>NC_052058.2:130681686-130988770 GCF_903992535.2 Arvicola amphibius
GATACAAATTACATTATAAAAAATTGATGTTGTAACTGCTAGAACTATAGTCTAGAGGGTCTTTCAGTGATCCTTCCGTTTTACACACCTGGAATTTAGAGAATAAGAAATGAAATTTTAGACATGTGTGAATATTGAATTAAGATAAAATAAAAGCATGTAAACACACCAGGCATAATGAACAGGTTGGGAGTGTCAGCAAAAAAGCTCCAAACAAAGCAGAGACCTATCTCATGGATTTCCTGAATCATTCAAATCTTTCCAGAATGAAGACCAGGGTTATAGAACACACTTTTAGAAAGTGAAAGCAAAGAAAGACATTCAAACTTATCCCTGTGCCAGTGTTACCCTGATCCTACAATCAAGTAAACTCAGTGAATACATCAAGTGTAGGCTCCTTTCCGTGATGAACAGAGATGTGAGAACCTCAATGAGAGTCCTTGATACTGCACATCCATCTCAGCAACACACTAAAGGGTCACAATGGCCTCACCCAGGAGCTGGAGTAACATTTGTAGCAAACTAACTGATCAACAGCACAGCATAGTCGAAGACTGTGGGGTCCACACTCAGCCCAGTGAATGGTGAATGGTTGTGTAATAAGGAAAGAGCTAACACTAGATATAGTTTTCCCTGAAACAAAGCTGGTTCACAAACAGAAGTAGGATCTACTTTGTCTCCTCTGTCCCTTCTGGGTCATGAGGAAGGTAGGGGCTGAGCTTTTGTAAAGTCATAGAATATGTCATAAAGATGTGGTGGAGGCACCAAAATAGTGCAGGGAAATATGATCAAAGTTCAGGTAGGCATGTATGGAATCTGTATCATGCAATTGCTCATTTGTAATATATATAAATTATATATGTATTAGTGAAATGTCCATCATACTTATTATATAATAGGGATCATTATAAGGTATAATAGATTCTTTAAACTAGTACACTTATATATTATAATAATATAATTAACATATATTATCATACATAGTGTCTATAACATTATAATATATAGCACATATATTATACATAACATATTGTATACTATATATCATATAATTACAGTACAATAATTATATATTAAATACTATATAACATGTAGCACAACATATAATTTGTGTATATAGCATATAGTATGCAATATGTAGTATACAATTATTATCTCTAATAAATAGGAAAATGTGTTTTACAAAAGAAAACAGAAACCAGAGGGAAATAAAAGACTGACTTTTCAAATATCAAATTGGGTAATAGTCAATGATGAAAGACATAATATAAGAACAAAATACCCCTGGAAAAAAGCAAAAAGATTAATATAATCTTAATGTTTCTTGTTATGCCATGCTCAGTTGCTAGCCCTAGGGAGCCTGCTCTTTTCTTAAGGGAAACTGAGGAACAGTGAATCAGGCAGAGAAAGGGGGTTGGGGACAACTGGGAGGAGTGAAGTGAGAAGATGATACAGTCAGAATGTACTGTAGGAAGGAAGAATGAATAAAATGCAAAAGGCAAAAGCATAAATATAAATATAAAGCAACAAACCTAACCCCAGGATATAAACCAACAAACTGGAAATCATCTTCTCCAATCTCAACAATAGCAGTGCGCCACATGTAGTTCCTAGTCCAGAAAACCAAGGAAGAGACACTTTTAAACTCTGTTCATAAAGGAAGGATTACTCTAATTCTAACCCATATAAGACATTTTTAAAAGATCCTAAAGTAAGGCAATATACTTGACTGACAGACGGAAAATCCTGAATGAGAGTAATAGATAGCTCACATCAGTTCAACACCTTAGTAATAAGACCATACTTCATGATCAAAATGTCTCTAACCAGGAACACCGAGGATTAGTCCACAGGTACAAGATGTCAAAGAGCATAGCACACTACGTCCTGTAATCAGACATCAATGGAATGAAATGCCTTGTTCAGGACAAAGCTTGGAACTAGAGAAAGTTATTACAAATATGTCAATTCCACAAACAAGTCAATTCTACAAACAAAAGTTTCCTATAGATTTTGTTTCCCACATATCATGAGCAGGCAGGGGCAGAACCTTTGTATAATGGGAAGCACTTGTCAAATTCAATGGGTGGGGAAGTGAAATATAACAGATAAGCATGATTAAAACAGAGCACAGACAGATATTAAAATCATTATCAAATTCCTCATAATACAGTTAATATGTATCACTAAATTTATATGAAAAAAGAACGCAGAAGCAGGGCTGTGCTGGGGCACGCCTTTAATCCCAGCACTTGGGAGGCAGAGGCAGACTGATCTCTGAGTTCGAGGCCAGGCTGGTCTACAAGAGCTAGTTCCAGGACAGGCTCTAGAAACTACAGGGAAACCCTGACTTGAAATACCAAAAAAAATAAATAAATAAATAAATAAATAAATAAAAAAATAAAACACAAACAAAACTGAACAAGAAAAGAAGTCGATAAAAGGAAAATAAGTTGAAATGAAGAAAAAAGGACATTTAGAAAAAATTAAAACCCAAACCAATAATGTAAATATATAAATATATGCCAAATACCGACAGCCCAAACTGAAAATTGGGAGACAAACTCACTATGTCCAGTTACAACAGGTTGGGGAAAAGACCAAGAATATGAGAAACAATGGAGTCCAACTGCTCTCCCACCAACCAACCGCTTCTCTGAAGTACAAACAAAACCAGTACAGGAAGTGCCTTTTATTGGCTAATATCAAGAACTCCATGTGATGTCACATGCAATGAACCAATCAAAGCTCTGTTAAAAAAAAAAAAAAAAAACACATACACACAGTTGTTTTTTGAAAAAAAATTTCCAGTTTACATTCTTGCCTCGAAGGACAAATGCTCTTAGCAGAGAGGGCTGCTATCCATCCCCAACCAAACCTTTACCTTCCCAGGAGTCAAGATAGAGTCATTGCTGCCACAGTCACACATTGAACATATGGTTCTCACCCACCCCTGAATAAAATCAATGAGCTTTTCAGGAAGCCTAAATTCCAGATCCCACCCTCTGTCATTTAGCTTAGGTCTCATATTAACCAAGCCTGCTTCCTAGTATTGCAGCAACTCCTTTTCTCATACAAACCTTGAAATTCATGGAGACATTTTTGTCTGGTGGGAATAAAACTTCAAACACCCACTGAGTGTCAATCATTACTAACAACATTTTGTCTCTTGGGAAAATCTGTCCTAGCAACACTTCCCTTCTATAATCTCTGGCCATTCCCTCTCTTTCCTGCTTAAAATAATACATCCAAAAAGGAGTAAAATAATGAATCAAAAGAAAACTTAAAGTCTAGGAAATGATACTAGACAAAACACTTAGAAATTATTGAGTGTCAAGTGACCAAGGCAAATAACTGATGAATTTTACAATCTCAACATCTAATAGCAATGTTCTCTGAATATTTCAGTAGCCTATCAACCTGAAGGAAGTAATATTTAAAATTTTTTATAAAAGATGCATTATCGTTTTTCTCAAACCAAGTAAATAAAACTTAAAAAGAGCCAGTATCAGACAATGTCCTTGAATAGCACAGATTAGAAACAGAAAATCCTTGATGAGAGATAATAAGAGATAGCTCACACCAAATTCAAAACCACATTAAAAAGACCATACTTTATATTCAAGATGCCTTCACCAGGAACATTAGTATTCATCCACACACACAAAATGACTCACGGCATAGCGTATATGCAACATTATAGGTAAGTCCTATAATCAGACATCAAATGAATGAAATGCATTTTCAGGAAAAGCTGGGAACTAGAGAAAGTGTTACTTCAAATATTTCAGTTCCAGAAACACAAGCGTCACATTTTGTTTATAGGGGTCATGAAGAAGCATGGGGAAGAACCTTTCTCCCTTTGGAAGTCCTTGTAATATTCAGAGGGTGGGTAAGTGAAATAGAGCAGGTAAATATGATCAAAATACAATACAGGCAGATACGGGAAGTCATGATCAAATTCCTCATCTTATACAGTTAGTATGTTCCACTAATTATGTAAATCACACTTGAACAAAGGCAAAAATGACAAAGAAAGGAACTTGATAAAAGGAAAATGGGGTGAAATGAGGAAAAACTACGTAAAGACTAAATCAAAATCCAAACCAATGGTGTAAATACCTTGTCAGTTTGGTGGCTCACCTTCCAGGACCTGGGGGGAGTTGGGAGGACCTTGGACTTAACATAGTGTAGGGAACCATGATGGCTCTTTGGTTTGGAGAGGGAGGGAGTGGGGATTTGGGAGGAGGGGAAGGGAGGGAAGGGGGAGGAGATGGAAATTTTTAATAAAAAAATGAGAAAAAAAAAGAAATAAATAGATACCAAATGACAAAAGACCAAACTGAAAGCCTGGGAAATATACTCACTCTATCGAGATCCTCAGGATTTTGAAAAGTCCAAATCTAAGAGAAACAACTGAATCCAACTGCTCACCCCGCAGCACCCAACTGCTTCTCTGAAGGACAAGAACAAATCTCATTCTTAGGTGGCGCCCTGCTATTGGCTGATATCTAGCTTACCTCATATGAATTCCATGTGATGTCACATGCAAAGGCCCAATCAAGGCTTGGCAAATCCATAGTAATTTTTGAATTTTTCCTCTTACATTCTTGTCTCCAGCCACTATACTAGTAATTTCTTTCACAGCTATGATCTAGTAGTCAGGAGAGTTCTACTTACAAGAGGTATGGTTTATTTAACCTCAGATTGATAGAAACGTAAGTCAACATAATGGGAGCAACTAATGGCATGGACATCAGTAGGGATGTACAGTTAATTCTAGGGCATTTGTATTCTCCTGACATGCCCCTGTCCTCTCCAAGTAGCATTAGTGCAATCTTAAGTGTGTTTCTCTGCTCAGACTGTGTCAACTTACATTTTAGGTACCATGATGGATACAGTCAGTCAGTGGGTTTTTTTCTCACCACCAGCCCTCTCTCATTTTACTTGGAATGCTTTTATTTTTACTTGAAAAAGCATGGGATGGGATACATGACCGTAAACTGACCATGTTTAAGAGTGTCATGTCCTCCTTCAATGAGCACCTTCCAGAACTGACACACATATCTCTTTTTTAGACTTTTTTTATTGCTTTATAAATAATACCATTCAAAATTTCCACCTCCTTCCCTTCTCTTATTTCCCTCCTGCTTCCCCACTCCCCCTTCCCCCTCCAGGTACCACATGCAAGGTCCCCTGCCCTGTGGGAAGTCCAAGGCCCTCCCCCCTCCATCCAGGCCTAGGAAGGTGTGCATCCAAACAGACTAGGATCCCAAAAAACAGTACATGCAGTAGAATCAAAACCCGGTGTCATTATCATGGGCTTCTCAGTCAGCCACATTCAGAGAGTCCAGTTTGATCACATGCTCTTTCAGTCCCAGTCCAGCTGTCCTTGGTGAGCTCCCCTGAGCTCAGCCACACTGTCTCAGTGGGCAGATGAATCCCTCACGGTGCTGACTTTTTTGCTCATCTTCTTCCTCCTTCTGCTTTTCAACTGGATCTTGGGAGCTTAGTCCAGTGCTCCAATGTTGGTCTCTGTCTTTCTCTCTCTATCCATTGCCGGACAAAGGTTCTATGGTGATATTCAAGATATTCTTCAGTGTGGCTATGGGACAATGCCAGTTCAGGCACCCTCTCCTCTACTGCCCAAGGACCTAGCTGGAGACATCTCCTTGGACACCTGGGAACCACTCTAGAGCCAAGTCTCTTGCCTACCCTAAAATGGCTCCCTTAATTAAGATATCTTCTTCCCTGTTCCCATATCCACCCTTCCTCCATCTCAACCCTCCCACTCCCCTAAGCTCTCCCGAATGCTCCCCTTCTCTCTTCTTCCTCCCCCTGTCACCTTTGCCCCAACCCAATTCACCCCCATCAGCATGCTCCCAACTTTTGCCTGGAAATCTTGTCTACTTCCAATTTCCAAAAGGATCTATACATATTTTGCTTTGGTTTCACCTTATTTAGCTTCTCTAGGATTGCAAACTCTAGGCTCAATGTCCTTTGTTTATGGCTAGAATTCAGTAATGAGTTAGTACATACCATATTCATCTTTTTCGGTCTTGTTTATCTCCTTCATGATAGTGTTTTCTATTTCCATCCATTTGCATGCAAAATTCAAGATGTCATTGTTTTTTTACCACTGAGTAGTACTCTAATGTGTATATGTGCCACACTTTCTTTATCCATTCTTCCGTTGAGGGGCATCTAGGTTGTTTCCAGGTCCTGGCTATTACAAATAATGCTGCTATGAACAGAGTTGAACAAATGCTTTTGTAGTATGATTGGGCATCTCTTGGGTATATTCCCAAGGTGGTATTGCTGGACATAAGCAGGAAGGTAAACAACAACAACAACAAAATCGCTTCAAGAGCTCCTGGAACATGATCATGTTCACTAGGCTTCTCGCTGCCAGAGTAGGCAGAGCCCAGCTGCATAGACGACTCTCAGACCCGAAAAGCTGTCTAGAAGAGGCTTGGACCAACTGAGCACCTAAAAAGGATGCTCTCCATGCTGTCGAGCTGCCTGTAGCCTGTATAATGCACTCCAGGTTCCCAGCTTTGTAAGTTGTCCCCCATGCTGGGGTGGGCCTTGGTGGTACAATAGACTTTGTGTCAGTCCTCCTCCTGAAAGTAACCCCATAAGACTCATTGATTCACCAGGTTTGGTTTAGGCGATATCTATACTTTGGATTGCTATGGATTCCCTATCTGGGGAAAATGGACAGGGAAAACTTTGTCACATATAAACACCCACATATGGCTCACAGCTTGCTGTAACTCCCCTTCTAGGGCATCTGATGCCCTCTCCTGAATACCACGTGTCAAAAGGTAACACATAAACACATGCACATAGAATACCCATACTCGTAAAGATAATTCAGCATTTTATTTATTTACTTTGGTTTTTTTTTTTTTTTTTTTTTTTTGTTAGGGTTTTTTGTTTGGGTTTGGGAACAGTCTCTGATTCACTCTATGGATCAGGCTAGCCTTAAACTGGATTAAAGGCATTTGCCACTACTGCCCTGCAATAAAGATAAAACCAAAACAAAAACAAACAAAAAAGATAAGGCTTGCTGGACAGTCAGGTGCAGACATTTAATCCCAGCAGTCAGGCCTATTTGAGTGAGAGAACATTCTGGTCTAAATACTGACTTAAAGCCCATCCATGGTTGCATAAAACCCATCTCAAAAAAAAAAATCCCTTTCTCTCACCCCTCCTGGAAGACTTGTACACATGTGTGGACTCCATGTCTTCTCCTTGTTCCTCCTTCCATCTGTCTCCCCATCCCACTGAAATGCATTTGTTCAGGACCAGGTCCAGCTTCTCTGATGTGCGGCTGTTACAGGTAGAAACATTAGGGTTAGAACATTGAGTCTGAGAACACTGGGGAAATAAGGCTTACAGCTCAGTCTGAGATAGCCAAGCGACAAGATTGAAAGGACTGAGTTCCAGGAAAAAGAGCAGAGCTGGTCACATAGGACTCTGGCCAGTTCTCATAGAATGCAAAGTAGAAAATGAGAGAAGAATACGAATTAAAAGAAAATAGGAAATTTAGATTCCTCAAAATGTATCCCTTTTCCCAGAGCCCAAATGGATGTTTCCTATATTATTATGTTACCTGTTACCTACTTCCCCCACCCACAGAAGGGTTTCTCCAGGCTGGCCTGAAACTCCCTCTGAAGACCAGACTGCCCATGAACTCAGCATCTACCTACCTCCCAGTATATTTGTTTTGTTTTGTTTTGTTTTGTTTTTGGTTGTTTGACAAGACAGAGTTTCTCTGTATAAATTTGCAGCCAGTCCTGGAATTCATTCTGTAGACCATGCTGGCCTCAGACTTCTGAGTGCTGCTCTACCCCAGCCCAGCTGCATTCCAGTAGTTTCAAAAATTCCTTTGAACTGGCAAGACACCTGAGTAGGTAAAGGTGCTTGGTGCCCAGCCAGAAGCCTTGAGTTTTATCCCCAGAACCTACATGTTGGAAGAGAGCCTGTTCTTTGACCTCTACATGGTATCAAGATATTCAAAATAAATCAGTAAAAGTAAGAAATGTTTGGCATTTATTTGTATATATGTTGGAGTGGTGTTCCGGGCAGGTATGGCTTTTGGGAGGCAGTTTTCTCCTGCAACCTTGCAGGATCAGAGAATGAAATCAAATTATTAGGTCTCTCTGTGTTGGGTCATCTTGGAGGTCCCATAATTTTAATTCTTCAGATAAGGCATGTAGCCCACGCTAGCCACAACTGTTAACATTTTATCCATATCCCTAGACTTCCCTTCTTTTGTTTCCTTACTTTTAAAACATTGGAAACAGGGGCTCACTAGGTATGCCTGGGTAGCCTAGAACCCTCCATGAAGGCCATATCAAGAGATAAGCTGGTCTCACTCCCAAGTGCTAAGGGCAAGCACCACCAAGGTCTGTTCTTTCTTTCCATAGGGCCTCAGAAAGAGGAGAGGAGGGAGAGAGCCTGATGGGGAGAAAGCCCAGGGCCTCAACTTTCAAGGAAGCACTTCACACACTCATGGCCCCAGATGTTCAAATAGTGCATATCGCCCCCATCACCTCCAGAAGAAGGCAACCTGAGGGCACAGCAGGTTTGCTCAAGAGTCAGAGGCTTGTTTGTATACTTGGTCTGACCTAGGCCACAAACAGGTGCTGTGTCTGCTGGCTGAGTTGATCTGACACGCAAGGTTGTCCTTGGTGAATGCCAGCATGTTCAAGCACATCTTACTTTATTTATTTGCTTTTTTTTGAGATAGAGTTTTCAGTAGCTTTGGAGCCTGTCCTGGAACTCACTGTAGACCAGGATGGCCTCAAACTCACAAAGAACTGTGTGTCTTTGTTTCATGAGTGATGGAATTAAAGACTCCCACCTCCACCGCCGAGCTATGTGTGGACCAGGCTAGCCTCAAGCTCCTGACCATTCTGCTTCTCTTTCATCAAATCCATGGGTGTATGCCATCACAATCAACCGTTTTTTTTTGAAACTTTTTGTGAATTTCTTATCCTCCTTACAGCACTTAACTTCCCAATCCTCTCAAATCTGTTCTCTGCCCTTGTGACCTCCCACCCAAAACAAAATTCAAAAGAAAACCCCCAAAAAGAAATATAACAAAATTAGAAAATAAAAGACTCTTGTAGAAGCTGCATGTGGTCCACAGAGTCACACTTTCCCCAAGCCCATCTTATATTAAGATAGCGCTTCTCGACATCAAGACTGCAGCATGGTATGAAGAAATAACTTGGGCGCTGAGAACTGCCACAATGCCTGTAAATCCCAGGAGTCAGGATAAGGAGCAGGAGAAAGCGGCAAGTTCAAAGTCAGAACTACCAAAGAGCCAATCTCAAATCAAAGAACACTCCAAGTCATCCATGGGCCTGGGAGCTGACCCAGCGTCTCCACTTGGGGCCTTATGAGAGTTTAGTGTCACAGTGAGGAGAACAGACTCTGGCCAAGTTGTTGACTTCCACATGCATCATGGATGTAAGTGTAGGCAGACAATAACACAATAACTAAATAAATGTACTCATTTATAAAAAGCTCTTTATAGGAGAGGATGTCCTGTATCAAAGGGGAGAAAATTCTGTCTTTGAGACAGAGTCTCTGTATGCTGCCCTTGGTTGTCTGGGAACCTGCCATGTAGACCAAACTGGCTTCCAAAGAGATCTGCCTGCCTCTACCTCACTTGTGATGGGATTAAAGAAGTGTGCCAAGCTGGAGAGATTAGTTAGAGGTTACAAATACTGGCTGCTCTTCAAGAGGTCCCGAGTTCAATTACCAGCACCCACATAGTGACTCACAATGCTCTATCATAAGATCTGGTGCCTTCTTCTGATGTGCAGGTGTACATGCAGACACAGTGTCTACATTAAAAAACATGTGTGTAAAAAAGGCTGCTCTTGGGGGGATGGTAGCATGGTGTAGGGAACCAAAAAGGCTCACCATCTCCCAAACTTTAGAAAAATTTATAAAAATTTATTTATTACGTGTAAGTTACTAGGCTTGTCAATCCTTCCCTTTTCCTCTTGGCCCTAAATACTCTTGCAAAATAGCAGCTTTTCTTTTTCTATTGTGCTGAGATCTATTAAATTGTTTTAAAGTTCCGAGGCAGGGTTTCATGTAGCCTAGACTGTCTACTAATTTGTTGCATAGCTGAAAATGAGTTCATGCTTTCAATCTGTCTCTACCCTCTGAGGACTGGGGTTTGCAGGCCCATGAGCACTGGGGTGGGGGAGCTGGTTAGGGACTGATTAGTCCATGCTAGGCAAGCAGTCTGTCAGCTTCACCTCCAGTCTTGACCTGGTGTTCGCTGTGACTAAGATGAGCCTTAAAGAAGTAAAACAAGCCAAGGGGTCTGTCTCAGTTTCTCTAACAATAGGTAATAGGCATTCCTCCATGGGCCCCTGTGGCAGCTGCTGCTTTCCTGTGGGGCCCGTACTTAGCTCCAAATGTCCACACCAGGACCTCTTGCCATGAGGTGCAGTTTCATGCCCATAGGGTTCATTGGCATCAACTGGGGCATCTGGTGCTACACTGGCCTTTGGAAAATTTGGATATTGGCTATCTAGGTACTGCGCCTGTTTTCCTCAAAAGATTCATTGCCATTTCTACTACTGCAGTAGTAAAATCCGGTCTTGGCAGAGTTGACCTGAACTTGTTTTTCCCCCGTGGGTATAGGACCTATCTGCAAACAGGAAACCAATGGAAGCACCTCCTCTGCAGACATTTCTCCCTCTGCTGGTTCCATGCCAAGTACTGCCAGGAGAACAAATGCCCAGTGCTCTTCTGCCTCACTCTCAAGCAAAAGATCTGGATGCACAGAAGCAGCACTGTCTCAAGCAGGCTCAGATGCTCCGCAGGAGGCCAGCATGCAAAGGCCTGGATTGGAGAGACAGCAGCAGGGCCAGCCATCCCCAATTCCTACTACTCCATCCATTCCCCCTGCTCAACAGACAACTCAGCCCCACCCCCGCAACCTCAGCCCACTTCTCCCACCACCATGCCACCCTACTGTCCCAGGACTCAAACTACTGACCTGTGTCCCAGGGTAAGTCACATACCAAGTAATCCACCAACCCCACCTCAGTCTGCTCAGCCCTCCCTTTTAGGGACTCCATATGCAGAAGAAATGTAAAAATAAATAAAAGAACAGAATAGAGAAGTCTCTTTTTTTAAAGGTTTATTATGTTATCTTGCTCAGGTTGGGAGCCAGAGGAATTGTGCTTTAGAGACATGACCTATCCATGACCGTCATCCACACATGCTAACCATCATTTTGTTCTCAGTTGGTGTTTTTTGTAAATGTCTTCAACTCTGGGCAAGAGCCGCACACTTGACAACAACATGCTATGTGTCAGAGCGGTTCCAGCTCAGACTACTAGACCAGAGAGGGTTCAACCGCCGTGTTGCTCTGCTACCCTTGGCCATCCGGGTTCAGAGTAGCATGTGCCGTTTTCAAACTTGACTTCTGCCAGCCTTTGTACAAGGAAGCACTCACAGGGCAGGTGTTCCTTGAACTGCATGGCTGTGGTCTTATGATCCAGAGGGCAGTGCTGCTGAGGCAAGGAGACTCCAGAGGTGGTTGGTGGGGAGTTCAAGGCCAAAGGACAGATGCCCAAACCTGCCACAAAAACACATATGACTCAAAACTATTCTGAATTTCTAATGAATATTTCTGCAGAAATAGCTAAAGCTACCTTTTAAATTCTGTAGAATTGAAGGCAGAGAAAGAACTCTGCAATCTTCCACAATGAGCACAGCTATAAAATTTATATGTTCTGATTTCATGTGATTCTACAAGACAGTGAACACCATGGAGTACCGTCATGAAAGCAGACACACAGATGAGAGCGAGTACAGAGGAAGACTCATCCACTGTAATATTTGGGAATAATTTTTCAATGTCATTTTTTATCATTTCAAGTAAAAATCTTGGTAAACCACACTTCGGGACTGAATTCCTCCATGCCTTAGATTCCCCACACGGCCCAATGCCTCATTCTGGCTTACCTTGTTCACAGTCTTCTGCCTCTCCTATGTTCACCTTTTTCCAGGGCTTTTTGCTTTGATCAGGAGAGTTGAACAAGTCTTCTCTTGACACTGAAAGGCCTGCATGTTGGGAGAGACATAGGAATGACCATATCTGGGGATAGTAGTAAAACACAAGAGTTTCTAATACACCACCACACTGAGTATTTGATAAGACGTAAGAGGTAAGATTCCAAATATAATTTCTTAACTGCATCTAGAGCAGACTCTAAGCTGTTAAGCTGCTTTGACCTGTACTATTCCTTGACTTCCCACAAGGGCAGGTTCTGTTTTAAACACCATTTGTTTGAGACAGTTTTCTCTGTGAAACAGTTCTGGCTGTCCGGAACTAGATCTCAAAGACCATGCTCGCCTCAAAAATCACTGAGATCTGAATCCCTGTCTCCCAAGTGCTGGGATTAAAGGGGTGCGCCACCACCATTCGGCATAATATATGTCTTTTTAAAATAAATACAAAATGCTGGGTGGTGGAGGCACACTATTAATCCAAGAATTTGGGAGGCAGAGCAGGCAGATCTGTGAGTTTAAGGCCAGACTATTCTACAAAGGTTGTTTTGGAATATTAAGTCTACACAGAGAAACCCTATCAAAAATTATAAAGATATCTATATATATGTTTATATATATATATATATATATATATATATATATATATGTGTGTGTGTGTGTGTGTGTGTGTGTGTGTGTGTGTGTGTGTGTGTATCGTAACCTGAAAATTCATCTATGTCCTCCAGGAGGTGGAGTTCCATGGTACACAACTTTAATCCCTTACTCAGTGGTAGGCACATCACGTTGATTTGAGGCCCAGCAGGTATACACAGCAAAGTTTCAAGTCAGCCAGGACTACACAGTAGATTACCCCTTTCCCCCTCCCCCCCAGCCCTGCTTTTTAAAACGCAGGCTTTCTCTATGTATCCCTGGCCTGCCTGGAAATCACTCACAAATTGGTCTACCTTGGCTTTCTGAGTGCAAGGATTAAAGGCCTATGCCAACATTGGCCAAACTTCTCTTAAAGTAGGAAAAGACCCGGGTGGTGGCGCCACCCGCCTTTAATCCCAGAATTTGCTAGGCAGAACTGTCAGGTCAAGGCCAGCCTGGTCTAAATAGATTCCAGGACAGGCTCCAAAGTAACAGAAATCTTGTTTCAAAAAAATTACTGTAGGGACTGCATGACTAACTGCAAGTTGTGGTTTGTGTATGCCTCTGCCCACCAAGACCTCTCATATGTGAGCTTAGGCTCAGAGCAAACTTCAAAGAAGAATGTCCACTGAATCAATTATTGTTCTCACACCACTATAAAGTCAAAAATCATGCCAGAGAGCAGAGCTCTATATAACACTACCGTCAGGGGAGGGCTAAAGAGATGGCTCACTGGTTAAGAGCACTCACTGCTCTTCCAGAAGACCCAGGTTCAATTAAAGCACCCATGTGGCAGCTCACAACTCTCTGTAACTTCACTTCCTGGGAATCCAACACCCTTACACAGACTTACAAGCAGGGAAAACACCACTGCCCATAAAATTAGTCTTAAAAACAATAAAATTAATATTAACTTTATTCAGGGGAACTTTGAATCAAAAAAGCAATGTGGAACTAGCCCAAGTACCTCAAAAGAACACCCTGGGCAGAAGGTATTTAAGATCCATTCTTCCCTGTTCAGTATATGCACACCCAACTGATTAAGATAAAGACAACTTCCTTTTTGAGACAGTCTCTGTGTAGCTCTGGCTGTCCGGGAACTGGCTCTGAACTGGCCTTGAACACAGATCACCTGCCTCTTCCTTGCCAGTGCTGGGAATAAAGGAATGAGCCACCACCACCTGGCTCCAAAACAAATGTGAGGCTGGCAGCTGTGGCGCTCCTGTTACTGCCTAGCCCACTGTCCCCACAAGTGGATTCAAAGATTCTCTCTTCTTGCCGGGCAGTGGTGAAACAAGCCTTTAATCCCAGCACTTGGGAGGTGGAGGCAAGCAGATCTCTGTGAGTTCAAGGCCAGCTTATTCTACAAGAGCTATTTCCAGACAGGGTCCAAAGCTACAAAGAAACCCTGTCTTGAAAAAACCAAAAACAAAACAAGAAAACAAAAAAACCTGTTTTCTTCCTATCAGAGGGAAAGCCAGATAAAAATTGAGACCCAGACTGTCTCAAGGAGAATCTGAGCAGGATGCCACAGACAAGAATTGCATGATGGTATGGACCGCAGCTTACTCTTAAGCTCGGATCTTAACCAACTACTGATCCTCGGGTCATTGACCTTCTGAGAACCTCAGTCTTCTCACCTGTGACAGAATGTGTTGGCTCACAGAATATGGGGAACAGATGTGATACTACTTAAAAACCTAGGGTTTTAAATACTAGCTCTACTGCTTCCTAGCTGTATAATCCATAGCAAGTCAACTCCCAGTGTCTCAGCTTCCACAAAATGAGGACAATAACACTTGTAACCATGAGAAGAGCACTCCATAAACATTGTCCATTATTACTGCGTGGAAAAGGGAAGAGACTTCAAATGGAAGGGGTGGTGGGCAACCGGATACCATGTCATGGAAGACACGATAAGGTTTTGGAAACTGACACACTTGGTGGCAATCTCTTGTGCTGTCCAGCTGTGTCAACTTCGGGGGAAATCGAACAGGCTTTAAGCCCTCCCTAATGAAGATGGTTGTGCATAGACTGGCATGAATGCCCCAGCATGGAGTAATATTCAATTTTCCTTTACTTCCCACGTGGAAGCGACAGGCCACACAAACCCTAAAGCACAGGACCACGAAACCAGGAAGACAAAAGTTATCACAGTCTAGAGCCCCATTTCCATGTCCCTGGAAGGGGAGGTGTTTCCTTTCTACTTTTATTTTCATGGACCCCTCGGAATAAAAACGAACCCGGGTGGTCTCTGGTCAGGACTAAGCTCCTTATCTCAGTTTACCAATCCTGCAACTCTCCACCCCAAGGCTTTGCTAAAGCTGTGCTGTGGCACACCTCCAAGTGAGGCCTTCGGGGTCCCCTTTCCTGGCAGGGATGAGTCCTTTCCCTCTTACCTGTTTCCTGCTATGTCTCCGTGATGCCAAATTCAACTCCCTCAACCGCAACCAGGTGCAAGAAAGTATCACAGCTCAGAAGGAAAAGGATCCTGGCAGTTGCAAGCCAAGGAATGAATGGAAAAGTATCCTGGCATTCGGGGGGCCAGGATATACCCAGCATCACAGCTTGGGAGAAGAGTATTCCAACAGTTGGGAGCCACGGAATAGCACAGGTCAGAGGAAATGTATCAGCTCACAGCCCTGCTCTAGGAAAAGGCTTCACTGCCAGGGAGAGTCCTCCTGTCCTTGCCTGCAGCAGCAAAGCTCTCAGGACCAGAAGACACAGTGGCGAGGAACACCTGCCACGTGGAACAATTAGTTGTTCAAACTCAGGTAGAACTCAAGGCTGACAAAGAGGCACAAGCCACTCTGGATCCAGAAGACCCAGGGGAGCAAAGCAACCACAGTTGAGACCTCCTCTGGATGCTTTAATGTATCAGTCTCTGCTGGATCTGCTCTGAAACATGGCAGGTCCTTGGTATCTCATCAAGGCTGCTGCTCTTGCCCAGAAGACCCTTACAGAAAACACCAACGGAGGCTAAAGTGATCCCCAGCTTGTGTGCATGGTGGCCATGGAGAGGAACCATCTCTGACACAATTCCTCTGGTTCCCAACCTGAGCAAATTAAACATAATAAGCCCTAAAAAAGAAAATAAGAAGAAGAAAAAAAGATGCTCCTCTATTTTCTTCTTCTATTTTTTTTCACATTTTTGTAGCTGCAGGGGGAGGCCATGCCAGTGAGGGCTGAGCACTCTGAAGTAAGGTTGATGGGTCACATGGCCTGCTACCTTACCCTAGGACACAGAGCCAGTAGTGTGAGTCCTGAGGTTTCTATGAGGTGGCTGGCTGTTGGTCAGTGGGGGTGGTTGGGTAGCAGGAGTTGGGGGGCAAGTCTTGCTGGTGGCCATATCAGTCTCTTCCATGCTGGCCATCCTCCTGCACCGCAATGAACTGCTAGGAGCCGCTGCTGCACCTGTGGCTGTTGAAGTTTTTGATTGAAGATGATAGCACCAGGCAAGCCTTCCCCTGGCAGTGCTTGGCATGGTACCAGCAGAGGGCAAAAAGCTGCCTGCAGATGAGGCGTCCACCATTGGGTTCCTGTTTGCAGCCTTTGGTGTCCTGCATTGTCTTCATGTTCGGGCAGGAACACTTGGTGTTGAGGGATAGGCATGCCTGTACCAGAGCCTGTTTGCAGCATGGATGCTCAGGAGTGAGAGTCAACTGGGCTCTGTGGGGCTGCTGCGTGCTGGATGTTGCCCTCATCAGCCAAGCCAAGGCCTAGTTTCTCCATTTTGTGGTCATAGTTTTTAGTGTTATAACAGGTGATTCACAGGTCAAAATCCTGGAGGGGAAAGCAAGATGAAGGTCAACTCTGCAACACTGAAGAAATTCCAAAAGCATTTTACATATTTTGCCTGGGCTAGAAAAATCTTTTGCAAAAAGACAAAGCATTCTCTTCATCCCTGTCACTTCCCACAAAGGCAGGCATTTTTAACATGTCTTTTTCTGAGAAAGGGTTTCTGTGTAACTAAACTAGTCTGTCCTCGAACTAGCTCCTGTAGAAAAGGCTGGCCTTGAAATCACTGAGATCTGCCTGCCTCTGCCTCCTGAATGCTGAGATTAAATTCATGCACCATCAACACCCATTTTATTTTAAGAGAAGGTTGCCAGTGGCTGCACGTGCCTTTAATCCCTGCACTCAGGAAGCCAAGGTAGGCTGATGTCTGAGTTCAAGACCAACCTGGTCTACAGAGTGAGTTACAGGTGAGCTAGTGATACACAGAGAAGGTCTGCCTTTAAAAAGTGTGTGGGATATCTAATTGTGTAGCCCTGACTGGTTTGCATATGCTTCTGCCTACCTTCTGCCTACCAAAGACCTCTCATATACACAGAGCAAACTTCAAAATACAAAAACCATTGAATAAACATTGTTTTCACACCACTATAAAGTCAAAATATGATGTCAGGAATCAGGGGTCTATACAATAATGTGGTAGAGGAAGGGCTGGAGAGACGGCTCAGTGGTTAGGAGCCCTGGCTGCTCTTCCAGAAAATCCAGGGTCAATTCCAACTCCACATGGTCGTTCAGCAGTTATCTCCAGATTCAGGGAACAGGACAGACTCACAGACGTACAACAAGAAAAATAGAAATGCACATAAGATAAATATTAAAACAGTAATATGGAATTTAAATTTCATTTTAATCAGCTGAACATTAAATTTAAAAAATGTGGAACTACCATAAGCACTCAGAAGAACTTCCTGGGCAGAAGGTATTTGAGATCCATTCTTCCCTGTTCAGTATATACACACCCAAATGATTTTAATTCAACAACTTTCTTTTTGAGACAGATTCTCTCTGTGTAGCCCTTGCTGTCCTGGAACTTACTCTGGCCTGGAGCACATTAGAGATCCACCTGCCTCTGCCTCCTGAGTGCTGGGATTAAAGGTGAGAACCACCACCACCTTGATCAAAGACAAACTTCACACTGTCAGCTGTGCTACTCCTCTTATTTCCTAAAAAAGGGGGAAAGAAAGTCAGACATAAACTGAGACCCAGACTGTCTCAAGGATTTGAGTCAGATGTGAAAAGCAGCGAGACCACAGAAACACACGACTCACTACCACCTCTCATGTTCTTAGCTGCACAACCACAGTGAGTCAACTCCACTGTCTCAGCTGCCACAAAACAAGGATGATATCACTCTAAAGTACTTTGGGAAGAAGGAATGACAAAAGCAAATCACTCAGAAGAGTGGTACATAAATGCTGGCCATTATTACTGCTTAGAGAGAGAGACAGAGACTTCAAATGCAAGGTGTGGTGGATAACCAGGTGCCCTGCCACACGAAAAACAGACAAGGCTTTGGAAACTGACATGCTTAGTGGCAACCTCTTGTCCTTCCCTCCCAACTTTGTCAATTTCCTGGTGAATGCTGGGAGAAAGGCACGGGAACGCCCCAGTGTGGAGGACTAATCAACGTTATTTCCCTTTACTTCCTGTAGAGAAGTAAAAGGCTGCACAGTCCCTAAAGCACAGGACGGAGAAACCAAGAGGACAGAGCTGGAGGCACAGTTAGAGCTGTTTTCCCATGTCCCTGGATGGTGTTTCCTTCCTCCTTCCAAGACCTGAGGCCACAGAATAGAAACGAACCTCGGTGGTCTCTGGTTGTGACTGAGCTCCTTTCCTCAGTTTACTAACCCTGCAACTCTCCACCCGCAAGGCATCACAGGAATGGTGCTGCAGTGCACTGAGGCCTTTTCCCTCTCACCTCAGCTGCCTGCGATCTCTCCATGATGCCAGATTCAATATCCTCAACCATCACTAGGTGCTGCAAAGCACCACAGCCCAGGTCGAAAGGGATCCTGGCCGACTGGAGTCAAGGCATCCTGAGTGCTCCAGCTTGGATGGAAAAGTATTCTGGCATTCGGGGGCTGGGAAACAAGGAGGGCTACAGCTCAGGTGGAAGAGTATTCAGGTAGTCCAGAGCAGGGAGTAGCACAGGTCACAGTAAGCTTAGCAGCTTACTCTACGGGCCTGCTCTAGGGAAATGTTTACCCGATGTAACAGCAGGAGAGGCTTCCCCAGAGAAGGTCTTACACTTTGGGTCCAGTGCTCCTGAGTTTAACAGCTCTGCTCTGCTAGTGGAAGTTTTCCCAGCCAAAGTGTTAAAGCCCTGCTCCAGTCCTCTGTCTGTGGCTCCTGTCCTCTGGAGAAAGAAGGTCTTCACCCAAACCTCATTCAGGAGATTTTTTACTGGGAGGGAAGAATCCAGGAGAGCTGCTGCTTCAGCCAGGGTGGAAGAAAAGCAGCTGAAAAACTCAACAGGCACAGGGCTTATATAGGGTTTCCCTGGGGTGGAGTTTTTCCAGAGAGAAGGTTTTCAGGGTGGGAATTGGTCAGATTTCAATCCCTTCAGCTTGGATTGGCTAGATTTCTCATCAGGGATTTGTTTGTTTCCCTGCACAGGGATAGGATGGTTTTCTGCTTAGCTAGTCGGGAGCACATTGGCTCTGGTTACAGGGACAATTTGTGTTTCCTTCACTGGCCCTTTTGAACTTTTGGCTCTGATGTTAAGGCCATGGCATATTTCTTTCCCTGACTCTGATTCTAGGGCCAATGTGTGTTTCTTTGGAACTGGTTTCTGAGTCAGGGTATGTTTATTTTGTTCTGGATAAAGGGCAAAAGTATTTCTTTCCCTGGCCCAAGTCTCTGAGAGAGGATTGCTTTCACTGGTTCAGGTCTCTGAGTCAGGGTATGTTTCTATTACTTGCTCTGATTTCAGGGACAGAGTGGTTTTCTTTTGCTGGTCCTTTAACCCCACAATATTGCCCTCTCCTCTCACTGAGACTGTGCTCACTGACCACTGCACCTGAACTGCAGACCAATCACACCCTAGGAAATTGGAAAACCCAGTTCATGCTTGCCCAAGCCCTGCCTCCATTAAGGAGGCACTTAGTAGGGAGGCTTATGGGAGTTGTAGTTTTCTTTAGCGTGCATGAGAAGTAGCATTGTCTTAGTAAAGCATAAATCTCCTGGAAGTTGCTTCTCTCATCATCCTGGCATGTCAACTTTAAACCCTCCCTAGCACCCAAAATGGATGTGTTCAGGCACCAGGCAAACCTGTACACCCTCCCCAGGTAGGAAGCCAAGGTGCCCTTCTACTTGGATGCTTAGAAGATATGCCTAGTCCCTTTGTCAACTCAGCCAGAAACTGGAATGTTCTTAATCCCTATGTATGCTCTAATGTTCTGCTTGCTGAGAAATCTCAGAATCGGCATGGTGAGATGGTTTAGCATGGAAAGGACCTTGGCACCTGAACTACCTGAGTTCAAATCTCCATCCCGGATGCAAACATGGAAGGAGAGAACCGACTCCATGAGTTTGCCCTGACCTCCCCATGCACAGTCCCACACATTAAACAAATGCACACGTGCTAAATAAATGTCATAAAAAAGGCAAGGACTGGGGAAATGGTTCAGTGGTTCATGGCTGTTTTTCAGAGGACCTGGGTTTGATTCCCAGCACCCATAGCCCAACTCACACATGTCAGTGACTCCAGCTGTATTGGCTCCTTCTCTCTCTTCTGACCTCTGAGGATGCCAGACACTAACTTTGAAGCTGGGAGGCAGGGAGGGTAAGAGGAGAGGGTGAGTATAACATGTATATATGACCAGCCATGGTGACACAAACCTTTAATCCCTACATTTGGGAGGCAGAGTCAGGCAGATCTCTGTGATTTCAAGGTCAGCCTGGTCTACAGAGAGAGAGTTCCAGGATAGCCAAGGATACCACGAGAAACCCTGTCTTGCAAAAAACCAAAAGCAAACACCTATATGTAAGAGCCAGCCATGATAAGCTAAATATGAACAGATCACCCAAAGGAAGTTCTTAATTCCAAACCATTATCCCCTGCCAGAGTAGGACTCAGCTATTGATAATTTAATGGAGGCCTGAGTCTCAGTAGTTTACCCTGAAGCCATACCTGGTTGCAGGACGGACCACGAACTGAGATTACCTGAGCACCACCCAGGAACAGACCATCCAAAGGAAATGCCTAGTGTTCCAACCATTGTAGCTAGGATCACCTGCCAGCACACTCACCAGGACACCCCTAGACAAATGTCAGCCAACCATGGGTCTTGAACCTCAGAAACCCCTCACCCCCACCCTTACCACTATAAAAACACAACTCTAACTGAACTCGAGGCTCTCATTTTATTCCAATACATTGGCCATTTCATTAGATGCTAAAAAAGCATTTGAAAAAATTCAAAACCCTTTTATGATAAAGGTCTTAAGAGAGATTAGGGATACAAAGATTATATCTAAGTATAATAAAAGCAATCTACAGCAAGCTGGCAGCTAACATCAAATTTATTTGAGAGATCTGAACTGGTGAGTGAATGCGGACCCTGGGGCAACCTGTCCTGGAAGAGAGCACAGACCCCCTTCCCCCCCAGCTCCCTCTGCAGGCTTGTCTCTGTTTCTCCCATACCTGCCTCTACTAAGCCTTCCCTAGTGTTCTCAGTTGTCCTGCTCCTGTCCTAAGGCCATCCACCCAAAGGGGTCAGACTCTGGCCTCCAGGCAGGCCTGAGGATTCCTGCGGAGGGGTGCGGGCTCCTTCAGATTGTGCTGCCAGGTTTGCTGTGTGATATTCCATCCCGCCCTGCCCCCACCTTGGCCCTTTTGTCCAGGCGGCATCCCTGGGCTGCCTGGAATCCCTGAAACTGTGCCCTGATGTTCCATCTGAACTGGTGAGTGAATGCGGATGCTGGAGCAACCTGTCCTTGAAGAGAGCACAGACCCCCTCCCCCCAATTCCCTCTGCAGGCTTGTCTCTGTTTCTCCCATACCTGCCTCTCCCAAGCCTTCCCTAGTGTTCTCAGGTGTCCTGCTCCTGTCCTAAGGCCATCCACCCAAAGGGGTCAGACTCTGGCCTCAGGCAGGTCTCAGGATTCCTGCAAGGGAGTGCGGGCTTCTTCAGATTGTGATGCAAGGAATAGGTCCTCCTCTGGCACTGAGGAGATCCAACCAGTTTCAGTCACAGCAAAGATTGGTCTAGGACACCAAGCGCCTCCCAGCTCCTTTTGAAGTAAGAGATGGGCAGGCACCAATGCAGGAGCTCCTCCAACAACATGAAAGGCAACATGACATCACCACAATCCAGACATCCCGAAACAACAAGAATTGAACACCCTACCCCAGAAGATATAGAAGAAACTGACCTTAAACAGTACTTAATGAAAATAATAGAGGACCTTAAACAAGAGGTAAATAACTGCCATAAAGAAATGGAGATGACAAACAAAAAGGTAGACGAAATAAATAAATCTCTCAAAGATACCCAAGAAAAACAAGAAAAAGCAATCAAACAGGTAAGGGAAACAGTACAAGACCTGATAAATGAAATGGAGGTAATGAAGAAAACACAAGCTGAGGGAAGACTGGAAATGGAAACTCTGAGTTAACTAACAGAAACTTCAGAGACAAGTATTTCCAACCAAATACAAGAGATGGAAGAAAGAATCTCAGACTCTGAAGATAGTATAGAGGAAATAAATTCACAGATTAAAGAACTAAACAAATCTAACAAATTCTTAACACAAAACATTCAGGAAATCTGGGACACCATGAAAAGACCAAACCTAAGAATAATTGGGGTAGAAGAAGGAGAAGAATTACAACTCAAAGGCCCAGAAAACATATTCAACAAAATTATAGAAGAAAACTTCCCCAACCTAAGGAAGGATGTTCCTATGAAGGTACAAGAAGCCTACAGGAAGCCGGGCGGTGGTGGCGCACGCCTTTAATCCCAGCACTCGGGAGGCAGAGGCAGGCGGATCTCTGTGAGTTCGAGACCAGCCTGGTCTACAAGAGCTAGGTCCAGGACAGGCTCCAAAGCCACAGAGAAACCCTGTCTTGAAAAACCAAAAAAAAAAAAAAAAAAAAAGAAGCCTACAGAACACCAAATAGACTGGATCAAAAGAAAGCATCCCCATGCCATATAATAGTCAAAACACAAAACATACAGAATAAAGAACAGATATTAAGAGCTGCAAAGGAAAAAGGTCAAGTAACATATAAAGGGAAACCTATCAGAATTACACCTGATTTCTCAATGGAAACCATGAAAGCCAGATGAGCTTGGATAGATATGCTACAGACACTAAGGGAACATGGATGCAAGCCTAGACTACTATACCCAGCAAAGCTTGCATTCACCATTGATGGAGAAAACAAGATATTCCAGGACAAAAACAGATTTAAACAATACGCAGCCACAAATCCAGCCTTGCAGAAAGTAATAGAAGGAAAATCACAAACCAAGGAGTCCAACAATGCCCACAATAACTCAGGCATCTAGCGACCCTTCACCAGCACAACTTGAAGAAGGGAAACACACAAACTCTACTACAAAAAATGACCGAAGTTAACAACCACTGGTCATTAATATCACTTAATATCAATGGACTCAATTCACCTATAAAAAGGCACAGGCTAAGAGACTGGATACGAAAACAGGATCCAACATTTTGCTGTTTACAAGAAATACATCTCAACCACAAAGACAGACACCTACTCAGAGTAAAGGGTTGGGAAAAGGTTTATCAAGCAAATGGCCCTAAGAAACAAGCAGGTGTGGCCATACTAATTTCCAACAAAGTTGACTTCAAACTAAAATCAATCAGAAGAGATGGAAAGGGACACTTTATACTCATAACAGGAAAAATCCTTCAGAATGAAGTCTCAATCCTGAATATCTATGCCCCTAATATAAAAGCTCCCACATATGTAAAGGAAACATTTCTAGAACTCAAGGCAGCCATCAAACCACACACACTAATAGTTGGAGACTTCAACACTCCTTTCTCACCCATGGACAGGTCAATCAGACAGAAACCTAACAGAGAATTGAAAGACTTAATGGAGGTAATGAACAAAATGGACTTAACAGACATCTATAGAACATTCCACCCAAATAGGAAAGAATATACCTTCTTCTCTGCGGCTCATGGAACCTTTTCGAAAATTGACCATATACTTGGTAACAAAGTAAACTTCCACAGTTACAAAAAAATATTAGTAACCACCTGTGTCTTATCGGATCAACATGGACTAAAATTAGAATTCAACAACAATGCTACCCCCAGAAAGCCCACAAACTCATGGAAACTGAACAGTCAACTACTGAACCACACCTGGGTCAAGGAAGAAATAAAGAAAGAAATTAAAGTCTTTCTTGAATTTAATGAAAACAAAGACACAACATACTCAAACCTATGGGACACAATGAAAGCAGTGCTAAGAGGAAAGTTCATAGCACTAAGTGCCCACTTAAAGAAAACGGAGAAAGCACTCATTGGTGACATAACAGCACACCTGAAAGCTCTGGAAAAAAAAAGAAGCAGACTCACCTAGGAGAAGTAGAAGACTGGAAATAATCAAACTGAGGGCAGAAATCAACAAAATAGAAACACAGAAAACAATCCAAAGAATCAATGAAACAAGAAGCTGGTTCTTGGAGAAAATCAACAAGATTGACAAACCCTTAGCCAAACTAATCAAACGGCAGAGGGAGAACACACAAATTAATAAGATCAGAAATGAAAAGGGGGACATAACCACAGACACAGAGGAAATTCAGAGAATCATTAGATCTTACTACAAAAGCCTGTATGCCACAAAATTGGAAAATGTAAAAGAAATGGACAGTTTTTTAGATAAATACCATATACGAAAATTAAACCAGGACCAGGTAAATGCTCTAAATCGTCCTGTTAGTCGCGAAGAATTAGAAACTGTTATCAGAAACCTCCCTACCAAAAAGAGCCCAGGACCAGATGGTTTCAAGGCGGAATTCTACCAGAACTTCCAAGAAGACCTAATACCTATACTCCTTAAGGTATTTCATAATATAGAAACACAAGAGTCACTGCCAAATTCCTTCTATGAAGCTACAGTTACCCTGATACCTAAACCACACAAAGACTCAACCAAGAAAGAGAATTACTGTCCAATCTCACTCATGAACATTGACACAAAAATTCTCAATAAAATACTGGCAAACCAAATCCAAGAACACATTAGAAAAATTATCCATTACGATCAAGTAGGCTTCATCCCAGAGATGCAGGGCTGGTTCAACATACGAAAATCTATCAATGTAATCCATCATATAAATAAACTGAAGGATAAAAACCATATGGTCATCTCAAGGATGCTGAAAAAGCATTTGACAAAATTCAGCACCCCTTTATGATAAAGGTCTTGGAGAGATTAGGGATACAAGGGTCATTCCTAAATATAATAAAAGCTATTTACAGCAAGCCGACAGCTAACATCAAATTAAACGGAAAGAAACTCAAGGCTATCCCACTAAATTCAGGAACACGACAAGGCTGTCCACTCTCTCCTTATCTCTTCAATATAGTGCTTGAAGTTCTAGCAATAGCAATAAGACAACATAAGGGAATCAAGGGGATTCGATTTGGAAAGGAAGAAGTTAAACTTTCATTATTTGCAGATGATATGATAGTGTACATAAGCGACCCCAAAAACTCCACCAAAGAACTCCTACAGCTGATAAACTCCTTCAGTAACGTGGCAGGATACAAGATCAACTCCAAAAAATCAGTCGCCCTCCTATACACAAAGGATAAGGAAGCAGAGAGGGAAATCAGAGAAGTACCACCTTTCACAATAGCCACAAATAGCATAAGATATCTGGGAGTATCTCTAACCAAGGAAGTGAAGGATTTATTTGACAAGAAATTTAAGTCTTTGAAGAAAGAAATTGAAGAGGATACCAGAAAATGGAAGGATCTCCCCTGCTCGTGGATTGGGAGGATCAACATAGTATAAATGGCAATTCTACCAAAAGCAATCTATATATTCAATGCAATCCCAATCAAGGTCCCATTAAAATTCTTCACAGATATTGAGAGGACAATAATCAACTTTATATGGAAAAACAAGAAACCCAGGATAGCCAAAAAAATCTTATACAATAAAGGTACTTCTGGAGGCATTACCATCCTTGACTTCAAACTCTATTACAGAGCTACAGTATTGAAAACAGCTTGGTATTGGCATAACAACAGAGAAGTTGACCAATGGAATCATATAGAAGACCCGGATCTTAAATCACAACCCTACAAACACCTAATTTTTGATGAAGGAGCCAAAAGTACACAATGGAAGAAAGAGGGCATCTTTAACAAATGGTGCTGGCATAACTGGATGTCAACCTGTAGAAGAATGAAAGTAGATCCATATCTATCACCATGTACAAAACTCAAGTCCAAATGGATTAAAGACCTCAATATTAATCTGAACACATTGAGCTTGATAGAGGAGAAAGTGGGAAGTACTCTACAACAAATGGGCACAGGAGACCGTTTCCTACGCATAACCCCAGCTGCATAGACATTAAGGGCAACATTGAATAAATGGGACCTCCTGAAGCTGAGCAGCTTCTGTAAAGCAAAGGACATTGTCACTAAGACACAAAGGCAGCCTACTGACTGGGAAAAGATCTTAACCAACCCTGCAACTGACAAAGGTCTGATCTCTAAAATAGATAAGGAACTCAAGAGACTAGACTTTAAAATGTTAATTAACCCAATTAAAAAATGGGGCACTGAACTGAACAGAGAATTTTCAACAGAAGAAGTTCAAATGGCCAAAAGACACTTAAGGTCATGCTCAACCTCCTTAGCTATTAGGGAAATGCAAATCAAAACAACATTGAGATATCATCTTACACCTGTCAGATTGGCTAAAATCCAAAACACCAACCATAACCTTTGCTGGAGAGGTTGTGGGGTAAGGGGTACACTCATCCATTGCTGGTGGAAATGCACACTTGTGCAACCACTTTGGAAAGCAGTGTGACGGTTTCTCAGGAAATTCGGGATCAACCTACCCCAGGACCCAGCAATTCCACTATTGGGAATCTACCCAAGAGATGCCCAATCATACTACAAAAGCATTTGCTCATCTATGTTCATAGCAGCATTATTTGTAATAGCCAGATCCTGGAAACAACCTAGATGCCCTTCAGTGGAAGAATGGATGAAGAAACTGTGGAATATATACTACTCAGCGGTAAAAAACAATGACATCTTGAATTTTGCATGCAAATGGATGGAAATAGAAAACACTATTCTGAGTGAGGTAACCCAGACCCAAAAAGATGAACATGGGATGTACTCACTCAGAATCGGTTTCTAGCCATAATTAAAGGACATCGAGCCTATAATTTGGGATCCTTGAGAAGATAATAAGAAGGTGAACTCCCAAAAGAAGATATAGTAATCCTCCTGGATATTGGAAGTAGACACGATCGCCAGGCAAAAATTGGAAACTTGAGGGTTGGGCGAGACAGGGCCAAGGGAAGATGGGGAGAGAAAAGCGTGAAGGGGAGAATGGGGGGAGCTCAGAGGAATGGGATGCTTGGGATATAGGAAGGGTGGATATGGGAGCAGGAAAGCATATATCTTAATTTAGGGAGCCATCTGAGGGTTGTCAAGAGACTTGACCCTAGAGGGGTTCCCAGGTTTCTAGGGAGACGCCCCCAGTTAGTTCCTTGGGCAACTGAGGAGAGGGAGCCTGAAAAGGCCAGTTCCTATAGCCATACTGATGAATTCTTGCATATCACCATAGAACCTCCACCTGGCGATAGATGAAGAAAATGACTGAGCCCCACATTGGAGCACTGGACTGAGCTCCCAAGGTCCTGATGAGGAGCAGAAGGAGAGAGAACATGAGAAAGAAAGTCAGGACCGTGAGGGGTGCATTCAGCCATAGAGACAGTGGGACAGAACTAATGGGAGATCACCAACTCCAGTTGGAATGGGACTGATGGAACATGAGACCAAACCGGACTCTCTGAATGTGGCCAACAGTGGGGGCTGACTGAGAAGCAAAGGACAATGGCGCTGGGCTCTGATTCTTCTGCATGGATGGGCTCTGTGGGAGCCTTCTCAGCTTGGTCGATCAGCTTCCTGGACCTGGGGGGTGTTGGAAGGACCTTGGTCTTAACATAGAGTAGGGAACCCTGATGGCTCCTTGGCTTGGAGAGGGAGGGTGGGGGGATATGGGTGGAGGGGAGGGGAGGGAAGGGGGAGGAGGAGGGGAGGAGATGGAAATTTTTAAATATAAAAAAATAAACCATGAAAAAACAAACAAAAAAAAACCAACAAAAAATCAATAGTCATAAATACCATAAAATATCTTGGAGTAACTCTAAGCAAGCAGGACCGAAGTTTGAATCCTGTCATTTCTGCTTGTGAAAGGGTAATTTTTTATTTTTAAGCATTATCATTTGTTAGAGTATAATTCTGGCCCTTGATAAATTTAGTAAGAGGCCTGAATCTCAGCAGTCCAACCTGAAGCAACCCGTGGCAGCAGGAAAGGACCACAAGCTGAGACAACTCGACTCCCACCCAAGAGTGGGCCACACAAAGGAAAAACTTGTATAATAAGAACTTTAACTCTTTTAAGAAAAAATTTTAAGACATTAGAAAA
This sequence comes from Arvicola amphibius, assembly GCF_903992535.2. Classification (NCBI taxonomy): domain Eukaryota; kingdom Metazoa; phylum Chordata; class Mammalia; order Rodentia; family Cricetidae; genus Arvicola; species Arvicola amphibius. The sequence continues at coordinate 130,709,848 of NC_052058.2, forward strand.
TAAAAGATCTCCTATTTTCTTGGGAATGTAGAAGAAACACAACAAAAATGACAATCTCACTGAAAGCAATCTACAGATTCAGTGTAAATGTCCATTAAAAATTATAGCAACATTTCTCACAGAACTCACAAAAACTTAGGATAGCCTAAACAATCTTAAAATACTGTACAATCAAGGAACCTCAGAATGAATTACAATCTCTGACTTTAAACTTTACCACAGAGCCACAGTATTAAAATTAATCCACCTTGGATACAAATTCACCTGCCTACAAACAGCAGATTTTTGACAAAAAAAGCAAAATTGTGAAATGGAAAGAAGCATTTTAACTTGCTTATCTCAGAGGCTACCTTAATTTAAACCTGTCTTTTTTCCTTTAGCTGAAGCTGCGCCGCAAGGCATCGGGTAGTAGGACACAGACTCACTTTGCCTCTTAGACTGCCTTTCCGAGCTCTGGTGGGCGGATTTTTAACTATCATTTTTATTTTAGCTTATAAATCATAAAATTAGGAGAATTTTTTTAATCCTTTCATCTGTTCTATAGACTGTGTGAGGTTAAATTTGCTCTCTAAACTTACTCTTGCTTCTGCTTGCCTTTTACCTGCAGGTGAGTTAGGTTAGCTGACTGTGTGCACATGGCTCTTCACAAAAATCATTTTTTCTTTACTTTTTTTACTCATTTAGAATGCAATAAAAGTTGCAATTCTACATCTATCATGCTTACTGATTCTCAATAACTCTGCCATTGTTCCTGCTCCATTTTTACTCCCTTTAGTTACCTACATATATAACAATACTTTTTTCCTTATCCCCATTATAACTTATTTACAAAGTTTTACTCCCTATTTAACTTTTGTCCCGCTTTTCTACATTTCTTTCTCTATGCTACATCTCTAATAAGAGCCCAGTAACTGAGGACAGCCTCCAGCACAGGGTCTCCATTTTTTAACATTTTACTAAGATCTTCCCCTACCTTGTCCCATGTCTGGGGGTGAATTCCTGGGCTGGTTAAAATTAACCAGGGGCATTATTCATCTATAAAACAAAAGAATTCAGCTAAATCTCTCTTTTTTAACTCTTACTCCTCTCTCCCTAAGTGACTGTTGAAATTCCTCTATGAATTTCTCTTCCTTTGGAAGCGATTGTCCCATGTCTTATAGACGACAATGAACCTGTGCCTACCTCCGTCCTGCAGACCTGTCCAAGTATCACAGCTGGTCAGGACCTTTTTTTCCTTCGTCCCGGGACTGCGCCTCGTCGTCCTGTTAGATAGCCGTACTTCAGGGTCCGTGTTCAGGTGCCACTGTAACCCTGCCGGCAGGGTCAGCTATTCAGGGTTCTCTGAAGGGGTGCTAACCTGCAAGACAAGAGCTGAAAAGAGGAAGGAAACCAAGCAAGATTCTATTGTCAAGGTCTCCCTTTATTGGTGTGAAAGTTACAGCATATATACCCTTGAATGGGGTGGAGGTAGGTAGGCAGGAACTCTGCCGGGGTAACTGAAGGTCATTAGCCAGCACCTGAAGTAAGCCGAAGCATGTGATCCATTAACATTGGAGTAAGGGGTGGGTTCCGTTAGCTGATAGCTCTCAAGATAGTTGGGATGAGGGGTGGATTCTCTGTAAACATCCTTAGGGCAATGACCTCTGCTATCCCTGTAAGGATGATGGTCTCTGACAAATCTATCCTTAGGAAAATGGTCTCTGACACAGGAGGTCCCATTTATTAATTGTTTCTCACAATGTCTGCTTATTGGAGTTATATTTGAGAAGTGGTCTCCTGTGCCAATGTGTTCAAGTGTACATCCCATATTCTCTTCTATAATATTCAGTGTGACTGGCTTTATATTGAGGTCTTTGTTCCATTTGGACTTGAGTTTTGTGCATGGTGATAGATATGGACCTATTTTCATTCTTCTACATGTTAATATCTAGTTCTACCAGCATCATTTGTTAAATATGCTTTTTTTCACCATTTGATATTTTTTACTTCTTTGTCAAAAATCAAGTTTTCAAAGGGAGGGAGAAATGTGTTTAAATGTAAAATAAATAAGTATATTAAACCTTGTTTTGAGAAAGGGACATGAGTCATCATACAAAAATCTATCTCAAACTAAACTATCTTGGAGATTTGTTAGGCCCACTCCATGTATTACCTTTAATCAAGAAAGCAGTGAAATCATGTGGCATCCATATTTTTAACTCTAGTAAAATGACAAACCAAAATGTAAAATGGAATTATGCCTTATGGTTATTTTAAAACTACCCATGAATAGATTTTAAATAAATAAAACATGAGTCTAACAAAGGAGGAGCCATAATCTAATTCTTGAGCCAGATTTTCAATTAAAATAATAATACAGCAGTTTTAACATTATCTATACCAAAAAGTCATCTGAATTTCTGCTAACCCAAATTTAGGAATCAGAGGTCAGTGATAAATTCTTGAAGTCAGGCCCATAAATGTGGCCACAGCAGTGATGGGTGGCAGAGACAGCAAAAATAGACTATTTTTGTCTCAGCTCCATGCTTGCAAGAAAACTTACAACGACAAACTTTTCAACAAAAAAGCATATTCAGTATGTGCATGTATGAGAAACCACAACATAGTTTACATCCCTTTTTGATCTTTTATAACTTTTATATACACCTTTAATCCAGTTTTCCTCTCTTTATTCTTTTATTCTTCTGCTCTCTCCCTTGCTTTCCTGATGACATACCAAGCAAGATCTCTCTCACTTTTCAGACAACATAAAAACTCTTATTGAAGTCTTTCTTGTAGTTTTCTTCAGTGGTATATGATATATTGTATGGCTACAATATTTTAATCAAGAACAGAAAATGCATATACTATAACAAAAAACCTTTAAATTCACATAAAATTCTGTACCAGCGTGAAACATTTGAGACCAAGAATAGCTTGTGTTATTTTTTATGTATTAACCAAAAATTACTTGTAACCAGCCCCTATAAATGTTGACAGATATTTATAACACATTGGATCTGAGTTACCAAAGTAGCTCTAGTGGAGAGAAGTCTGGCTATAGTGTCATAGCATGGCCATTGCGGCATCACCTATAGCCAGAGTCCTTGACCCTTGGAGCCAAATATTGGTCAGGTTTGACCATACTGAGGCACACAGCCCCCAGGGCAGGAGAAGGAAACTCTAATACTCTAGCATGGGAGGGGGCAGGGTAATATGCAGCATGGTGGGAAAAGATTGTTAACCTCTCCAAGCCATAGCAATTAATCTCAGATTCTCTGTTCAGTGTTTGAAATTATATTGGGGTACATCTGGCCCCTACAACTGTGACTGACAGACTTGATACATTGCAACAAAAATGCTCTATACACCAGCCACCCATCCACACAAGCACACTGCCCCACATCCCCCTGCTTGTGGTCAAGGCTGACTCCTTTTTATGAAATGTTTAAGGTGGCAAGTAGAAGTTTTTTGTCTTATCCCTTCTAGGAAAATATACTCCTATGCTTATGACACTATCTCTAAATTCCTGTAATGTAGAAGGAAGCAGCGGGCTGTGTCCCGCCACCCGGCTAGCTTTACCCAAAATAATTACATGGAAACTGTATTCTTTTAAATACTGCCTGGCCCATAGTTTCAGCCTCTTTTTGTCTAATTCTCACATCTTCCTTTAACCCATATTTAGTAATCTGTGTAGCACCATGAGTTGTGGCTTACCAGGAGAGATCTTAACCTGCGTCCATCTCGGAGAGGAGAAGCATGGAGACTGCATATGGCGACTGCCTGAAGTGTCTCCCCACTCTCCCAGAATTCTGTTCTGTCTACTCCACCTACCTAATTTTCTGTCTCTTAAAGGGCCAAGGCAGTTTTCTTTATTAATTAACCAATGAAAGTAACATAGACAGATAACTATCCTCCATCATTTCCCCTTTTTCTGTTTAAACAAAAAAGAAAGGCTTCAACTTTAACATAGCAAAATTACATATAATAAAACAGTTATCAAGCAAGTATTACAGTTACAATATTTAGATCTATTTTATCTTTTATCATAACTAAGGAAAGCTATAACTATCTATTTATTCTTCAACTCCATCAAAGACTCCAGAAGGATATAATATTACCTAAGTAAACAAGTCATATGCAACTTTCAAACTCTAGAAATGACAGAGACAACTCGCTGCCTGGACAGTCACCCAAAGTTCCTGTGTACCGTTTGGGCATCCATCTTCAGCCTACAGGCCCATAAGTATCCAGCAGACATTTCCATGAAGCAGGAAATTCCAAAGAGAATTCAGTCACTTTCTGCTGTGTTCTGCAGAATGTCTCACAGACTCTTTCATGAATCAGGAACTCAGAAGGAACATCTCACCTTTAGGCAAGTTCAGCAGTCCTCTCTCTGCGGGTTCTTTGTGTCCAGTTTATGCAACAGTCCAGGCAAGAGCAGTTTCTTGCCCAAATGGCTAACAAACTCCATAAGTAGCCTCTTCGATGCCCATCTTCCTCTCAAAATAGATTGGTGCTGCCAGGAGCAGACGTGTCTCATTGTCATGAAAAACCCTAAGTTATTAAAAATCTTAAATGCCATGTTCTGTAGTCTTTGAAAGATATGAAGAATGCCTATTCAACTAAAATATATCTCTATATATCTAGAAAATCTAACTAACATAACTACAAGCTTTACTATTATCGATGATTATCCAGTAACAACCTATATTTCCTAATTATACATTACATTTTTAAATGAACTACACAATTATAATACCTTAATCAAGATCAGAAATACATATACATATAACAAATTGACATTAAAATCCATACCAATGAAAATTATTCATATCTATATAATATCCCCCTTTAAATGTAAAAGAACATTTATAAACAATATTTGGGAATGTGGGCACAGTTATTTCTCTCCAAACTGCTTCCTGCTGAATGGGGTTGCTGTTATTTAGGTCTTTCATGGTATAACTGGTCTGCTAGGTTCATCTCAGTGGGCAGTTGAGTGGAGTAATTTTTTGAAGATGTTCACAGCAACCTTTAAGGAGGGCGTGGTCTATCATACCATATTGGGATAGAAGCAATCCACAGAGTCTCGTCCTCTGTGAAAACAAAAGAAGAAATTCTTTTCCAAAGCATCATGTTCTTAGATCCAAATCCTGAAGTCATACCGTTAAGATGTCCATTCTGGTCTAGCCTGGCAGCCCATATAATGAAATGTCTCTCTGTATTTAGCTCCTTTACAGTCAAAAATTTCAAAGAAAACACAATAAAATACATAATCCAGACTCTCTGTGAATTTCCATTTTTACGTGGCTTATTTTTACTCTATCACTTTACTTCTTTTAATCTATAACTATCTGTACTCTGTCTCTTTAAAGACTTTACCCTTTTTTAAGGCATTAACTTTATATTTTATATTTTCTTCTTCTCTCTCAATCCAACATTGTGACTCATTTAAAAGTCTTTTATGTCTGAATCTGTCCTATTGTGAATAATCTGTAATTTTTCTACTGTCGAGAAACATGTTTGATTTGCGCCTTTACATCACTAAGCACTTAAGACTCTAAGCTGTGACATTCCTAGGTCAAAAACAGGTACTGCGGGCTTGCCCCGCCCAGTCCAACATGGCAGAGCCGCTTGTGACTCTGAATCGGTTGCACCTCTGAGCTGCAGAGCCGCTAGGCTGTTCTAGATGTTGGCTCCACCTCTCTCCAATTTCAAAATGGAGGATGTACCATTTTCTACTAGCTCTGGGGCCTCCAGGTAGGAGCCACACTCAGCACTTTAATTCTGAGACTGAGTGTGCGGCACAGAAACTCTTTTCATCCAAGTTACAGCCAAATCTGATGCTCAGAGCACCACATAGCTTGGAAACATCTCTCTCTATGGCGGCAGAAATCTGCCATGCTCTCCCGCTTGCCTAAGCCTGATTCTGCCATCTGCTCAGGTGCAGGCAGGGAGCAGGGAGCCATTGGCCTGGTCTCAGTGCACTCTCCTTCCTATCCTAAGCGGGAACACAAATATCCAGGCCCATAAAAGACACAGAAATGCTTTATAGCCAGAGTTCGAGCTGGCGGCACAGCACCAGGAAGCCGCGTTTTAAAATGACTCAGCTTTTTCTCTGCTGCTCTCTCTACGGCAAGTCCAGGCAAACAGCAAAAAGCTGTGTTAAACTCTCTCTCCTTTATTTAAAGCCAACTCAGGTTTTTAAGTGGATTTAGTCACCACGTTGGAGCGCCAATGATGGAGGAGAGTTATCTGTCTATGTACTTTCATTGGTTAATTAATAAAGAAAACTGCCTTGGCCCTTTAAGAGACAGAAAATTAGGTAGATGGAGTAGACAGAACAGAATTCTGGGAGAGTGGGGAGACACTTCAGGCAGTCGTCATATGCAGTCTCCATGCTTCTCTTCTCCGAGATGGACGCAGGTTAAGATCTCTCCTGGTAAGCCACAACTCATGGTGCTACACAGATTACTAAATATGGGTTAAAGGAAGATGTGAGAATTAGACAATAAGAGGCTGAACTATGGGCCAGGGCAGTAATTTAAAAGAATACAGTTTCCATGTAATTATTTTGGGTAAAGCTAGCCGGGTGGCGGGACACAGCCCGCCGCTTCCTTCTACATTGTAAGTGATCACAATATCAAAGTCAGAGAAGTCATGATTTGAGTCTGTTCCACATCCTCAGTATCAGTCTAAGTCAGGATAAAAACAACAACAGATAGACACACAGGACAATGAAGAGGACAATGGCGCCAAACCAAACCAAAGGTGACAGCCTCAAGCAATTTGTGGGTATGACCTGCCACTCTATCGAACTGAGACTGTTACCCTTGGGTCTCTCTACAGAACTGAGACCGCTACCCATGTGTCTCACTAGAGGGAACCACTCTCCGCAGACAGGCCATGGGGACATCTTTTCTAGGCCCCCTGCTTGTGATCTTTTTACATGTCCACCTAGATTGTCTACAGGCTCTTATGGTTCCTGGGCCTGCTTACTGAAAGAGGTGAGCATGAGACATAGACATGAAACATGAAACAAAACAGAAAACTTACTGGCCGGTTGAAGGCTCTATGTTTGGTAGTCCCAGTGGCCTTGGGGTATCCCAGATGAGCTCCAAATATTATGCCCAAATCTGTGAAGTCCCCCAGATATCAACAAGGAGATCAAGTACCATATGTAAAAGCAAAGAGCCTTTATTTTATGTAAGTCTACAAACTCGGTCTCTACTCATATCCAATATATTGAAAAAAAAACAAGAGCCCCAAGTTCAGTTATAGTTGGGTTTTTTATAGTAGTAAATGTAGGGGTGAGGGGTTTCTGAGGTTCAGGACCCCTGATTGGCAGACATTTTTTCTAGGGGAGTCCTGGTGAGTGTTTGCTGGCAGGTGATCCTATCTATAGTGGTTGGAACATTAGGCATTTCCTTTGGATGGCCTATTCTTGGGTGCTGCTCAGTTAATCTTAGTTTATGGTCTTTCCTGCAACCAGATATTTCTTCAGGGTAAATTACTGAGACTCAGGCTCTATTAAATTTATTGATGGCTGAGTCTTACACTGTAAAGTGATAATGGTTGGAAGTAAGGAACTTCCTTTGGGTGATCTATTCATATTTAGCTTGTCATGGCTGGCTTCTACAGAGATTAAAGAAAATATAGTAAAGTGAAAATTCCAGTATTCTTTTTTTTTCTGTATGGGACTTACAGTTATTCAAAAGCAATATCAAAGATAAATAACACTATATGTTATATGTAAAAGTTATGTTTTGCTTTAGGCATTGTTTACCTGGTACCTTAAAAAGACACATAATGCTGGGCATTATATGTGCATGCCTTTAATGCCAGCACCCAGGAGGCAGAGGCAGAAAGATCTCTGTGAGTTTGAGTCCAGCCTGGTCTGCAAGAGCTAGTTCCAGGACAGGCTCCAAAGCTACAGAGAAACCCTGTCTTGAAAAACAAAAAACAAAAACAAAAAAGGACACAAATTACACAGGTAATTCCTTTAGGTATTTATTTTATTTCATAGAAGTCTATCATAGTTCCATTTTTTTATTTTATTTTCATTTTGTTCCCACTATATCTTAGCTGAGCTAGGTAGCCTTCCAGCGAATGGGCTCCCTAAAGTCCAGAAAAGCAAGATGGATAAATCGTAGTCTCACTTCTCCTATCCCCACACTCAGTCCCAGCCATACAACTGTCCCACAAAATCAGAGGCCCTAGTTTGTCATTATGCTAGTGCCCTCACTGTCAGTCCAGTGGTGTTAGGTTACTAGTAGCTCAGGTAAGCTGTTTCAGTGGGTATTCCCATCATGGCCTTGATCTCTTTGACTGTATTCTCACTTCTTCCATTTTTCATATGGAGTTTGGGAGCTCAGCCCTGTGATCAGCTGTGGATCTCTGCATCTGCTACCATCAGTTGCTGGATGTAGGCACTATCATGACATTTTAAAAAATCGCCAATCTGACTACAAGGCAAGGCCCTTTAGCACCCTTTCCACAATTGCTTAGGTTTTAGCCAGGGTCATCCTTGTGAATTCCTGAGAATTTCTCCAATTCCAGATTTTTGCTAGTCTCATAATTGTTCCCTCAATCAAGACTCCTATTTCCTTGTTCATTGTCTCTATTCATATTCCACTTGACAATCCTATTCCTTCAAGCTCTCCTCCCATCTCCTTGTCACTCCCTCTCTTCCCCTTCTGCATTACTTTCTCCCTGCAACCATACTATCCCAATTTCTCTGGAGAGGCAGTCTTTTTCCTTTGTTTTTGTTTTGTTTTGTTTTTTGTGTTTACCTCACCCAGGATAGATTTTTCTAATTTCATTCATCTGCAGAGAAATTTCAAGATGTCATTGCTTTTTACAGCTGAGATGTACTCCATTGTGTAATTAATTGCTCATTTTTTAATCCATTTTTTGGTCGATGGCCATATAGATTTTCTTCCATGCTGCTCTTATTACATAATATGCATGAGGATGATAGAAGAAGATCCTGGATATTTGCCGTTTTTCACATTATCATCTACTATTCAGAAAAGATAATATAGCAGTGAATTTAAAGAGGACCATGTCATATTTGGTGAATAAGTAGATTACCATGATCTTTAGAATGTGCAGTCTGTGAGTTATACATATTACCATACTTTTTTTGTTTTTATGATTACATTGTAACCTGAGACAGTCAGGTAGCAGTCTCTGTCAGCAACTTGCACATTTGTAAATTTGCAAACCTAGAAGACGTTTTTAGAGTGCACATTTTCTAAAGAAGGCATGCTGGTATTATAAAATTCCAGGACATTTGAGAAGTGTGGTAAGACAAAGGTTTCTGAGTATGTATGGCCAGCTATGCTAGAATGGTATGTTTCAGTCCAAGGAGAAAACCTGTCTCAAATCTGACAGTTTTAATAAACATCTGCATTAAATCAGTATTTGATTTATAAGTAAGCACAATTGCATGATTGAATTTTCAAAAATTCTAACTAAAAGCATAATCCTTGTAGTATATCCAGGGCTCAAAAATCCCACTATTCCTAGTGATGAGACAAATGAAGCCAAACTCTTCTTAGAGTGCCTATCTGTTGTATTGAACTAATTGAGAAGGAAACTTAAAACTATCATCAGGGTAGCTGTAGTAATGAGCTGCGGGCAGGCCTGCTTTTCATCCTGCCCAGCTCTTGGATGCCTGGCTAGCTTATAACCCGAAATAACAACACACAAACTGTATTCATTTAAACACTGAATGGCCCATTAGTTCCAGCCTCTTATTGTTTAATAATAATGTTTAGTAATAATCTGTGTAGCACCACGAAGTGGTATCTTACCAGGAAAGATTCAGCATGTCTGACCTGGTAGCTAGCTTCATGGCTACTGTCCCACTGAGGAGAGGCATGGCGATTGCCCAAAGTATCTACCTCACTTCCCTCTTCCTGTTCTGTCCACTCCACCCACTTAAGGGCTGGCCTATTAAACAAATGAAATCAACACAAACAGAAGACTCTCCCACATCAGGTAGCTTGCCATGAAGTGCACTCATGTACCAATAGATGGCTTTAAATTGATGGACATACAACTTCCTTAAATAAATTATGTTTTTTATTAAATACAGAAAAATGACTTCATATTTAATAGTGATTATGTAATTGGGAGAGACATGTTACTATTTGGATCTAGTAGATTTTTAAAATAAATTCTTACAAATTATTATTTAGAGGATATTTATATATATATTGATTCCTTGTAAGGAACAAAAATATGAATGATACTTCTTACAAACTTAAGTGTGCAAACACCTATAAGACCTTAAAACAAGCAGAAACAAATGTTAACAATATAAATATATTTTTTTCTGAAATTAATTAAACTGATATTGTTTCTTTTTCATTAATAGACTGTGGGATACTATATTACAGTTGAGTATATTTGGAACAAAGTTTCAAGTCTGCATTTCTTTCTACAATTGACCTATTCCCTTTACAACACTCTAATCAATATATCTATCTATCTATATCTATATATATATAGTATTAATAGTAATATATATATAGTATTAAAATTCAACTACATTGAAAATTGTAATTGTATATTTTATTTGTATATAATACATAATATTGTATTATATGTAACATGTTTAATTACAATTTTACTGCATAAAAAACATAATTAAAACAGACAAAAACAAATTACAAAAAATCAGAAGCCAGATATACTTGGCTGCCCAGAGTCACAATCGGAAATCTCCAGACAGGAATGGAGGCTTCCATCTATACAGGTAGATTGGAGGCAAAACAGCTGCAAGCTTGCTCAGACAGCCTGTCATACACTTCCAGTTTTGTCCGCTGTTAACTGTAGGCAAAAAACAGGGTAAACTGCATTTTATCCTGTGTTCTCCTGTCAGTTTCCCTGCTTCTTTTCACAGTACATGGGGCAGAGGGAGTCAGGGATGACTCATCAGCTCTGGATGAGATCACCACGTTAATTGCAGTCCTGTGCTTTCCGGTCCTAATTTTGAGAGCTCTCTCCTTATTGGTTCCTAGATGGCATAAAAAGGACTGATCTGAGGGATTTTGCCAGTGGGGCTTTGACTAAAGCCCTGCTAAAAGCTGGACTTTAGTCAAAGCCTCACTGTAAGCAGCCCCAGAGAATAAAATCTGTCCAAGAGATCTGCAGGAGATAGAAGCAATACAAACATAGGAAAGCAAGGTTTTGTTGAGAATTTCCATGTTCCTGCTAAGAGTCCCCTGTTTCTGGTGCTTGAGTCTCTGAAGCCACGGCTTCAGTATTAATATCTGTGATTCCTGGGTTAGAATTGGATTCTGCATTTTCTGAAATGAAGATTTACTTAGGGAATCAATAACTGACAACAACTGGGATGTACAGATTTTATGAGCCATTTGAGGCCCCAGTAAGATAATTGCTATGTTGGGGAATAGCCTCAAGTACTTAGGAATCTGAAATTTTTCAAGTGTCTCATTCCCCAGTCAGTATGTTTAGGGACTCTGACATGGCATTTCTGAATGCAATACCAGTAAACTGCAATCGGTATTACAATCAGCCATCGGCATGGAGAAATGGAAATTTTCAGGTAGATAGGCAGGATACAGACCTAAGACATGGGATATATGATCACTTCTTATTTATCTCTCAATGCTTTCCTCTTTTGATAATTGCATTCTGTTCCGAGTTAAACTGAATTTTTTCTGTTATCCATTTTCACTTTCATTTTTTTCTGCCGGACCACACATTTAGATAGGCGGGAGAAATGAGTCAGCGTCTCTGATAGAAATCTCCATGGTTACCACAGATTTGTTTCTATGGAGGAATTGGAATCATTCTCCTCGGAGGTTTATATTCCAGGAACAGTTTGAATGCGCACACTCCTTCAGTCAGCGGAAAGGTGAGCTAATAACATTTTCACAATAGCGGATCCTTAATTGAAATGGTGAACAGACACTTAAAAGAAATCCCAGACTAAATCAGAATTGATAAATGGATAGTTATTTATTTAGGGGAAAACTCACGGATCAGAATCCTCTTCTTGACGGGTTGAATCACAGGATCTAAAAGAGCAGCCAACGGAAAGGGAGCAAGGGGAAGGAAAAAAGGGACGGACCAGGATTTTTCATCTATATATATATATATTATAAATTTAAAACTAATTTTCTGATAGGAATATATATATGTATACACACATACATACATACATACATACATACATATGCTCTTGATTAAGGTATTGTATTAGGCAGCTAGTGTAAAATAGAATGTATGATTAAGAAACATAGGTTACTAGGGAGTCATCTATAATAATCAAGTTTGTAGTTATGTTATTTGGGTTTTCTTGGTGTACAGAGATATATTCCAGATGGATAGTTATTCTTCAGACCTCTCAAAAACTAATAGAATATGATATTTAAGATGTTTTTAAAACTTAGGGTTGTTTGTGACAATGAGACACATGCCCATCTGCTCCTGGCAGCACCAATTACTTCAAAAGAAGATGGGCATCGAGGAGGCTCCTTATGGAGTTTGCTAGCCATTTGGGCAAGAAACTGCTCTTGCCTGGACTGCTTGATGATATGGTGTATGAACTGGACATACAGAACCCACAGAAATATGACAACTATAGCTGCCTAAAGAAGGTGAGACAGTTCTTCAGTGTTCCTAATTCATGAAACAGTCTACAGGGCATTCTGTAGGATACAGAGGAAAGTGATTGAAAATCTGCCAGTACAGGTGGAACTGTCTTTGAAATTTTCTGGAAAAGTCTGCCAGAAACTATGTATCAGTAAGCTTAAGGTGGGTGCCCACAAAGTTACAGAAGGTCTTTGTGTGACAGTCCATGCAGTGAGATATCTCTCTCAAATCTAGAGTTTTTGAAGTTGCTTACAATGTACTTTTTTAAAACTAGGTAATATTATATTTCTGGATATTTGATATAGTTGAAGAATAAAGTTATAATTATAGTTTTCCTTAGTTATGGTAAAAAAGTTATAGTGTTCCATTTTATTTAGAAAGAAATTGGGAGGTGCTGTGGGATGTGATGTATGCTGTGAATATATTTTATTGCCATGCATTAATAAGGAAGCTGTTTTCAACTAATGGTTTAGCAGAGTAAAGCCAGGCTGAAAGTGATATATAACAATACAGGTGGAGTCATGGAGAAGCCATGTAACTCCAGTCAGAGGCAGATGCCTTCCCCAGAACCCACCAAAACTTTGACAGTAGGTCACAACCTCATAGTGATGCACAGAATAGTGGAGATAGATTAGTTTAGGATATAAGAACTAGCTAGCAATACTTTTAAGTTATTGGCCAAACAGTATTGTAAATAATGTAATTTCACAACAATTGTGGTTTTGCAAAGAAGCAAAGTTCTTATTGGATTAAATTAATACTGCCGTAGAGGAATATACCAATATTTTGTAGAGCACTGCCATAAAGTAGTCCCACATTACTCAGAACTGAATATAATAAAGAGTTCTTTAATTAGTGGTATATTCTCAGATCATCAGTCCTCTGCATGAGCAGGAAACAGGAACATAATCCAGCAGCCAACAGGTAGAAAGAGCACATTTCTCCATCTGTTTTTATAGTACCCCAAGACCACGCCAAAGTGGCCCAGGATCTCAAAACCATTGTCTTAATCAGTTCCCATAGCACCTTCCCTTTTGTCTAAATAAGAGAATTTTAAACACAATGTAAAATTATATACAATAAGAACAGATACCACATATAAAATTTCGAGTAACAAAGAGCATAAACAAGGCTAAGCAAGAAATATATGCTAAATGTTTCAATAATTATCCTATCCTTATCCTATCCTATGATGTCTAAGTCTTATATTAGAAATGGCTTGGCCTAATCATGAGGGAAAGTAACCATGACTATCTAGTCTTCAACTCCATGAAAGACCTGAGAAGGGAAATAATATTACTTGAATAAATAGAAAAGGTGATCAAGCATCTTCCAAAATGTGCAATAAATAACAGAGACATGTGGTTACCTGGCTAATCACCCGGTCTCATTTGCAACTGTGGAGCAACCAACTTTGGTTAAGGCTTAGAGTAACTAACAGACCATTTTTAGAGGAAGGAAAAAATTTAAAACCATCTTACTTATCTATCTTTGCATATTTTGGCAGTCTTTCCTCTTTTATCCTGCTTTTCCAGTTCAGACATCATCCATTTTTTTCATTAGCTGAGGCATGGGCAGTTCTTTTCCTCAAAGTCAGTGTTGTCAAGCTTCAAGTGGATTGTCTTTAGTACCCAACATTCTATGGGGAGTAGATATGTGCTGCAATGATAATAAACATATTCACAGCATGCAGGGGGAACTCCACATATTTTTCCCTTTTCTGTCTAAATAAAAAGGAAGATTTTGACTTTAATGTAGGAAATTTACATATAACAATACAGAAATCAAGGAAGAACTGTTCACTATATGTAATCATTTTACATTTGGCAAATTTAATATTTATCTGTTTTTGTAAGAAAAAGCTTTATATCTAATTTATCTTTTATCATAACAAAAGAAAACTATAATTATAATTATCTGTTTTCAGCAGTATCAAAGAATACATAAGGATCTTATAATACCTAATAAAAAGGAAGTGCATTGAAAATAACTTCCAAAACTCTAGAATTGACAGAGTCATTCACTCCCTGGACAGTTACCCAAAGTTCTTCTGTAACATTGGGATACTCATCTACTTCCTTTAGGCCCATGGTATGTTTCAGATATTTTTATGGAACAGGAAATTTGAAAGACCATTTCACCTACATTGGCAGTCTTCCAGTTATTTTCTTCTGTGTCCTACATAATATCTGGGAAAGTCATAAACAGGAACCCTAAAGTGTTTTATTCTCCTCTTTTAGCAATTTCATCAGTCATTTTTCTGTGGATCCAACATATATACTTTATATAGCATACCATTAAGCAGTGCAGAGAAGAGCATTTTTCTTGAACAAATGGCTAGCCTTTGTTCACATTAAAGGAATTTCTATAATAAGTTTCATCAATGCCCATCATCCCAGTGAAGTAATTGGTGCTGCCAAAGTCTCATTGTTGACTAAAGTCTAAGTTCTTAAAAGTTTTTAATGCCATATTGTGTAGGTCATGGAACTGTTGAAGATTATCTAACTGAACTATATTTTTGCTAATCTAAAAAACTTAAATAACATGACTAAAAGTTTGATTATTGCAGATGATATCTTATAATCTACATTCCTTAGCTTTATAATACATTTAAATTAGCTGTAAAACCACAATACCTTAAGAACAGAGATACCAATACAGAGCAAAATTAAACTTAAATTTGTGTCAGTAGACTAAAATTCATTCCAATGCAAAGTATTCATGTCTATATCATATCGCACTTTAAATGAAAACAAACAATCATTTATGAAATTTGGGGGCAGTTCTCTCCAACCTTCTTCCTATTGTTTGTCGGTCAATTTTTTTTAGGGTTTATAAAGATCTTTTGGGGTGTCTTGCTCCATCAAACCATATTAGCATAGAAATAATTCACAGGTTCTCATCTTCTTTGGAAACAAAAGCAGGACCTCTTTTTAAAAGTAACACATCCCGCATGTGGTGGTGGCACAAACCTTTACTCCCAGCACTCAGTGGTCAGAGGCAGGTGTATCTCTGTGAATTAGAGCCAATCCTGGTCTACAAGAGCTAATTCCAGGAAAAGTTGTAAAGCTACAGAGAAACTCTTTTTGAAAAAACAAAAAAAAAGTCCTTAGACTTTATTTTTTTGTTTGTTTGTTTTTTTGTTTTTTGTTTTTCGAGATAAGGTTTCTCTGTAACTTTGGAACCTGTCCTGGAACTAACTCTTGTAGACCAGGCTGGTATTGAACTCACAAAGATTCACCTAACTCTGTCTCCCAATTGCTGGGATTAAAGGCATGTGCCACCACTGCCCAGCCTTAGACTGAAATTTAAGCCTTTAAAACATGTTTTGTTTAGCTTAGCATTCTCCAAAATAAAATGTCTCTCTGCCCTCAAAAAATTAAAAAAAAATCACAGTAATGTACATAATCCAGACTCTCTGTGTATGTTCCATCTTTATGTGGCTTAGTTTTTTCACTATATTACTTTTATCATTTATTTTGTTATCTTTACTCCTTAAAACTGTGAATGTCTGTATTATTTTATGTTATTTTTACTGTCTCTTTAAGACTTTATTTTCTTTTTAACACTATTTCATTCTAGCCCTCCCTGGAACCATTTGATTCTTAAGCCTATGCACATTATTTAAACAACTATGACCAGTTTAGTGTTTTTTGTTTGTTTGTTTGTTTGTTTTTGCAAGAATCTTTATTTATTTTACATGTATTTTCTGACAGGAAAGTTTTTTTTTAATTATTTTATTGCTAATACGGCATAGCAAAGATTGTCCCTGTGGCTTTATTGTATCCACTTAGTCCAGCATGGCAGAGATATGTTCACCACCTTTTTAAGTGTTGATAACTGAACCAACTCTAAGGACACAGTGGGCCAATGTCACTGTAAAGCATTTTGTAAAATGCTGCTCATGAACACTGTTTACGTGCTCTGTAAGAGACCGCCATCCAAAAGATCCAGAGCTGTTTGGGCTTCCAGTATGAAGCAGGAAGCCATCTTTTAAAGAAGTCATGCCTCTAAACAATAAAGCCTTTCTGGAAAAAAAAATGTGAATACCAAGAAGCTGCAATTGACTCCCCTTTATTAGGGCCTAAAAGTGCTTTTTTAAGCCCTCTTAGGCTTTATGTTGATGCACATTGCTAAATATTGGGCACCATGATATAAGCAAAAGCTTGGGTAGGAGAAGCAATTTTCAATGGTATGAGGAGATGCCAAAATGAGAAATGAGGAAGGATTTTATGACCAAGGGAGGTTCAAGATCCTGAGACAGAAACCTGCAGAGAACAGTACTAAGATCATGGGAATTCATGAACTCTAGACCAACAGCCGTAAAGCCTGTATTCGACTGATCTAGGCCGTCTGCATATGGGAGACATCTGTGTAGCTTACTCTACTTGAGGGTCCCATGGCAGGTGGACCAGGATTTATTTCTGGTGCGAGTTCTAACATTTTGGAGCCAATTCCATAAATTGAGATGTCTAAATCAGCATTGATGTGGTAGGGTTTTGGATCTTCCTCAACTTAATATGCCAGGATATGTTGACTTTCTATGGGAGGCCTTACATTTGGGAGGAACTGATGGAGGATGGACTGTGGTGAGGCAAGCATGTGGGAAGAGAAGAGGGTAAAGAACTGTGTTTAGAATGTAAAATGAATAAAAACTAAACAAAAAAAAAGCAATTGTGTAATTTCCAACTTGTCAGTGACTCAAATAGTATCTCATTTAATTTCATAACAAACAGATAAAGAACCAAAAAAGAGCTTCAGTGACACGGTTACATGCATATGTAAAAATGCACAGGTGTCTGTCTAGAGTCTTTTTGTCCTGATCTTTCTTTACTAATATCCGCATTGTTCTTTGATCGGATGAGGAAAATCTTAAGCTACTATGTTAGTTGCAGTTCAACACTTCTCAGAGCACAGCATGTGTTGTCGTACGGCATTTGTGTTGTTGTATGGCATTTGTGCAGTTCAGCACTTCTCAGAGCACAGCATGTGTTGTTGTATGGCATTTGTGCAGTTCAACACTTCTCAGAGCACAGCATGTGTTGTTGTACGGCATTTATGCAGTTCAGCACTTCTCAGAGCACAGCATGTGTTGTTGTATGGCATTTGCGGCTGGGTCCTCACCCTTGGTTTTCATAGAGACTAGCTTCATGGCTGAGCTCTCATCTCAAGAAACCATCATTACCACTGCACCTCTGGGACCTTGTTGGGTCTGTGCTTACACTGATTAGAATACAGCCTATTGTTTTTTTTTGTTTTTTTTTTTTGTTTTTTTTTTTTTTGGTTTTTTTCGAGACAGGGTTTCTCTGCGGCTTTGGAGCCTGTCCTGGAACTAGCTCTTGTAGACCAGGCTGGTCTCGAACTCACAGAGATCCGCCTGCCTCTGCCTCCCGAGTGCTGGGATTAAAGGCGTGCACCACCACCACCCGGCTCCAGCCTATTGTTAATAAACCTTATTAAGTATTTAGATGGAGGGGCACTTAATAAAGCCATACTCCTGGAGTCACGAGCAACCATCCCAAAACCCTTCTCTTAAAAACAGTTCCTAAATAAACAGAGATAATTATAATTAATTTTAAACACTCAGTCAATAACTCAGCCTTATTACTGGCTAACTTGTACATTTTAAATTAATCACATTTTTACATGTGCTCCCATGTGAATTGATAAGTTTTCTCAGTATAGCAGGTACATCTCCCTTCCACTGTTTCTCATGATACAGAGACATCTCCCAATTTTCCAATTTCTTCTTTCACTGATTCTCCAGCTTAATTTATTCCTCCTAAGAACTTTTATTATATCAATCACAAGGACCTATATTGAAACAGTATAGAGGAATATTCTATACATTTTTCTTGATTATTTAATAAACACATCTTTTTATTACATTTTCTTGAATTGCTGATGGAGACATAAATTGCCATCCTTGCTATGTGCTTGACAAGCTTTATGATTAAAATCTATTCAGAAAAAAAGATTGGCATATATTATTTCATATGTATATTTAGTCTTAATTATCTATGTTGATTCCTTAACTATTTCACTTACTCTGCATTGATTTTATCCTGAAGAACAACCAGATGGACATAAAAGTTGAACCTGCCCAGCTGATGCTTAATATCTTATCACAGGCTTGGCTGTAATCTATAATGGCTTTAAAGTATGGGATTAATGACCAGGCCCATTATTTTGTCACACTGCTCCTCCCATTCTGTGAAATGGGGTAATTACAGAAACACAATTTAAAGAGTAAAAACACTGTGACTTTAAGCATTTCCAATGAGATAAAGAATGTCTAGTAAAAGGAAATATTCCAGTCCTCATTTTTTGTTACTATGACCTGCAATTACTGAAAAGCAAAATCACATTTAACTACCACTAGGTTATATGTAAACATTCTCTATTGTTTATGTGTGGTTGACCTGGTTCCTTAAAAAGACACACCACTAACACTGGTCATTTTATTAGGTATTATTTTCATTTCATATGAGCATAGTAGAGTTTCATTATTTAATTTTATGTTTATTTTTTCACTATATCTAGGCTGAATTAAGTAGCCTTTCAGAAAATGGGTCCCTAAAGCCAGAAGAAGCAGAAGGGATATATTTTGCTCACACTGCCAGTGGCCCCACTGTCTGCCCAAGCCATACAACTCTCATGCATTCTGAGTGCCTAGTCAGGTACTTTGCTGGTTCTCTCATTGTGAGGCTCAATTAGCTCAGATAAGCTGTTTTAGTGTACACTTCCAGTACAGCCTTGATCTCTTCGAACATATTCTCACTCATCCCAGTCTTTAACAGGACATTGGGAGCTCAGCCCTGTGATTGTCTCTGCATCTGCTTCAATCAGTTGCTGAATCTTAGCTCTATGATGACATTTAAGATAGGTAAATTGGAAGCATGGGGACTTTGGGGGAAGGTTGAATAAGGAAGGGAAGAGGCAAGGAGGGGAGCAAATCTATTCCTGCTTCTGAAACCTCTGCTTCTCTTTAAACTTTTGGCACAACTCAGTCTTGAAACACTGCAGTATCTGCAAGGAAATAATTCACTTCAGGCTTTAGCCTCTGATAGAGTAAAGGGAGTCATTTCCTCTCCTCTTTTCTCTGAGATCCATTGTGGGAATGGCTATGACATTGTAGTTTTCTTTTATTCATGAAAACTTAGAATCATTGAAAATATTATGCAGTAACATATGAAGGCACAATGCTGTCACCAAAGACTCTCTCAGTACAATAAGTTTTAGAAGAGGAAACATACTTCTTTTAATCCTATTGCCTTTATGTTCTCACAGGCTCAACTCTGCTGTCTTGGTAGGCATAGACTTTGTGTTTTGGCATATAAAACTCTTGTACATGATTTTTTTTTGCTTGTATGCCCTTTTATATTTAGGAAATCAGACATCATAAGCTTTGTTGGAAATCATTTATATATTGTTCATGGCATCATGTTCAATACTACCTTTAAATAATTAACACAACAGATTTCTTTGTTATTGTGTGTTGTCTTTGCGTGCTTTAAACAAGTACATATCTTATCTTGTATCTTCCATCTCAGACTCTGAATTCCTATATCTGCTAGTAATTTTGAGACTGGGAAACACTGGTATTTGGAATCAACAGCGTCCATTTGAATCAGTTACAATATTTCTGCCATTTTTTCAACATAAATGTGTGTGGCTTTCAAGTACGTTTTAAAGACATGTAACATCAGACATAATACCACAAAGCGTCTTATTTTTTATAAAACGACCTTCCCTGCACATCAGTATGCTATTTTCCAACTAGTGCCAAAGGAATATCTTTGATGTGGGTCACATGATGCTCAGATACATGAGTATATCAATACTGCATTTGTGCATAAATTTTTCTCTGTTTGACTCTAGAAGAATTAAAGCAACTATTTTTATGTAAGTCTGTCAGCATTTTATTATTTTATTCCTATCCATAAAGGCAGTGTGTGTTGTGCCTTCCATCACATAGTCTTAATAACAATATTTAAGTGTTTTTCCACTTATATCGAAGACAGAGATATTAGGCACTTAAAAGAAATCTCACACTGGCTCAGAACTTGAGAACTTGAGAGACAGACAGTTACTTATTTAGTAGGAAAACTTACAAATCAGGATTCTCTATTGAATGGTGGATAGAGATGAGATAAAAACAATCTGAAGGAACAAAACGGGAACTAGGGGGAGGAGAGAAGGTGCCTGATGTGCTTTGGCTTCCAGGTAAATAGTCTATGAGGCCACGCCCCAGTAGGCGGGTAAACGTTCGTTCTTGCAGCATCTCTCCTTTTGTTTAAATAAGAAAGTTCCAAACCTAATACAAAATTATATACAGTAAGAACAAATATCCTATTGTAACTAGTTTAAGTCTTGTATAATAAATAACTTGTCCAAGTCATGAGAGGAAAGTAACTACACTTCTCTAGTCTTGAACCCCATCGAAGATCCGAGAAGGGAAATAATGTTACTTGAGTGAGTAGGAAGTGCAATTAAGCAACTTCCAAAATGTGCAACAAATGACAGAGACAACTGGCCCCCTGGAAAATCACCCAAAGTCTCATTTGCAACATTGAGGCAACCAACTTTGGCTAAGGCCTAGAATAACGCACAAACTAATTTCAAAGGCAAGAAAATTTTTCAAAACTGTCTTACCCTGTCTTGGCAAGATTTGACAGTCCTGCTTATCCATGTCCAGATAATATGTATTGTGTCAGTGGTTGAGGTATGGGCAGTTCCTTGCCCAAAGGCCAGTTTTGCCTAGAAGAAAACTAAGTCCAAGTGGAGTGTCTTCAGTGCTCAACATTTTCCTGGGAATAGATTGGTGCTGCCAGGAGCAATTGTGTCTCACTTCAACTGAATTCTCAGTTATTTAAATGCCATTTTCTACAGATCTTTTATTGTAAATGAACAAATGTATACATAACTGTCCCAAACTATGTACATTATTTGGTGTCTATAGAACCATTTTTAGCAAAGACATCTTGTAATTGAGTAGTTTATCAATGTTAGTGTACTGCAGAAATGAAACTAACATTTTTGTTACTTCACTTCTGTGATGATTCAGTACATGTTGACACTAAGCATCTTACTGCTAACTCATCATAAACATCATTTAGTGTTTTTTTTATTCCCAGCAGCGTTGAAATATGGTTCTCCTGCCTAAGTTTATGCTGACTAGCTATAATCTATTAAGCTTCTTTATCAAACAATTCACAGTGATATTTATTCACACTGTGTAAGGAAATATTACTGAAAATCGAGAGTCAAATCTTAAACTGCTATATTGTTTGTAGATTAACATGGTTTGGCTTAGTGCATGTTTTGGGGCATGAAAATGGTGTCTGGATTCTCCCTCTTGGTTCCCAGTGATTTTGCTTCATGGCTGAGGTATCAAGGAACCATATTTGCTAACTCACCTTTGTGATTTTTCAGTTCCTATTGACACATATAAGCATACTGACTACTTATCATAAACAACATTTAACTGTTTGGTTGGAGGGCCTCTTAAAAGAACCATATCTGCTAAGTAGCCCTCTCTAAAGGAGCCCTTCCTCTGATTGCACTAGCATTATCCTTGGTGTGCAAAAGGCAGTTAATAGGAAGCCCCATTTGGCTCCATTTTGGGTGGTTAGAAACATTTTAAAAGCCATTTTTGTTTTATGTGAAAATTCCAGCCCACAATATGTATGCCAACAAGTAGCCTAATTGTGTGTCTAACCAGATAGTTCAGAAATAACCACACACATAGCTATTATTAAATAATAGTTATCAGTCTATGGCTCAGGGTTATTACAAGATAACTCTTACATCATAAATTCAGAGATATTTCTTCTCTCTCCTCTGCTTTTTGGATTATTACATTTTCTTACTATAGCAATTTAATTCTATGTTCCCTGTGTCTCCTCATGATTCTGAAACTTTTTTTCGTTCTTCCCATCAGTGTCAAAGTATGGTTCTCCTGCCTTACACTCACTAGCTATAACATATAAATATGGTTCTCTTGTCTAAATTCTACTAACTAGCTATAATCTTTTTAGCTTATTTATTAAAATATTCACAGTGACATTTATTCACTCTAAGTAAAGGAATATTACACATGCTATTTGACAATTTTCAACAGACACCATCTTTTTATTATATTCAGTTTATATTCTAATAAAGACATATATTTCCATAATTTTCATCTGCTTAAGATGTTTTATGATTAAAATATATTCAGGAAAACATTTGGAAAACATTATTTATATGTATGTTCAGCCAAAATATCTATATTTATTCCTTACATATTTCAATAATTAAGCAGGCATAGCAACTTGAGACCTCAGACCTAAAAGCTGAAGAACAACCACATGAACATGGAAGTTAAACCTACTCAGGTGTTCCTTAATTTTATAAAACACTACTGGCTGTGACCTAAAGCCACGTTAATATCTTGGATAAACATTTGTATAGGCCCCTTTTGTTAGTCACACTGTGCTCACATTCTTTGATATGATGTAATCACAACAACACAATTTCAAAGAACAAAAGCACTTTGACTGTAATTATTTCAATGACATAAAGAAAACCTCTTAAATGTAATTATTTCAGTACACATTATTTTCTGTCTACTAGTTGCAATTACTCAAAATCAAACTCTCAGTTAACACACTAAGGTTTTTGTAAAGGTTCTCTTTTGCTTGATGTATGGTTGCCTTGTAGCATAAAGGGAAAGAAAGATTTACACAGGTAATTTTATTAAACATATATTTTACTTCATACATGTCCAGGATGTGTTCATTGTTTTAATCTGAATTATTTTTTCTGAATATTGAATGGTTTATTCAGGAGTAACATCTATGCTGTTCTCTTTTTATTGTCTGTATGGGATGATATAGATATAGGCCAGGAAATTGCTGATTTTGATATTAATATCCACTATTCAAAAAATAGAATTTAATTCTGAAGGAAACCAGAGTAGTACATGTTGCTTAGGGACCAAGGAGAACAAATCGAACTAAAGAGTGGTTAGTAGTATGTTCTTTGAGTTATATTCACGTTGCTTTTTACTTTGCGATTGTTTTATGGCTCTTCTGGGAACAGACAGGGAGAAGTCTCATCAACAGCCGGCTTATTTGAAAAGTTGGAAATCTCAAATATATTTTTAGAGCACTCATATTCAAATGGTATTATACATTTCCAGGATATTTGAGAAGTGTTGGGAAAGGATATTATATGATTCTACCTGGCCAGCTAGGCTAGACTGGCAAATTTCATGTCCAAAGAGAAAACCTATCTCAAATAAGCTAATTTTAATAATAATCTGCATCAAATCAATATTTGATTGATATTTAGTACATTTGTACTCTTCAGTTCCTAACAATTAGAACTAAATGCACAATTCTTATAGTATATCCAGTGCTCTAAAGCCTCAGTATTCCTACTGGGAAGAGTAATGTATCCTTATAGTCGTTAGAGTCATTATTTGATTTAATAAGCTAAATCAGAAAGAAAGATAGGCTTTTATTTTGGAATTCCTGCCATGAGGGACTATTTTTGTTTCAGCAGATGGTTCCATAATGATGGACATAAATCTACCTCAAATAAACTTCACTGTTATTAGAGAGTGAAAAAGAATATGCACCTCTGATGCTATAGTCATATTGGAAACTGGAGAAGAATTTTAGTGTTGAGAATATGATGAGTATTCTCAAAACACAATATGTTTATTTTCATAATAAAATATATTATGGATATTAATTTTGTATGGGAAACAAAACATATCAAAATCACCTTCAAAGTTATCTGTGCAATCAAAAATAATTTCATAAAATTGTCAAAAATAATTTTAACATGATACATATATTTAATATATTTTTTCTTGAGATCAATTAACCTTAATTTATTTCTTTATCAATAATACATGATGAGATTTTATATTCCATTTGGCTCAATTTGGAAGTGGGTTTGAATCCCAATTTTCAATTCTCAATCCAAACACCATTTTTGTAGCACCATCTAGTGGATATAAGTATATAATATTTTATATTTGAATTACATGAAAGTTTATAATCATGTGTTCCAAATATATAAATATATATTAGTATTTTCATAATGTATTATAATATTAATTCAGTTGCATTAAAAAGACACATGAATCAACTGACATAAACTGATGAAAAAGATTCATCTGTAAGATGTACTTGGCAGACTAAAGTGACAATTCAAAATATCCTGATATGAATACAGGATTTATTATAGACATATGGAATTTGGCAACTTGCTCAGCTGACACTACACAATTAGCTAGTTTGGTCAAGGGATGCCTTTCTCTTTCTTCTCCTATGGGAGATCCATTTTTGGAATCTAAATGGCCATGCCATTATAGTTTTATTCATGATACCTAAAATCACTGAAAATTTTAACCAGTAAAGTAAAATGTTACTACCATGCCACCTAAGGACTTTAATGGTCCTTGAAACGTAGCTTACCTATGACAAATTATAACCTTTCCATGACTTTTTTCTATAGGAACTCAGACTAATCTTTCTAGATCTTCCTTTGGATTTCCTGTCCTGTAATATTCTGTCCTACCATAGGCCAAAGCAGATTTTTAATAGGCAATAATAATAAAACATATTCACAGCATTAGGAGGGGAATCCCAAATCCTCTCCTCTTTTCTGTCTAAATAAAAAGGAAGATTTTTCTATACATAGAAAAATTATATAACAATATAGAAATCAAGCAAGAATTGCTTATTATAATTAATCCTTTCACATTTAACAAATTCAGGATAATACTTTATTATTTATCCTATCTTTATAAGGCTAAAATATTATATCTAATTTATCTTTTAAAATAACTCTATTATAAGTGTCTCTTTTCAACACTATCAAAGAGCACAGAAGAATCTTATAATACTTAAGCAAAGAGGAAGTGCATTGAAAATAACTTCCAAAACTTAAGTATCGACAGAGCCTTTCATTCTCAGGACAGTTACCCAAATTTCTTCTGTAATATTGGGACACTCATCTAGTACCTAAAGGCCCATGGTATATGGCAGAATATTTTATGAAGCAGGAAATTTGAAAGGCTGTTTCATCAAAATTGGCAGATTGCCAGTCACTTTCTTCTGTGTCCTGCAAAATATCTGGAAGACTCATGAAGCAGGAACCATAAAGTATTTTTCTCCCTTTTTAGAAATTTCTGCAATCATTTTTCTGTGGATCCTACATTTCCACTTTATACAGCATACCATTAAGCAGTCCAGACACAAGCAGTTTCTTGCATTTGCATTTGAATTAGCTCCAAAAGAACAATACTTTAAGAACAGAAGCACCTATACAGAGCAAACTTAAACTGAACTATATCTCTGCAAATCTAGAAAACTTAAATAACATGACTAAAAGTTTGATTATTGGATATGATATCTTTTAATCCATATTCCTTAACTTTATTTATATTTAAGTTAGCTCTAAAAATACAATACCTTTAAGAACAGAAGAACCCATACAGAGCAAACTAAACTTAAATTTGTATCTGTAGACTAAGATTTATACCAATGCAAAGTATTCATCTCTATATCATATTCTATTTTAAATGAAAATAAACAAGCAATCATTTTGGAAATTTGGGTGCAGTTTTCTCAAACTCCTTCCTGCTGTGCTATGGGAGCTCTTTCCACTCATTCAGCCAATAGCACTTAAGACACCAGCCCACTTGGACATGGTCTCCTCTGCTTTTAAAAGCAGTGGTAGCCCTACTCTGTATCTCTGTCTATGTCTCTCTCTCTCTTTTTCTTTTTTATCCATGTGGCTAAAACATATAAGAATAATGGGCTAATATAAATTGTAAGAGTTATAAGAAGCCTGAGATGCTGGGCCAATCAGTTTATACCTAATGTAGACATCTGTGTGATTTTCTTTGGGAGTTAACGACTGCGGGAACCAGGCAGGACAGAAACTCCGACAATAAATGGAAACCACATGGACAATTGCATCCACATAAGCCTGAGAAATCTTTGGAAGTAATTCTAGACTTAAAATAATAGAGTTAAGCATGGCTTATTGATAGCAGCATTTTCTCAGGTGGGCTCTGTTTGCTAGAGGCAAATATGTCTCATTTAAGAGAGTCTTCCTGACTCAGCTTTAGCTGTAAAATCTTGCAGCTCTTTTTAAAGGCCCTGCCACAAAACACTTAAATGGTGTTGATGAAAAGCTGACTGCCTGCTTTTTGGTTTTCAGCTCTAGCAGGAAAAAAAGCCATGCCATTTTAAAATGACAGCTTTCTGAGCCATTCTGCCAGAGCAAACTCTGACTCTTTCAAGCAGAAAGTCCAACTACAGAGCATTTGTGAGCAGACTGCTGCAGCTTGCTTGTTGGTAGGGACCTTGAAACTTCATAGAATTGTGGCAATAAACATGGCCACAGCAGGTACCTCTGCCATGTGGCTGGAATCTCAGAAAGCTAAGGAATCTCCATGGCTTTAATCTTTTCCATATTGTTTAGCAAAGTAAAGACTCATATGATCAGAAAAAGAGAGATATACAATAAAGAGCTTCAAAGGTGAAGAAAATGTCTAAATGTTTTACAGTGTGTTAAAAATATATGCTAGCTTGGGAGAGTAAAAAAGAGATGTTAAAGTCCATAACATAAAAAAAGAAAGAGAGTGGTTGGGTTTGGTTGTACACACTTTTAATCCCAACACTTGGGAGACAGAGGCAGACAGACCTCTGTGATTTCAAGGTGTAGTGGCATACACCTTTAATTCCAACACTTGGAAGGCAGCGGTAGACAGACCTCTGTGAGTTCAAGGTATATTGGCACATGCCTTCAATCCTACACTTGGAAGACAGAGGCAGGCAGATCTCTGTCAGTTAAAGGTTTAGTGACACATACCTTTAATCCCAGCACTTGGGAGGCAGAGGCAGGTGAATCACTGTGAGTTTAAGGATAGCCTGGTCTATAGAGTAAGTTTCAGGACAAAGATACACAAAGAAATTCTGTCTCAAAAAGTCAAAAATTGAAAACCAAAATAAAGGAAATAGAGTTTAAAATAAATTCACTTAAAGATGAAAAATATACGGAAAGTCTACATACTGTATGTTATTATGTTCTCTTTGAATTGTTTGAATGCTGAGGAAAGAGGAATAGCTGCAAAAAGATATTTGTTTATAAATGGTGCTGAATTAATCTAAGACAGGTATTTTGAAAATACTTTGACTTCAAAGTTGAAGTCAAAAGATAAGTTACATTGGAGAAGAGGTTTTGCTTTTGTTTCCACAGGAAATGAGAAGCTGGGTATTCATTCTGAATTAAAAAATTCAGGTTTGATCAAGTAAGACCAACTGAGAAATCTCCCTTAGGATCAGATGGCATGGATATCAGAGTTCTATTCCAGAACAGATTCAAGACTGCTCCCTGAGATGATCAAGACTCACAGGATATTCCATTCAGGACTTGAACATATTATAAATTTTCTTTGGTACCCATAAGATTATCAGTTACCCCAAACAGCAGAAAGTAACCTGGAAAACTAAGGACACATTCCCCCCAAAATGGCCTATGGATATTTTTCTTTGTTTAAAATGTTGGTTACAAGTTGTTATGGCTAATGGTATGGAGAAAAGCTAAACAAAAAATATTAGATACACAGTTCTTGATTTTTTTTTAAAAAAAGAGGGGGAAGTGGTATGGTACAATGGTTTATATTCTGTCAATTATATTTTAAATAAATGCAGATTGGCCAGTAGCCAGGCAGGAAATGTAGGCTGGAAAACCAGATAGGAATTAGAGGCCGGTAAATGAGAACCAGAGAATTCTGGGAAGAAGAATGCTTAGTAGGCAATGTGACCCCAACCACAAAAGACACAAGATGTGACTGAGCTCCCAAATAAGGTACTGAGCCATGTGGCTAATACAGATAATAATGGGCTAATATAAATTGTAAGAGTTATAAGAAGCCTGAGATGCTGGGCCAATCAGTTTATAACTAATGTAGACCTCTGTGTGATTTTCTTTGGGACTTAATGACTGCAGGAATCAGACAGGACACAAAACTCAAACAGCACTGCTGTTTGTTGCTCAAATTTTTTAGGGTTTATAGACCTTTTGAGGTGTGTTGCTCCATCAAATCACATTAGCTTCAAAATAATTTACAGGTTCTCACCTTCGTTGGAAACAAAAGCAGGACATCTTCTCAAGTGTAACATATCCAGCATGTGGTCATGGCACACACCTTTACTCCAAGCACTCAGGGGTCAAAGGCAGGCATATCTCTGTGAATTAGAGGCCAGCCTCATCTACAAGAGTTAGTGGCAGAAATGGCTATAAAGCTACAGGGAAATTCTGTGTTGAAAAACCAAAAAAAGTAAAAATGTCTTTAGACTCAATTTTTTTTTTGTTTAGAATTGGAGAAGTTTTTTTTTTTATTTTTATTGAGCTCCACATTTTTCACTTTGCTCCCCTCTCTGCCTCTCCCCTCCCCCATTCAACCCTCCCCAAGGTCCCCATGTTCCCAATATACTCAGGAGATCTTGTCTTTATCTACTTCTCATGTAAATTAGATCTATGTAACTCTCTCTTAGTGTCCTCCTTGTTTTCCAAGTTCTTTGGGGTTGAAGGCCAGGTTTCTTTGATTTATGTTTAAATCCACTTATGAGTAATGAGATATGATAATTGTCTTTCTGTGTCTGGGTTCCCTCACTCCAAATAAGGTTTTCTAGCTCCATCCATTTTCCTGCAAAATTTAAAATGTTATTTCTTTCTACTCCATTGAGTAAATAAACCACATTTTCTTTATCCATTCTTTGGTAGAGGGGCATTTAGGTTGTTTCCAGGTCCTGACTATGACAAACAATGCTGCTATGAACATAGCTGAACACATGTCCTTGAGGCATAACTGAGCATTTTGGATATATACCCAAAAGTGGTATTACTGGGTCTTGGGGAAGGTTGTTTCCTAATTTTCTGATAAATCATTACACTGACAACCAAAGGGGCTGTACCAGTTTGTATTCACACCAGCAATGCAGAAGTGTTCCCTTTCCCTTCATCCTCTTCATCATAAACTAACATCAGTGTTTTTGATCTTGGCCATTCTTACAGATATAAGATGGAATCTCAAAGTTGTTTCAATTTACATTTCTCTGATGACTAAGGATGTTGAACATTTCCTTAAGTACCTTTCAGCCATTTTAGATTCCTCTGTTGAGAGTTCTCTGTTTAGGTCTTTACTCCATTTTTTATTGGATTAATTGTTTTTTTTTTTTTTTTGATGACTAATTCCTTAAGTTCTTTGTATATTTTGGAGATCAGATCTCTGTCTGATGTGGGGTTAGTGAAGATCTTTTCCCATTATGTAGGCTGTCCTTTTGTCTTATTGGCCATGTCCTTTGCTTCACAGCTTTTCAGTTTCAGGAGGTCCTATTTATTAATTGTTTTTCTCAGTGTTTGTGCTGCTGGGGTTATATTTAGGAAGTGGTCTCCTGTGCTAATGCATTCAAGTGTACTTCCCACATACTCTTCTATAAGATTCATTGTGGCTGGCTTTATGTTAAAGTCTTTGATACATTTGGACTTGAGTTTTGTGCATGGTGATAGATATGGGTCTATTTTTATTCTTCTACATGTTGACATCCAGTAATGCCTGCACCACTTGTTAAATATGCTTTCTTTTTTCCATTTAATATTTTTTACATCTTTGTCAAAAATCAGGTGTTTGAAGGTGTGTGGATTTATGCCTGGGTCTTCTATTCAGTTCCATTTGTCCTCCTGTCTGTTTTTTATGCCAATATCAGGCTGTTTTCAGTACTGTTGCTCTGTAATAGATTTGTAATAGAGTTTGAAGTCAGGGATTGTGATGTCTCCAGAAGTTCTTTTATTGTATGGGATTGTTTTTGGCTATCCTGAGTGTTTTGTTTGTCCATAAAAGGTGAGTACCATTCTTTTGAGGTCTGTAAAGAATTTTTCTGGGATTTTGATGGGCATTGCATCAATGTGTAGATTGCTTTTGGTCAGATTGCCAATTTTACTATGTTAATTTTGCCTACCCAAGAGAATGTCTGAAATGAGATATAATGAATAATTATAACATTAAGCATAGGTGTGTTTACGTTACATATATGATTACACACAGAGAAAGTAAACAGGAATTGGGCAAAGTGGATGTTCTTGGTAGGCCCTACCAAAGTCATGCCACTGTGCAAAACACATGTAACAGAGTCAATAAGAGGAATTTAGTGAAGAAAACTTAAGTAAACTGGGGGACAAGACAGGACTTGCTTTAGTAAGGATGGGAGAACTTGGTCACCTGACATAGCTCTCAGTTAAGCTGGTGGTAAGGTCACCCATGCAATAAAGTTAGCACTGGGGAACCAGACAGGGCATACCTCAGTAAAGATGGTAGAACTTGGTCACCTGACCTGGCTCTCAGCCAAAATGGTAGTGAGTCACCTGACCCCAATCAAAATGGCAGCAGCTACATGTTGCATTGAAAAGTCAAAATATTTGAGCTGCAGGGATTTTAAGCTTAATAAGAGAGACCTAGAGGCATGATCTGCCCTGCTGCTGAGCTACCATGCCACACCACAAGCCACAGAAGGAAGTAAAATGTTGGAACTAAAAAAGCTGCACCATGCCACAGCTGGAATTGAAAAAAATCCAGCTGGAATTTAAAAAAAGCTGGGAGACTGACATGGATAGCTTGCTACCCACAGCTAACATTGTGAAAACCCATGAAACGGTGACACCACAAGGCCTATAACATCCTATAGCAGGGATGTCTCCCCCCATAGTTGGGAATGTCTTGTTTCTTAAAGAGAGAGCATTACAGTTTCTCTATTTTTTGCTTTATACCTGGTACCTCACTTATAATTGGGTACATACCATCATCATTATTCTGGGTCTGGGTTACCTCACTCAGGATGTTTTTTTTCTTTCTAGTTTCCTCCATTTGCTTGCACATTTCAAGATATCATTGTTTATTAAACCCTGAGTTGTACTCCATTATATAAATGTACCACATTTTCTTTATCCATTCTTTTGTCAAAGGGCATCTAGGTTGTTTCCAGGTTCTGGAAATTGCAAATAATGTTTATAAGAACATAGTGGGACAAATTTCCTTATAATATGTTTGAGTAAATTTTGTATATAACTCTAAGAGTGGTATTGATGGGTCTTACAGTTGTTTGATTTCTAATTTTCTAGGAAAACGCCATACTGAACTCCAGAGTGTTGTTCAAGTTTTAATACCATTGTTATTCTGTGTCTGAGATGGAATATACAGGTGTTTACTCCATGCTGCTCTTATTAAATTCTATGCATGAGGACAATAAAGGAAGAGCCCAGACATTTTTCCCATTTCTTGACATTATCATCTACTATTCAGAAAAGCAAATTTAACATTGGTGTTTACAGAGGACTGTGTCTTATTTGATGAGCAATAAATATTTGCATCAAAGCAGTATTTGATAAAAATGTAAGCATATTCATCCTAATGAATTTTCAAAAACTGAAAATAAGTGCATAATTCTTGTGGTGTATCACTGCTCAAAAATCCCAGTGGGCCGAGTTTCAGGACAAATGAAGCTAAACCCTTATTAGAGTGGCTATTTGTTGTATTGAACTAATTCAGAAGGCAATTGAGATTTATTTTCAGGGTAGCTTGCCATGAAGTGCACTCATGTACCAAAAGATAGCTTCAAAGTGATGGACACACAACCTCCTTAAATGTATTCTGTTATTATTAAATAATTAACATACCTCAGATTTAATATTTATTATAGTATTTGGAGAGAAATTCTTGTATTTAAAATCTAGTGGATATTTATAGTAAATAAGTAAATAAATATTTAGAGGGTACTTTATGTATATTAATTGCATGTGAGAAACAAAAATTTGAAGGCCATTTTTTGAAAAGGTAACTGTGCAAACACCTATAAGGCATTAAACAAAGAACACAAATGTTAAGAATATAAATATTTTAACTTTTTTTCCTGCACTCAATTAAGCTGAATTCATTTATCACTAAGACACTGTGGAATAACATATTATAGTTGGGTCTATTCAGAAGAGGGCATGAAATCTACAGTTCTTTCTAAAATCAACCCATCTCCTTGTACAACACTCCTATGGACTTAAGTATATTATGTAATCATGATTCAAGTTAATGGAAATTTTTAATTATATGTAATATTTATATATAATATGTGTTAATTATATTATATGTAACGTTTATAATTTGACTACATAAAAAACACACATAAAAACCAGACAAAAACAGATCACAAAGAATCAGAAGACAGACGCACTTTAGATGAAGAATAACAGTCAGGAATCTCCAGACAGGAATGGAGGCTTCCGTGATATGCTAGATTTGAGGCAAAAACAGATGCAAGGTCACTCAGACAACCTGCCACACTTAGCGAGTTTTTTTCTGCTGTTAACTAGAGGCATAACACAGAACAAAAATGAATTTAATCCTGCAGACACATTTCAATTGCTCTGCTTCTTTTTACAACACACAGGAAGGAGGGGGAGACACAGATGAATCATCAGCTATTGATGACATCATCAAGTTAAATATAGTTCCTGCTTTCCGATCCTTGATATGAGATCTCTCTCCTTATTGGTTCGTAGGTGGCATAAATATGTCTGCACAGACGGATTTTACCTGTCAGGCGCCTGACTAAAGTCAGCTGGACTTTAGTCAGGCTCCTGACGGTAAAAAACCACATTGAAGAAAATCTGTCCCAGAGACCTAAAGGAGACAGAAGCCAAAGGAACCTCAGGGGGAAAAAAAAAAGATATGTTTTGATTTTCCATGCTTCTGCTAAGAGTTACCTGTTCCTTTTCGCAGTGCAGAAAATGCGCTTGAGTTTCTGATGCTACTGCTTCCTCCTTAATATCTGTGATTCCTGGGTCAGTCTTGGATTCTGAATTTTCAGTACGGCAGATTTACTGTGGGAGTCAATACCTGACAACACACGGGTATGTAGTGGTTATATGTGTCATTGGACGCCCTGGTGAGATAATTGCAATGTCGGGACTTATCCTCAGGCACCTGGGAATCTTAAAATTTCAAGTGGCAGTTTCCCCAATCAGTGTGTTTAGGGACTCTGACATTGCATTTGTGAATGTGATACCAGGAAGCTGCAATCGGCAGCACAGAATCCCAGTCAGAAATGGGAAATTTCAGGAAATAAGCAGGATACAGACCCAAAGAGTAAGATGTATGATCATCTTCCGGTTACATGCGATGTTTTCCTTTTTTGATAACTGGATTCTGGTCCTAGGTAAACGACATTTTTTCCTGTCATCCACTCTCACTTTCATCTTTCCTGCTGGACCACACAGTTAGATGGGAGGGAGAAATGAGTCAGCAGTTCTGATCGAGATCTCCAAGGTAACCACAGGATTTGTTCCTATTGGTGGAATTGAGATCATTCTTCTCATTCTTCCGGGAACAATTTGAATGCACACACTCCTTCATTCAGAGACAAGCAGAGCTAATTACATTTTCAGCATAGCGGGTCCTTACTAGTGAGGCTCTGGCTATCTGTCAGCTCTCTGCTGCTCATGTTTATACCCGAAACTCGAATGTACATAGATGCAGACAGTGCAGACTGCTATTGACTTCTATATGAGATTAAGCACAAGAAAATTAGCAAAGTCAGGTCACCTGCTATGGTTTCCTGTGCAGCAAGTTCATTGCTGCTTCTGAAACCTCTGCCACTCTTTAAACTTTTGTCACCACTGTCTCAGTCTTGAAACACTGCAGTATCTGCAAGGAAATACTTCACTTCAGATTTTAGCATCTGGCATTCTCTTTCCTCTTTTCTCTGAGATCCATTGTGGAAATGGTTATGACATTGTATTTTTTCATGAAAACTTAGAGTCATTGAAAATATTATGCAGTAATATATGAAGGCACAATCCTACCTGTCACCAAAGACTCGTGATAGAATAATGTATAGAATAGGAAATATACTTCTTATCATCGTATTGCCTTTTAGGTTCTCACAGGTTCTACATTTCTGTCTTGGCAGCATAGTCTTTTTGTTTTGGCATATAAAACTCTTTTTTTTTTTTTTTTTGGTTTTTCGAGACAGGGTTTCTTCTGTAGCTTTTGGAGACTGTCCCGGAACTAGCTCTTGCAGCCCAGGTTGGCCTCGACCTCACAGAGATCCGCCTGCCTCATCCTCCCGAGTGCTGGGATTAAAAGCTTGCACCACCACCGCCCGGCTCATATAAAACTCTTGTACATGATTTTTTTCCCTTGTATGCTCTTTTTTATTTAGGAAACAGACAGCTTGACCTTTGTTGGAAATCAACTACTTATTGATCATGGCAGCAAGGTATTACACAGTACCTTTTAAAATAATTAACACAACAGATTTCTTTGCTATTGTGTGTGTTGTCTTGTCCTTTGAACAAGTGCATATCTTATCTTGTATCTTCCATCTCAGACTCTGGATTCCTATGTCTGCTAGTAATGTTGAGACGGGAAACCACTGGTTCTTTGGAATCAACAACCTCCTTTTGAATCAGTTGCAATATTTCTGCCATCCTTTCAATATAAATGTACGTGGCTTTCATGTAGGTTTTTTTTGTTTTGTTTTCTCATTTTTTTTTATTAAAAATTTCCATCTTCTCCCCTCCTCCTCCCCCTTCCCTCCCCTCCCTTCCACCCATACCCCCACTCCTCCCCTCTCCAAGACAAAGAGCCATCAGGGTTCCCTTCACTATGTTAAGTCCAAGGTCCTCCCAGCTCCCCCTAAGTCCAGGAAGGTGAGCAACCAAACTGACAAGGCTCACAGTGAGCCCGTCCATGCTGTAGAGTTCATGCTCATTGCCATTGTCCTTGGTTTCTCAGTCCTCCTCCACCGTCAGCCACATTCAGAGAGTCCGGTTTGGTCCCCTGTTCCATCAGTCCCATTCCAGCTGGACTTGGTGGTAGGTTTTAAAGACATGAAACATCAGAATATAATACCACAGAGCCTTTATTTTCTATTAAAAGATCTTCACATCATTATGTTATTTTCATTATGTTATTATCCTAGTGCCAAAGGAATATCTTTGATATGGGTCAAGTGTTGCTCAGATATATGAGTATATCAATATTTAATCTGGAATCAGTTTTTTCTATTTTACTCTGAAGAATAAAAGCAATTATTTATGTAAGTCTGTCATCATTTATTTTATTATTAGTTTCCTAGCCATAAAGGCAGTATGTGTTGTGCCTTCCATCACATAGTCTTAATAAAAAATATTTACTTGATTTGTTCCCCTGATTTTTTGGCCACTATGACAAAAATATATCTAAAGACTTCTATTTTCTCTTTTGGGCATGGAGCTAATAAGAGTGGAAATTTTTGGTCATGCTACTTTGAGGATTAACCTGCAATTATAGCACAAGTAGTCAATCCCTTTTAAATTCTAAATATTAGCAGACAAAATCCCATTCTTTCACAATGAATGTATTTAGGAACTTCCAAAACAGGTGTTTTTTTTTTTTTTCACCATATTGGCAGTTGTAAGCACATTTTTGAAATGGTCTAATACTCACCATTTTTTAACATAAAGCCATGTTTTAGCCAATAAACAAATGAAATAACACACTACCTAGACCTGAATAATAATAAGCTGATATCCCTTCATTATATAAGGAGTTCAGGTTTATAATATCTCTCCTAATATACTATGAAGCATCTCAAATACTTTCAAATGTTCATATAAGTTTACATATGTGTATATGTTTGAAATTGAGTATGCATAGTTATATTTATACATATGTATACATGCATGTATGCACTTTATTAATTTAGTTTAGAATTTTATACATGAGTTCTGTATTTCCATTATTTCACACTTATTTCTCCTCCTTCCTTTAAAACAATATCTATACAAAAAATGTCAAAATAAATTCAACTGCATAATATAATTATTATATTTTATATTGCACATACAATTGTATACATCAGTATTCCCCACTGTATACACATTGTTGTGATTTTATATAACCAATTTTCCATTGACCTTTTCTAAAACAAAATCCTACTGTACAGTAGAAATTGATCCTTTCTATCTTAGCCTTCAATATTTGTCACTGGCTTTTCTGCTAATTGTGTTAATTTTAGAAAATCTTCCATTTCTGTTAACATTTCAATATGGGATGGCATTAGGCTAAGCAGTTTTCATTGTTTCTTTGTTTTCATTGAATTTTAATTGACTTTTAGATTTCTAAAATTTAGCTTCTTATTACCCTATTCTAATTAGAAGACACTTTCTTCCCAGGAGATATGCTGTCCTTGATACATAAATTCTGTACAGACATTGCAAGAAAGATTTTCTAAGTGAAGAATAGTGGAGAACTTTTGGATTTATCAGCTACTCTCTGACCAAACATGTAAGTTGTTTGATATTTAAGCAGTTGTGGAAATGTGTAGAAATGCTGTATAATCATGTTTTCTCCTTTTCTGGAAGTTAGAGCTATTGACACCTGTGGGTTTAGGAATAAATATTTAGAATAATGTTAGAAATTATATTGTTTAGAGAAGGTGCAGATGAAGTTTCTGTTTCTATTACCACTATCTCCCTAACCATTTGTAGTAGGCTTGAAGTTTAGATTTGGCAAATTTTTCTTCTTGTCAATGATATATCTACATTAGTGAAAAATATTAGAGAGAAGTTCAGACATATCTATTGGTACTAAACCTGTAATAAAATCTAAGGACTAAGTGCTGGTAAATTATGACATTTGAAGTACATGGAGAAATCATGCATTTTACCTTGGTACGTTTTAGTCCTATTAGTTGTGATTTTGACCTTAACATATTAAGATGATCAAAAATAGAAATTATAGCTATAGTAATGGTTTAAGAGACTGACTCTCAGATCCTAATATTATAGAAATTTTTAAAAGACCTTATTTTTAAGAGGAACAGTAAATCCTATTTTTATTTAATTTTGAGTTGTTATATATAAGAGACTCCTAAATGTTGCTCTTCTTTCGTGTACGTGTGGATTACATAAAAGCAGCAAAGACAGTGTAGTGATCTAATGTTTTATTTCAACAGGTAGACAGCAAATTTTGAAACTGTGGGAATGCAAAAAATAAAATCAGAGGAAAGAAATTAGTAAATAGTTACATAAAAAGATGTCTCTGCCTGTAAAGCACTATGCCTGTTCTGTGCTCTACATGCTACGTGCTACTGTATAGTTCAAATGCTGGAAAATGGGCTGGAGATTGAAATACACACATATACACAGAGACAGAGACATGTGTCATCCGTGAAACAAGAATGCCAAGAATGCCAACTTTATTGTGTTCCAGGGCAGCTTATAGAGTCCCTTCTCTGACCAATGTTCATGCCCTACCTCTCAGGATTTCATGTCCAGACCCAGCAGAAAACACGCCCCTGACATCAGGAACTCCTGAGGGTCTCCTTCTCAGTGCAGCTGCAAACACAGGAAAAACAAGCTGTTTACAGGAAATTCAGGGTCTGGGAGCTCACTGTCCACAACATGTGTCTACTCTAAAGAATATTACTTATGTTTTCTGATTTTGTGTTTATAAAATGCTCAGACTCATAGAGGGCTCTGTCCAAAGAGCTGATAATTTGGAATATTAAGTCTGAATCTATTTCTACTATGTACATATGAAAAAACATGGTATTCCAACATTATCATGCAGTCCCAAGACATGACGCATATGTAGTGAATGCAGGAGCTCTGAGATTTACTGACCTATTTTCATACCACATGTGGCAAATCATAAGGTTGTGAAATGATATTATACTAATGCATATAAGTAGTATTTGATGGATATATATATATATATGTGTGTGTGTGTGTGTGTGTGTGTCTGTGTAAACTTGTATTATTTAATTACCTTTGTGTAAGCTTGCATATAAAATTATTCCAATATAAAATCTAGAAAAATGTTCTAATGTATTCTGAGGAAC
Organism: Arvicola amphibius; assembly: GCF_903992535.2. Classification (NCBI taxonomy): domain Eukaryota; kingdom Metazoa; phylum Chordata; class Mammalia; order Rodentia; family Cricetidae; genus Arvicola; species Arvicola amphibius. The sequence continues at coordinate 130,748,406 of NC_052058.2, forward strand.
CATTATGGATTCAAATTTATTATCAGAATGGCTTATATTATTTAACAATATGATAACAAAAGAAAGATAGATATTTTCCAGTATGTTATCTTTGAAATAATACCCATATGCTAACACACACATACACACACACACACACACACACACACACACACATTCATACATGCTTCTGCTGAAGTCAGATGTCAGTGAAATGACAAAAGAGGTATATGACCTGAGGATGGAGTACTGGTATAGGTGATTGCAGAGAAAATCTAGTGATGACAATGCAGTAAATTTTATCAAAATTTTAATATTCATGTTCTAATACTGAAAAATATCTTTATAAGTATTAATTTAGAATATTAATCTTAAATAAATATCAAAAACATCTATGCATGTGTGAAACACTAATAAAAGCATTTACACAAAGGGGAAATTAGTGAAATTATACTTATAATATTTTTTCAAAATGAAAACCTTAAATTATTGCTAAATTATCATGACATTTTTAGATATCAAAAGTAATATGTGTATGCTCAGAACTGGGTTAAAGTAACATTTCAGATTTTTTAAATGTAAAAATACATGTATGTTAGAATATATATTCTATAATTCATATATTTAATAATTGCATTTATCAAATATGATATGGTCTATTAGTAAATGCTAGCAACATGCTTCAGTGGGCAGCTCAGAATCACAGTCAGATATCTGTAGCCAGAAATGGAGGCATGCCATTTGATAACCCAGTTATAGACCCAAATAGTAAATATATCGTCACTAGTAGTTATTATTGACTTTTTTCCACAAAGTGAACACAATGTCAGCAATAAGTTAATATTTTATCCTCTTGTCCATCTTTAGTTTGTTTGATAGTACTACAAAACATTTAAGATGGAGGGAGAAATAAATCAGCACCTATGATTGAGCTCTATAAAATTACCATAGGATTTACCTCCACTGTTGGAACTGAGAGCACTTTTCTTGTTGGGTCTTACTTCATGCTCAATTTGAAGGCACACACTCCTTCAAAGACCAGAAATGCTTATAGAAGTGTTAGAAAGGTGGTTCTTACCAGTCAGGCTCTGTCCATATTCCAGGTCTCAGTTGGACCTGAGTATAACCAAAACCAATAGTTTATTTGTCTAGACAAGGCCAGTTGCTCCTGACATGTGTAGGAGTCAGAGTCCATAAAAATTAGCAAAATCAGAACTTACATTCACAATAACTATTCCAACCCTTTGAAAATTTTAGAGTATGCCTTCTATTATCTACCCTATTTCAATGCTTACAATGTTTGTGTTAAAATCACATTCTAAGTAAACTTGTATTATGAATATAAAATATCTTTTCAGTCCTGAAATTATTTTCTCAGTTAAACATTGTAGTGTTTTATATCTCTCAAAATTTTTAAATATTACATCTCTCTTATGCATTTTTTTGGTAGCAAAGAAATCTGTAAAACTGTAACTATCTAGTCTTCAAATCTTTCAGTGTCCTGAGCAGGAGACTATATTACCTGAGTAAACAGCAAGTGCAAAACAAATAACTTTTAAAACTATAGAACTTAAGGAGACTGTGGGTTGCAGGAACAGACACACTAGTTACTTTTTCAACATTGAGGCATCTGTCTTTATCTTACTGGACGAAAATATATCACAGATGTTGCTGTAGGCATTATACTGAATGACAGGCTTCTTTCATCTTGACAAATTTCAGCAGCCTATGGCTTTTGTGTCCTTTTTGTCAACTGTGAACAGCATACTGTTTGTAGTTGGAAAAAAAAGGCAGTTTCTTGTCTGTTGTCTAACTTCGACACTTTGAAATAAAACAACATATGGAGAATCATTGAAGACCATCACCTCTGTAGTAGATTGGTGTTTTCAGTAGCAGATGTATATCACTGTCATAAAAATTCTTATACTATTAAAATAGCTAATATTCTATATTTTTTCAATCCCTGATATGTGTGAAGATCACTTATCTACTAAATTCATCTCTGATTTACCTAGAAAACATATCTAACATCCCCACATCTTTGATTGTTAGTGGTGATTAACTACTGTCAACATTTGTAAGTTTTCCTAAACTGTTTTTAATAGTAGCTTTCATGGTGTAGCATTTTGTGTTACATTTTCAATGAGTGCATAAAAAATAATCCAACAAGAATGAAAATCTAGGTACAGTATGTTGCAAAATATAACAGAATTTCTATCAATAAACCACAATTCAAGGGAATGTAAAATATTTTTCATGAGGATGTCTGCTTAGTATAAGAAAATACTAAATAATCTGACCTTTTATCCTATCATTCCTATATCATTAACTCCAGTATGAATGCTGCTGAAACAGAGAAACTGAGCAATCCATCCATAATAGTCACTGTGATAGTAATATTAAAATTATTTAGGTACAGCAATAAGAATCAGTCAATGCTGGACTATTACAAATTAACCATTGTACATGTGTGGGAGGAGTCACTGATATGAGTACTTACTCCTGAAGAGAAAGAGGTTTGAGAAAAATATATGCTATGCCTTGGTCACTCACGATTATAGTATACAAAAGCAGAGATTTGAGAAAGACCCAAATACTTTCTGAATCTTTAGAATGGCATGTAAAAATCATGGTTTTGCTGAGATTTCTTCGAACAGTATATTTATACAGTTGGGAACCTTTTGGAAGCTCCAATTGACTAATTACAATGCCAAAATCATCTAAAATGTGAATAGGCTATGTTGAACAGATAAGAGAGAGGACAAGAAAAGCAAGTGGTAAAACTGAGTTTCCAGGAAGCAATGGTGGCTGCATTGTGTGGAACCTCAGTCATTGCAGGTAATGTTTTTAAAGAAAGGCACCTTTGGGTTAATGCTATTATAACAGGAATTAAAGAGTTCTAGGAAATTGGTAGAAGGAATATATAATAAAGCATTCTAGGGAAGACAAGTTTATGCATTGTGTGAGAAAATATTCACTGCAACTTTCACCATGTTGCCCATTTTAACATGAACAGCCCATCAATCTTTATTCTGTTATTTGAAATAACCAAGAGACAAAGAACTAAAGACTTTTACAAGTAGGACCAATGTAGAAAACAGGTAGATTTCAACTATTTGATATCTAAAGTCATCTCTAGTGTGGATTGAGTATCTTGTAGCTAGAGAAAATAGTAATACTTTTATGGTTCATCCTGATAGGAAGGTTTATGGCATGATGGGGAAGCTGACCAATCCCTTATCTGAGGAGTGTGACCCCTCCAGAGCACAAAATACCTTTAAAAGATCCGTGCTTGTTTGTTTTGCCCTCTTGGTTCCCTGCTCTTCGCTGGAACTCTGGCTCTGTAAGTTTCTCCCATTTTCTCCTTTTATTAAAACTAAGTATTTTATATAAGGCTAGTTTGGTTATTTCCAATTGCAGACCGACCACGCCCGCTACATTTTGGCACCCACGTAAGGCTTTTTAGCTACCCCGGGTCGCTCTGCAGCATCAGGTTTAGGGTCACTAATTGGTGGTTGGTATAGGGTCGAGGGGATTGGGAAGGTATTATATGGACTCAGGGGTATATATTGAAAAAAAGGGGATTAACTGGTTTGATGGGATGATTGATATTTGTGAGTTATTGTTTTTAGCAAACTGTATTGGTGCTGATTCTTGTATATTGTTATATTGAACATTGTATATGAATATGCTTCTACCTCTGTTTAAAACAATTGTTACATTGAGATATTTACCATATTGTAATGTACATTTCTACCTCTGATATTATTTATGTAATGACATTATTTACCATATTGGAATGTACATTTCTATGTCTGATATTATTTGTGTAATGACATTGTTTACATTTGGAAATCATTGTCCTCATTTATTGCACAGTTATTTATTCTCTTAGTCTTCAAGTTAGATAGGTATTGAGAATTATATGTTTGTCATATTTATATTTAGGATAATCATGTTTTTTGATACATAGAGATTATATTTAGTATAGATAGTATAATCTTCGACCTCTTCAAGGAGCTGTAGAAAATGGCCTTTAATCTAACCTAGAGTTTTGTACTTATAAGACACAATCACTCCTGGCAACACTGCTCTACTCCCGAGAGAACGTTGAGCAACAAAGACACTCCACTGGGAGCTTGTCTTCTTTTTGGCAGAACTGGCCTTTGGGCAAAGAAAAGCCCATACCTCGACTACTGACAATGATACACAATATATGGGTTTAGAAGCATGTATTAGGACTCAGTTGGTTTTTATTTGATTTTGGCAGAATGAAAGTAACTGGTTTTGTATGCCTATTCACATTCTAGTACATGTTCCTGGTCATTAAAGTAATGTTGGGATATTCCTTTGCAATAATGGTCTTAATCATAATCCTTAAAATTACTTGATTTTACCTGGCTTCTATCACAAAAATTTATCTGAAGACTAATAACTATTATTTCTTTTAGGTCATGTAGCTCATGAAAGTGAGGAATTTTTTCCTGCAAATTTTACTTCATCAGCACAGTTATCTTTTTATCTGATTATTCTTCTGTTATACCACATGTAGTCAATCCCAGTAAAGCTGGTAAATAGAAACGGAGTGATTTCTATCCTATGATGACATAATTACGTAGGAAATTTATAATTACCTTAAAAGTACATTCTTTCAATCCAATTGGGAGGTGTAAGAACATTTTTAAAATTATCTGTGAAACTCCAGTGTGGCACTCTAACCATGCCTTTGACCAAGAAACAAGGCAAATAATACATTACTGATACGTGATCGAGAATGTTCTCATAACAGTTTAGAGTATAAGGAGGGGGTTCAGTTTACACAGTATCTCTCCAAAGATACTGCATTTCAAGTGCTTTCCAATATTTATATAAGTTTATGTATGTCTTGTTAGTGCACATATATATGTGTATAGAAACATACATAAAATTCATGTGTTTATTTTCTTGACATAGGTTAGAATTTCATAAATGAGCAGTGTACTTATATAACTTATATAACTTCACAACTTTTTGCTTCCTCCTTCAATAAAATATTGGCACTACAAATGTCAAAATAAATATATGGAAATACTAAAATTATTTTATTTTATTGTACATGAACAAATGTATACATAACTGAAACTGTACAGAATGTGGAGATTATATAACCACTTTTAGCAATGACATTTTGTAATTGAGTAGTCTATCAATATTAGTGTTCTGCAGAAATGAATCTAACACTTTTTGCTAAAGTTTTTTGGCTTTTTTTGCTAAATATTTTGTTTTATCCTTTCTTTGGTTTTTGCTTCCATTTCATTTCTTGTTGACCGAAGTATCTCAAACTTATTGATCTATCTTGAAAGGTGCTGTCATCGTAGCAGATAGATTTTTCTTTGGATAATAACATGTGTCTGAACATTACATGCAATATTTCATGAGTTATGAATAATGGTAAGTTGTATGGATTTATGGACTTGGACAAGAAAATGCAATTTCTTTGCAGTTGAACAGTTGTGGAATTGTGCATTTGTGCTAAAAAATGTTCTTTTGTCTGACAGAGTTAATATTGCCAGTGATATAACAATAAATATTTATGACACAATTTTTTATTATATGGCTTTAGAGAAGTTGTAGATTGAGGTTTTCATTCTGAGCTCACTATCTCCCTAGCAATATGGAGTAGACATGGTTGTTAGCTTGAACAACATTTTTCTTCCTGTCAAAGATATATATGTGCATCACTAAAAGTTGAATGAAAAAGTAAGACATGTCTTTATCTACCAAATCAGTAATACTCAAAAAAGTGCAAAATGCTGATAAATTATGACATTTGAAGGAGTTATTAAAATAAACCAGGGTAACTTGAGATTTTTCAGTCCTCTTTGTAGCAATTTTAACTTTAATAAATAAGGATGCTTATACTTAGTAACAGAAAATATATTAATGGTAAAAAAGACTATCCCTAAGTTCCTAGTAGTAAAAACAATGTTAACAGGGGAAGATTAATAACACAAATGTGATGGAGCATAATTTGATCACATTGCTTGCTATGATGTTTATGATTACATTCCAGGATGAAATGTACATTTGTTATAATAAGAAATTTAATTGATTATAATGATATTATTGGGTAACTGAATAAATATCCCTAGAAATTGCCTCAAATATCCCCAACATTTAGCTATTCCCTATAGTCCAATAGGTACTAATGATGAATTTGTGAATAATTAATCACCAAAGCAGTAACCATTATTTGTGGATCATGCATGTTTCACAACAGTTATGTTATTACAATGAATCAAAATTCTTAGTGGATTAAGTATGTAGTGCAGTAGAGGAAAGGAAATAATTTTTAGAGCATTGCAATAAATTAGACCCACTATAGTTGAGAATTTATTATAATAATGAGTTCTTTAATTAGGGGTACACTCTCAGATCAACAATCCTCTCTCTGCATGAACAGGAAACAGGAACAGAATTCAGCTGCCAGGAAGGAGAAAGAGCACATTTCTCCATCTTTTTTATAGTGCCACCAAGACTATGCCAATGTGGCCCAGCATCTCAAAGCCATTGTCTTAAGGGGTTCTTCTCCGTTTTGTCTAAATAAGATAGTTTTAAACACAATGTAAAATTATATACAATAAGAAAAGATATCAAGTAAAAAAATTAGTTACAACCAGCATAAAAAAATATTAAACTATTAATATATACTAAATGTTTCAATAATTATCCTACCCTAAAGAGTAAAAGTCTTATATTAGAAATGGCTTGGCCAAGTCATGAGAGGAGAGTAACTATGATCATGTAGCCTTCAACCCCATGGAAGACCTGAGAAGGGAAATAATATCACATTAGTAAATAGTAAGTACAATCAAACAATTTCCAAAATGTGTACTAAATGACAGAGATGGGTGGCTACCTGGACAATGATGCAAAGTCTCATTTGCAACATTAGAGCAACTAAATTTGCTAAGGCCTAGAGTAACTGACATCATTTTTAGAGGCAGGAAAAAAATTAAAACCATTTTCTCCTGTCGGCACATTTTGACAGTCTTTTTTCTTTTATGATGCTTGTCCAGTTTAGATATCATGCATTTTTTTCAATGGTTGAGGCATGGGCAGTTCTTTGTCCAAAGGCCAGTTTTGCCAAGCTCCACATGAATTGTTTTCAGTGCCCAACATTCTCTGAGGAATAGATTGGTGTACCCAGGAACAATCTTGTATCACATCTACAGAACCCAAAGATATTTAAATGCCGTATTCTTCAGTTTTTTGAGTGATTGACGATTACCTATTTACAGAAAATAGAATATCTATGTATCTAAAGAAACTGATTAGTCTATATATAATTATGGCAAACATGAATGATTATTCACCTATAATTTTAACATCTATATAGATTAAAGACTAAGGCTTCATATTAGAATATTGGACAAACCTTAAACAACTATGCAGCAAATAAGGACAATAACTTCAAAATGTAAATAAAAAAAAAGTATAAGCCTCCTGATCAGTGGTAGATGTATAGTGCAATATAATAAATATAACCTAAAATTGTATCAGTATACAAAATGTCTTAATCAGAGGTAGAAATATGCATGCATACATTATAGTTGGCAGGTGAGGGAGATGGATAGGTCCATCATGTAGAGTAAAGTTGGACATTTATTAGGTGGGTTATGGAGGGGAAGGAAAAGGGAAGATAGGGGAAGAGAGGGGGAGAAGAGGATAGAGAGACAGAGAAGGGGAAGCAGAGAAGTGGGGAGAGAGGCAGAAGCTGCCTCTTTGAGAGAGGGATGAGGGAGAGAAAGCTGAGGTTGCAAGCAGGAAGGGAGTGGGCATGGCTTGTCTCTTAATGAGATGGAATTAAATTCCTATCTCTTTTTTATAATAAAAAGCAGGAGATTAGCACCACAGGTTAAGGGAATTGGGGCGGCTGATTCTCAAAACTGCTTCTGGCTTATTTGTGGGTGTCATTTTGGTGGTGGGGGACCTGCGAAGGCTGGGTGCTGGCCACATCCTGGCATAGCTGGTCTCTTTGGTCCTGTCTCGTGTTTGTGGTATGGAAATGTCTGGTGTCTCTTATACCTGTTTAAGGTATTGACAGAACAAAGAACAAAGTTAATATAAGGGGAATAATTAGGACCAGGGAATTTAGGAGGGATGTATCTGACCTGTTTAAGGTAGATCCTTCAATTCCACCCCCTGGAACTCATAAGAATGTTTTGGGTTTGTGAAAACAGAAGTTTTAGACATATACATTGTATAAACAGTAGCATATTGTTGTCAGAATGACTGTGACAGTTGTTTTTGTAGTATTAAAAAGTATTTTTAAGATTATGAAAAGCATTATGAGAGAGAAATTTGATCTGAAATTTGTTTGGTGAGGTTATTTTTTTTAATAACTGACAAAACTGATTAAAAACTAAGTTATGAATTGAAAAATGACAGAGAACTTACTTGTTTGGCACCCAGAGATACTCTTTAGGGTCCTCCATGGTCGATGAAGGTTGCATTTGTCTTTTCCTGTTTAGCACAGGGCCTGCCAGGCTCCTGAAGATCCTGTGGGCTGAGAAATCTGTTGGAAGACAAGCCTACCTTGACCTGAGCAGTTAGGCTCTCAATTCCAGTGATTCTGTCCATGTCAGGAGATCTTTAGTTAGATGAAAGGCAGTTTTGCCCAGTGTAGATGGACGTTGTTGTATGTCCATTTATCTTCTGTCTTCTTTGGAGGAAGTTGAGTGTTGCTAGGAGCCAACCAGTCTCTTTTTGTTATGAGAAGTTTTTAATGATAAATATTTAAATATCACATTCCCCAGATATCTAAGCAGTTGAGGGCTGTTTATTAGGTATAAGTACAGTATAGAATCTGCCTGGAAAGTTGGGTCTAAAGTTCAATGTACTGGCTCCTAACAGGTAAGGTGTACACTCATAAAAAGGCAGAAAGAAGGAAAAATTCCTTGCAATATAAGGTTAATGGAAGAACTGACAATAGTAGAGAACAGCTTAATATATTTTAAATGAGGATTGATTACATATAAGGTATTTTGTGAGACTTAAAAGTACATACCAGTTTAAAACACGAGACATTGTTTTTGTTGTCTGAAATGAGATGAAACATATAATTATAACATTTAATAGTAGACATGGGTATATTTAAGTTACATGTATAAACACATACACATAGAGTGAACAGGAATTTGGCAAAGTGGATGTTCTTGGTGGGCCCTACCAAAGGTATGCCACTGCACAAAACATACATTCACCAGAGTTAACAAGATGAAGTAAGTAAAAACAGGGAGACAAGGCAGGGTATACTTCAGTAAAGATGCGAGAACCTGGTCACCTGACCTGGCTTGGCATAAGGTCACCTATGTAACAGAGTTAACACTAGAGATCTGGGCAGGGAATATCTCAGTAAAGATGGTGGAATTTGGTCACCTGACCTCACTCTAAGCCATGATCGAGGCAAAGTTACCTGACACAATTTCAAATGGCAGCAATCACAAGTTATATGAAAAAGCCACAATTTTTGAGCTGCAAGGATTTTAAGCTTAATAAGAGAGACCTAGAGGTGTGATCCACTCTGTGGCTGAGCCACTATGCCACAAGATGAAGAGGGGAGCAAAAGACTGGAACCAAATGAACTGTACCATGACATGGCTAGAATTGAAAAAAGCCAGAGGGCAGACATGTATGGTTGCTATCTACAGCTAAAATTGTAAAACCCACAAAACACCACTAGGCACACTGTGAGATATCTCTTGACTGTGGGCAGGGTGTGAATCAGTGTGAACACCACATGGACTTTAGGGCTGGGCATCCCCTAACACTGTGTGGGGTGTTATGTCCTGGCTGAATATGGTTGGGGTGACTCATAAACCAGAGAGGCCAGAGGCCATTCTGAGAAGCCTTTTACAGCGAAGGAAAAAAATAAAAGAGAAGAAATGGGGAAAAAATAGGAAGACTCTGAGGGACCCTGGGTCCACAGTCAAATGCAGCACATATAGATTGCAGTGCTAGAGTGGGCTGACTGACCCTGGGTGAGTCCAAACACAATTTTAGCAGAGGGAAGGAACCATAGCAGAATGGGGGAGACTCACTCATGGAAGACTGGAAGCCAGTGGTGTGAGTAGGAAAAAAAAAACCTCTTTCAGGATCCCAATCTCTGGAGAGGAACTGGAGCAGGAAGCCCTATCTGAGTCATGGCACCAAATGTTATGGATTTGCTTCAGGTCCCTGACAGCTATCTGCAGGGTTGAGACCACGAGGTAGGTCCACAAACCAAGGTGGCTGGTCCCCAGCCATATAGTGGCTGGTCCCTGGTGAGTGGTGTGGGTAGATGGCTGGTGGGAAGCACAGATGCTGCGAGTCTCCAGGACTGCTGGGGAACAGAAGGCAACCATTCCCAGAGACCACACAGCAAGGAAGGTGGCTGGTTCCCAGTGGCGACAAATGGATAGGCAGCGGGCAAGACAGACGGATAGGCACATCATGTAAAATTGGACATTTATTAGGTGGGTTATGGAGGGGAAGGAAAAAGGAGAGAAGGGGGAAAGAGAGAGAGGGGAGAAGAGGAGAAAGAGAGACAAGAAGAAGCAAGCGAAGAAGTGGGGAGAAAGGCAGAAACTGCCTCTGTGAGAGAGGGATGGGGAGAAGAGAAAGCTGAGGTTGCAAGAAAGAAGGGAGTGGGCCTGGCTTGTCTCTTAAAGAGACATTAAGACAAAAGAGCTTCCTACTGACTGGGAGAAGATCTTCACTAACCCCACAGCAGACAAAGGTCTGATCTCAAAATATATAAAGAACTCAAGAAACTAGACTTTAAAATGCTAATTAACCCAAATAAAAAATGGGGCACTGAACTGAACAGAGAATTCTCAACAGAAGAAGTTCAAATGGCCAAAAGACACTTAAGGTCATGCTCAACCTCCTTGGCGATCAGGAAAATGCAACTCAAAACAACGTTGAGATACCATCTTACACCTTTCAGAATGGCTAGGATAAAATCACTAATGATAGCCTTTGCTAAAGAGGATGTGGAGTAAGGGGTGCACTCATCCACTGTTGGTGAGAATGCAAACTTGTGCAACCACTTTGGAAAGCAGTGTGGTGGTTTCTCAGTGGATTCGGAATCAACCTACCCCAGGATCCAGCAATACAATTCCTGGGAATATACGCAAGAGATGCCCTATCATACTACAAAAGCATTTGTTTAACTATGTTCATAGCAGCATTATTTGTAATAGCCAGAACCTGGAAACAACCTAGATGTCCTTCAATGGAAGAATGGATACAGAAAGTGTGGAATATATACACATTAGAGTACTACTCAGTGGTAAAAAACAATAACGTCTTGAACTTTGCAGGCAAATGGATAAAAATAGAAAACACTATTCTGAGTGAGGTAACCCAGACACAAAAGGATGAATTTGGTATGTACTCACTCATCAGTGGATTCTAGACATAAATAAAGGTCAGTGAGCCTATAATTCCAGATCATAGAGAAGCTAAATAAGAAGGTGAACCCAAAGGAGAACATATAGTTATCCTCTTGGATATTGGAAGTAGACTAGAATGCCAGGCAAAAATTGGGATCTTGGGGTGGTGGTGGGGTGGCGGTAAGGGGTGATGGGGAGATGTGGATAGAAAAGTGAGGAGGGGAGGATGGGGAGACCCTGGGGGAATGGGATGGTTGGAATGGAGGAAGGATGAATAGGGGTGCAGGGAAGAAGATACCTTAATTAAGGAGGCCATTTTAGGGTTAGCAAGAGACTTCATTCTAGAGGGTGTCCCAAGTATCAATGGAGATGTCCTCAGCTAGTTACTTGGGTAGCTGATGAGAGGGAACCTGAAATGTCCCTTTCCTATAGCCATACTGATGAATATCTTGCATATCACCATAGAACCTTCATCTGACGATGGATGGAGATAGAGACAGAGGCCCACACTGGAGCACTGGACTGAGATCCCAATGCTCCAATGAGGAGCTGAAGGAGGGAGAACATGAGCAAGGAAGTCAGGACCGCGAGGAGTGCACCCACTCACTGTCTGCGGGGCTGGTCTAATGGGAGCTCACCAAGGCCAACACGACCTGGACTGAAAAAACATGGGATCAAACTGGATTCTCTGAACGTGTTGGACAATGAAGGCTGATGGAGAAGCCAAGAACAATGGCACTGGGTTTTGATCCTACCACATGTACTGGCTTTTGGGGAGCCTAGTCTGTTTAGATGCGCACCTTCCTGGACCCAGATGGAGTGGGTTGGACCTTGGACTTCCCACAGGGCAGGGAACCCTGACTGCTCCTTGGACTGGCAAGGGAGGGGGAGGAAAATGGGAGGTGGGGAGGAGGTAGAAATTTTTAATAATAAAAACAAATAAAAAATAAAAAAGAAACAGAATTACACTTAATATGAAGTTTGTATTACTATTGCTCCTATTAAACTCCACAATGAATAAAGTCAAGTTAAAGAGTAAATTTATTATTTGTCTTATAATTTCTCTACTGTTAATCATCAATGGAAGTCAGGACAGGCATTTAAACACAGAGCCAACTTGGGCTGGTGCTTATTAGACACATTGAACATACTTGTTAAGTGTTTGGCTTTTCAAGACTTGTTCAGTCTACTTTCCTATATTTCACAGTATCACCAGCCTAGTGATGACAAAATCCTCATTACTTTTGCTCTCCCACTTTGTTCACTGATTAAGAAAATACTATAAATACTTCTCTACAGAGTCTTCTGGTCACATGGAGATATTTACTTATTTGTGTTTTCCTTATCTCAGAAAACTTTAGCTTTTTCCAAGTTGACATAAAACTGTACAGTTGACAATCATAGCTTATTGCTCTATTCAAGGTGTATTAATAAAGTTTCACATTTCTTAATTTTCCTCACTTTTCCTGCTTTGTGGGAAATAATGACATCTAGAGTTAATGTTGCCTGTGGATATAATGTGTTCCAGCAACAGAAAATGAAGAAAATAGCCTCAGAGCTCACTAACCTGTTGTAGATGGATGAATTAGACATTTATGCACCTTCCTCTAATTATCAGGGACTATTAAACAATACAGAGATGAAGGAATTGAAGAGTTCAAGGCATATTTAATTATATATTATCCTTTGCTTATTGTCTCAATTCTGTATTGATATATCTCATGGTAAATTTGACACTGTAAAACATTGTTTCTTTGGAATCATCTGCTACCTATTAATCTGTTTTTATCTTCTGTCATCATTTCAATACTAATGTACATGGTTTATGGTTAGGCTTGATGAATATGTGCAATATCATAACATAATCCACCAAAGCCTGTTAGACTGTAAGGCAAGACCTATCCTTTGTTACTAACATTACTAACATAACATTTTGTTACTTACTAATTATTCTCCCTTCCAATCTCCCATTCCCCCCACCACCATGCTCCCAACTTTTGCCCTGAAATCTTGTCTACTTCCAATATCCAGGAGGATAACTATATTTTTTTCTTTTGGTTCGTCTCCTTATTTAGCCTCTCTAGGATCATGAACTATAGGCTCAATGTCCTTTGTATATGGCTAGAATTGATTAATGAGTGGTTACATACCATATTCAGCTTTTTGGGTCTGGGTTATCTCACTCAGTAAAGTGTTTTCCATTTCCATCCATTTGCATGCAAAGTTCAAGATGTCATATATATATATATATATATATATATATATATATATATATATTTACTGCTGAGTAGAACTCTAATGTGTATATGTGCCACACCTTTATTCTTCCACTGAGGGACACCTAGGTTGTTTCCAGGTTCTGGCTATTACAAATAGTGGTGCCATGAATGTAGTTGAATAAATGCTTTTGTAGGAAGATTAGGCATCTCTTAGGTATATTCCCAAGAGTGGAATTCCTGGATCCTGAAGTAGGTTGACTCCCAGTTTCCTGAGAAACCGCCACACTGATTTTCAAAGTGATTGCACAAGTTTGCATTCACACTAGCAATGGATCAGTTTTCCCCTTACTCAGCATCCTCTCCAGCATAGGTTATCATTGGTGTTTTTGATTTTAGCCATTCTGACAAGTGTAAGATGGTATCTCAAAGTTGTTTTGATTTATATTTCCCTGATTGCTAAGGAAGTTGAACATGACCTTAAGTATCTTTTGGCCATTTGAACTTCTTCTATTGAGAATTCTTTGTTCAGTTCAGCACCTAATTTACTAATTATTGCCTGAAGATACATCTCTGATGAGGGTCAATTTATGCAAAGATATATGGGCTTAGCAATATTTAATTATGACACAGTTTGTTTCTCTTTGACATGGAAGAGGGAAAGAAATTGTTTTTGATAACTCTATTAATATTCTAGTATCATGTTCCTGGCCATTAAAGCAATGTTGGGATATTCCTTCCAGTAATGGTCTTAATCATAATCCTTTCAATTACTTGATTTTTTGATTGATATTTTTTGACTGCTATGGCAAAAATATGTCTAAGGACATATTTTTTCCTTTTAGGGCATGTAACACATGAGAGTGAGGTGTTTTGTTCCTGCAAATTTTAGTCCACTAACAAGATGATTATTTTTAAGTAGAATACAATTATTATTTGAGTGGTTTGTGAGTTATAGTCAACATCTATTCTTTTGATTTTATGTTTACACTGTATCCTGAGACAGTCAAGTTGCAGTCTCAGTCAACAAAATGACCATTTGGAAATTTGCAGACTTAGAAGACAATTTTACAATACTCATTTTCTAAGGCAACATGCTAGTCTTATATAATTCCAGGACATTAGAGAAGATTTATGATTATTCATGGCTACCTATGCTAGAATGCATGTTTCAGTTCAAGGAGGAAAATGTATCTCAAATATGCTAGATTTAATAAATGTTTGTATCAAACCAATATTTGATTAATATGTAAGCATATATGCCTTAATGAATTTTCAAAAACTGGAAATAAATGCATAATTTTTCTAGTATATCCAATGCTAAAAAATTCCTAGTATTCCTAGTGTCAGGACAAATGAAACCAAACCCTTATATGAGTGGCTTCTGTTGTATTGAACTAATTCAGAAGGAAATTTAGAATTATTTTCAGGGTAGCATGCCATGAAGTGCACTCATGTATCAATAGATGGCTTTGAATTGGTGGGCATAAAACTTCCTCTAATGAATTCTGTTTTTATTAAAGTTATAAATAATATACTTTGGATTTAATAGTAATTATGAAATTTGGAGAGAAATTCTTATATTTGGAATTGGGTGTATTTTAAAGTAAATACTTTACATTTATATTTAGAGGATACTTTATGCATATTAATTGCATATGAGAAACAAAAATATGAAGGCCACCTCTTGCAAAGGTAAGTGTGCAAACACCTATAAAGCCTTACAACATGCAAACACAAATGTTAAGAATATAAATATTTAAACGTTTTTCCAGAACTCATTAAATATGAATTCTTTTCTTTATCATTAAGACACTGTGGGATACTATATTACAGTTGGGACTATTCAGAAAAGGACTTATAATCAACATTTCTTTTTGCAATCCACCCATCTCCATGTATAACACTCCAGTGGAATTAAGTATATTACATATTATAATTCAACTAAATGGAAAATTTTAATTATATATTATGGTTAAATATAATAAATATTATTTGTATTATATGTAACATATTTATTTATAAATTGACTGTATAAAAAACCACCACACATAAAAAGAGATCACACAGAATTAGAAGCCAAATGCACTTGGCTGCATAGAGTCACAATCAGAAATCTCCAGACAGGTATGGACGCTTCCATGTATACAGGTAGATTCGAGTCAGAAGCAGCTGCGAGCTCACTCAGACCTGTCATACTTAGCCAGTTTTGTCGGCTGTTAACTAGAAGCAAAACACAGGAAAAATCAAATTTTATTCTGTGCTCTGATTTCAGTCGCTAGATTTCTTTTTACAACACACAGGGAGGAGGGAGGCACAGATGAATCATCAAGTCTGGATGAGATCATCAAATTAAATGCAGTCCTGTGCTTTCTGTGCTCTCTCCTTATTGGTTCAGAGATGGCATAAAAATGTCTGCACTGATGGACTTTACCAGTCAGGCTTCTGACTAAAGTTCAGTTGAACTTTAGTCAAGAGCCTGACGGTAAACAACCACAGAGAAGAAAATCTGTTCCAGAGATTTTCGGGAGACAGAAGCAATAGGAACCTAGGAAAAGCAAGGATTTGGTGAGATTTCCTATGCTCCTGCTAAGAGGCACCTGTTCCTGTTTGCAGTGCAGGAAATGTGCTCGAGTCTCTGACGCCAGTGCTTCAGCATTAATATCTGTGATTCCTGGGTTAGTCTTGAATTCTGCATTTTCTGTAATCAAAATTTACATTCGGAGTCAATAACTGACAATACCCGGGGATGTAATGA
This sequence comes from Arvicola amphibius, assembly GCF_903992535.2. NCBI lineage: Eukaryota > Metazoa > Chordata > Mammalia > Rodentia > Cricetidae > Arvicola > Arvicola amphibius. The sequence continues at coordinate 130,764,776 of NC_052058.2, forward strand.
TTATATGTGCCACCAGACACCCAGTAAGATAATTACAGTGTCGGGAAATATCTTCTGGCACCCGGGAACCTGACAATTATAAGTAGCAGATTCCCCAATCATTGTGTTAGGGACTATGAAATGCCATTTCTGAATATGATACCAGTAAGCTGCAATCGGCAGCAAAGAATCACAATCAGCCATCAGCAGGCAGAAATGGTGGATTTCCGGTAGATAGGCAGAACACAGACCCAAGAAGTGGTATATATGATCATCTCCTAGTTACCTGCGTTTTTGATAACTAGATTTGGTCCTAGGTAAATGGCATTTTTTCTGTATCTACTTTCACTTTCATTTTTTTTTTCTGCTGTGCCACACATTTAGATGCGAGGTAGAAATGAGTCAGCAGTTCCGATCAAGATCTCCAAGGTTACCACAGGATTTGTTCCTATTGGTGGAATTGAGATCATTCTTCTCATTGGTTCATATTTCAGAAACAATTTACTCTCATTGTTCCGGGAAAAATTTGAATGCTCACACTTTTTCAGTCAGAGGCAAGGAGTGCTAATTACATTTTCACCATAGTGGGTCCTTACTAGTCAGCCTCTGGCTATAGTGCATCTCTCAGCTGCTCATGTTTATACATGAAAACCGCATGTACATTGACTCTGTCAAAGCAGATTGCTATTGACTTCTATATGAGACTAAGTCCAGGGAAGTTAGCAAAGTCAGATACTGGTTTATTCCCAGTATTACAGTTCTGAGTCGCCTGCTATGGTCTCCTGTGCAGCAAGTCGAACCCTACTTCTAAAGCCTCTGCATCTCTTTAAGTTTGTGGCACCACTGTTTGTCTTGAAACACTGCAGTATCTGCAAGGAACTAATTCACCTCATATTTTAGCATCAGACAGAGTCTCAGGGAGTCATGCTATTTCCTCTTTTCTCTGAGTTCTCTTGTGGGAATGAGAATGATATTGTAGTTTTTTTTTTCATGAAAACTTAGTCATTGCAAATATTTTTTGTTAAACTGTTTTATTTTTAACTATAATTTTCTGTAATAACTTACACTATTAAATGTATGCTTTTACAGAACCTAAATTAAGATTTTACAGTGCTAAGATCATGACTTCCATAGAGTGTGTTTAAAGCAGTTTATACTGTGTTCATTAATGTCACTAAAAATATACAAGACACTGATACACAGCTAAAGCAGAATTCTGTTTCTTGTAAAACATCTATTAATTAAAGTTGCTTGGATCAATGCATATAAATTGTTGTAGGGAAAAATTCAAATATCTGTACACTTAAAAATCAAAAAAATTATGATTATAGAAGTTATAAATAATATTCTTTTTGATATATTATAAATTTATTGCTCCAGTAATTATATATGTATAATCACATTGAATATATATAATTCTAAACAAGTTAAGCAATTTTGAGGGGTTTTTATTTTTATTTTATTACTTAAAAAAATACCAATCCAAATACTCTCTCTCCTCCTCCATCCCTGAATGTTGCCGAAATCGTCATTAAAAATATTAACCGATAACATATGAAGGTACAACTTGTAACTAAAGAATCTGACACCAAAGAATAAGATATAGAAGAGGAAACATACTTCTTATAATCTCATTGCCTTTTAGGTTCTAAGGCTCAATTTTGCTGTCTTGGTTGGCGTAGTCTTTGTGTTTTGGCATATAAAAACTCTTGTACATCATTTTTCTCACTTGTATGCTCTTTTCTATTTAGGAAATAAGACAGAATGAGCTTTGTTGGAAATCAACTACTTACTGATCATGGCAGCAAGGTATTATATATACTGCCCTTGAAAAAAATTAACACATCAGATTTCTTTGTTACTGTGTGTGTTCTCTTTGTGTGCTTTGAACAAATGCATATCTTATCTCTTATCTTCCATCTCAGACTCTGAATTCCTATGTCTGCTAGTAATGTTGAGACCGGAAAACACTGGTACTTTGGAATCAACAGCCTCCATTTGAATTTGTTGCAATATTTCTGCCATCTTTTCAATATGTCCCTTTTAAGTAGGTTTTAAAGACATGAAACATTAGTACAAAGTACCATAAAGACACTTATTTTCTATAAAAATACCTTCCAGTCACATCATTCTGTTATTTTCCAACTTGTGCCAAAAGAACATCTCTGGTGTAGGTCAAGTGATGCTCAGATATATATCAATATTTCATTAAGAATCAGGTTTTTTAAATTTGACTATGGAAGAATCAAAGCAATTATTTTATGTAAGTTTGTCATTATTTTGTTATTAAATTCTTAGCCAGAAAGTCAGTGTGTGTTATGCCTTCCATTACAATGTCATAATAACAATATTTACTTGATTTTTCCCCTGATTTTTTGGCCACTACATCAAAATATATCTGAAGACTTCCCACTATTTTTGCTTTTCAGGTGTGGACCTAATGAGACTGAAGAATTTTGGTCATGCTAATTTTAGGATTAATCTGCAATTATAGCACAAGTTGTCAATCCAACTAAATTCTAAATATTAGCAGACGTATTTCCATTCTATAACAATGAAAGTATGTAGGAACTTCCAAAACAGGTTCTTTCCACGGTATTGGCAGTTGTAAGCATATTTTTTTTTTTTGGTTTTTCGAGACAGGGTTTCCCTGTAGTTTCTAGAGCCTGTCCTGGAGCTAGCTCTTGTAGACCAGGCTGTCCTCGAACTCAGAGATTTTGAAATGGTCTGTGAATGTCCAGTTTTGCAATTAAAGCCATGACTTTGGCCAATAAACAGATGAAATAACATACTACTTAGAACTGAGTGAGAAAAGCCTTGTATTCCTCATAGTATAAGGAGTTCAGTTTTACAATATCTCTCCATATATACTATGAAACATCTCAATTATGTTCATATTTTTACATAATTTACTGTACATGTACAAGTATGAGATTGACTATACATAAATATATTTCTATATATTTATACATGCACATGTACACTTTCTTAACATATTTAAGAATTTTATACATATAGTATTTATGTTATTTCACGCTTATTTCTGATCAATCATTTAAAACAATAACTATACTAAAATGTGAAAATAAATCCCACTACATATTAAAATGATCATATTTTATTGTACAGATACAATTGTATACATCATTATTCTACAATGAATATACACTGTTGTGATTATATATAACCAATTTTGCATTGACCTTTTCTAAAACAAAATTCTATCAATTTTACTGTGCAGTAGAAAATGATTCTTTCTGTCTTAGCCTTCAATATTTATCAGTGGCTTTTCTTCTAACTGTGTTAAATTTAGAGAGTTTTCCATTTCTGTTACCATTTCAATATGGGATGTCATTATGCTAAGCATTTTTTGTTGTTTCTTTGAGTTCATTTAATTTGAATTGGATTTTCAGGATTCTAAAATTTTGCTTTTTATTACCCTATCTTTATTAGAAGACACTGTTTTTCCAACATATATCATGTTCCTTGGTACATGAAATTTTGTCTTGAAATTGCATGGAATATATTCTAAGCCAAGAATAGTATTGAGGTTTTTGGTTTATCAGCTAGTATCTGACCAAACATTGTAAGTTGTTTAATATTTGAGCAGTTGTGGAATTGTGTAGCATTGCTAAAAAATCATGTTTTCTTTTATTTCTGAAAGTTAGAGCTATTTTTTTTCCTGTGTGTTTAGAGATAAATATTTAGGACACTATTAGAAATTATATTTGTTAAAAAATGTGCAGATTAAGTTTCATTCTGTTACCACTATCTCATTAATCATTTGGAGTAGGCTAAAGGATATATTTGGCAAAATTTACTTACTGACAATGATATAGTGAAAAGATGTAGAATAAAGTTTCAGACATGTTTATTGGTAGCTAACCAGTAATACAGTCTGAAGGAATAAATGTTGGTAAATTATGACATTTGAAGAACTTGGAGAAATCACATATTTTACCTTGATAAGTTTTATTCCTCTTAGTTGTGATTTTGACCTTAACATATTAAGATGATTAAAAGTAGAAATTATAACTATAGTAACACTTTAAGAGACTGACTTTGATATCCTAATATTATAGAAATTGTTAAAAGATCTTATTTTTAAGAGGAACAGCAAATCCTAATTTTATTTGATTTGGAGGTGTTATGTATGGGAGACTCCTAAATGTTGTTCTTATTTCATATATGTGTGGATTACATAAAAACAGCAAAGACACTGTACTCATCCTATGGTATTAGTTCAGGAGGATGACAACAAAATTTTGAAACTGTGGGAATGCAAAAATTAAAATCAGAGGAAATAAAATAGTAAATAGTTAGTTACATAAAGAAACATCTCTGCCTGTAAAGCACTATGCCTGTTCTGTGCTCTACTATGTGCTACTGTTCAGTTCAAATGCTGGGAAACAGGCTGGAGATTGAAATACACACATACACACAGAGACAGAGACATGGGTCATCCGTGAAACAAGAATGCCAAGAATACCAACTTGAATCAACAACAACGAACTTATTGTATTCCAGGGGAGCTTATACAGTGCATTCCCTGACCAATATCCATGCACTAACTCTCAGGATTTTAAATTACAACCCAACGAGAAACCACTCCACTGCCATCAGAAACTTCTGAGGATCTCTTGCTCAGAGCAGCTGCAAATACAGGAAATAAGGTTGCCTTGCTCAAAACAGCTGCAGACACAGGAAAAACAAGCTGTGTATAGGAAATTCAGAGTTTGGTAGTCCACAGTCCCCCAACATGTTTCTACTCTAAAAATTATTCCATATGTTATTTTCTGCTTTTATGTTTATAAAATGCACAGATTCAAAGTCCATTAACTTACAAATTGAAATATGAAAAATCAAATCTATTTCTAGTATATACATATGAAAAAGCCTGACATTCTAATATTATTATGCAGTCCCAGAACATGAAGCATATGTAGTGAATGCAGGAGCTCTGAGATTTGTTTTTTCACAATAGATAGTCTACTTTGACAGGCAAGCTTTCTACATCTGTTTTCATTTCCCTAGAAGCAAGGCTTCTAAAAAACTACACTCTAGCAGCATTTGCATAACAGGACATTTGGGCCATACTAAACTCAGTTTGCATTTAATTCTTGAGTTGTTTGAATGGGCTCAGGGTATCTAACCTATTACTAATAACATTTCAAAGCCTTGTGCTTCTTCTTCTCTTATTGTCCCTTCTCTGAAACTAGCTTGCTTGAGAGATACACAAAATTCTGAGTGCTTGCAGCACTTCAGGAGGTCTCTTCACTATGGATGAATCTAAACCAGCCCTTGTGAAGGAAGAGGAGTGCTTTTCTGATAAGAGGAGATTATAGTTTCCTAATTCTGTCACAGTGATACTGCTAAGTCCCTCAAATTTTTGAGCTTCTGCTTAATTTCTCCACCAGGATTTTAACTCTCAGCATTCCACAACAGAAGCAAAGGAGTTGAAAACTCCTCATTGTGGTATTTATCCGATTCTTCCTATAGCTCACCAGGCTCAGGCTGATCATAATACACAGTCCTGTAATGCTTCCTCATCTAGCAGCTTCTGTGGAGGATTGGAGTGTCTTGTCTCACTTCTACCATTTCATGGAGAACAATCTTTTTTGCCTTTCATGTTGCTAATCCAAACTCTTTCTTATAATCACTCACAAATTAAAAGAATCTTTTGCCATCCTTCCAGGTCTATATTTGTTATTATCATCTTGGATTTTCACCTTAATTTTTCTGTGTCCAAGGTACCATGCTTGGGAACTCAAGGGAGAGGTGCTCTACAAATTCTAAAAATTTCTATTCTTGCTGCTACTCCAACTTAGCTCCTCTATCTCTGGAAATATCTCCAAGCAAATGTAAGTGAGTTGATTATTGATTTTCAACCCCCATATTTACAAATTTATTTACAATTATAGTCCCATGTTATTCAACCCATGTTCATTTTTTTTTTTTTTTTTGGTTTTTCGAGACAGGGTTTCTCTGTAGCTTTTTTGGAGCCTGTCCTGGAACTAGCTCTTGTAGACCAGGCTGGTCTCAAACTCACAGAGATCCGCCTGCCTCTGCCTCCCGAGTGCTGGGATTAAAGGCGTGTGCCACCGCCGCCCGGCTCCCATGTTCATTTTCACATACTTCCAAAGTACTTACTCTTTACTTACACCTATGGTATTCTTGACTTGTGGTGTCTATCAGGCTATACCTCCATAAAGAAGGTCACTTCCAAACAGCCATTATTTAGGGTAATGACCAACCAATTTATCCATACATGGCATAGGAATTGGGATTAAGATATATTTTTCAAGAGAAAATTTATACATTTTGAAGGGCATCCAGTGAATAGTATTATATGACCCAAGTTTATTATTCAAAGTTTTTAAGTCCCTCAGTCCAAAATGGTGGGGGAAGGCAAGACTTCCTTGCCATGATACAAAGGCCAAACAAAGTAATTTTCTCCACAAATCTCCAAACAAGAAGTAACCACACCCTAGGTAATAATATGTTTTTGCCTTGGCAAAATGTACTGTAACCACACCTTATGTCAAAGCATCCTGGCTTATACCCTTGAAGGAATAAGAATAGGTGGAACAGAGTCATTTCTCTGCTTTCTTCAAAATGAACACATGTGAACTCATGAATTCCAACTGATATAACAAAATGTTTAATTCTTATAATATATCAAGATTCAGAAACACCATTATGCCTAAAGGCAGGACAAATGAGTCCTGATCTTTATTAGAGTGGTTCTTTGATTTAATGAGATCAGTAAAAAGAGCATCAGCTATCTTTTCAAAGGTATTTGCCAAAAGGAACTGCTAATGTTCCAGTAGGTGGCTTCATACTGAATAACAGACAAATGCCATGAATGAAGTCAGTTGTTATTAAAGAAAGAAAGAAAAATAATCTTCAGATGTAGTAGGGATTTTGGAAATTGGAGAATAGTTTGAGAATATGTAATGTGGTGGATTTTTCTCAAAAATATTTGTAGAATAATTTAAAGAATATATTGTATGAATAGCAATTACATCCTGAGAAAGAAAAGCAAATAGAGCAAATGCAAAGTACCCCTGATATTGGATATAAGAACTTATAAACAAAAACATATAATTGTTGATAACATGAATATCTTTTCTAATGAAATAATTTGATCACTTGCATTTGATCTTAATTTTTTCTTTATCTTTAGCAAACTAAGTTACTATATTCCAGTTAGGTCAATTTGAAGAAGGCTTGAAATCAGTATTTCTTTCTTCAGTCCTATTATTTTTTAGGCATGATTTTGTAAATATAAATATATTATGTATTATATCGAACTAAATAAATATTATAATTATATACTATATATAATGTTTGTTATATACATTATACATATAGTGTTTTATAATTCACCTAAATAAAAACCACACAGAAGAACTGATAAAAACAGATAAAAAACAGTCAGCAGCCAGATGTAATTGACAGCCAAGAGTCACTATCAGAAAAGTTCAGACAGGAATGCACACTTTCATGTATACAGCTATAATATAGGAAAAAGCAGCCTGAAACTCACTCAGCCAACCAGGAATATTAGACAGTATTCTCTAGTGATCACTGGAGGTTAAAAATAATTTCTCATGATTTCCACTTAATTTCCTTGCTTACTGAGAACTCAAAAACTCAGCCAGACTGAGAAGGAATAAGCATAGGACCAAACTAGTCCCTCTGATTCTGGTTGACAGTTGCATGGCTGAGGAAGACTGAGGAGTCACTGTAGTGGCACCAGGATTTATTCTTACTGCATGTTGTGGCCTTTTGGGTGGGGTGGATTTTGAGGGAATGGGAGGAGGAGAGACCTTGGGAACTTGGATAGGTATGTATAAAGAAAAAAAAAGTTTTTCTCTTGTGTTCCACTTTCAATTAACCTGCATATTTTACAGAACACAGGGACGAGGGAGACACAGATGAATCAGCAGCTCTGGTAGAGATCGCTATGTAAATTACAGACTAATGCTTCCCATTCCTTGGTTTTAGATCATGGTCATTAGTGGTTCCTAATACATCTCCACTTGAATGCATGTTTTCCTCCAATTGGAGGCCTTCAGATAAAATAAAAAAAATGTCTGTACCGAAGCATATTGTCAGTCAGGCTGCTGGCTAACATCCAGCTTTTAGCTGTATTTATTAAAAGCTTGTCTAGATGGGAACAAGGAATTATATATCTTAGTTAAGGGAGCCATTCTAGGGTTGGCAGAGACTTGACTCTAGAGGGGTTCCCAGGTGTCCAGGAAGACGTCCCCAGCTAGGTCCTTGGGCAGCTGAGGAGAGGGTGCCAGAAATGTCCAGATCCTATTGCCATACTCATAAATATCTTGCATATCACCATAGAACCTTCAACTGGCATTGGATGGAGAAAATGACAGAGCCCCACATAGGAGCACCGGACTGAGCTCCCAAGGTCCTGATGAGGAGCAAAAGGAGGGAGATCATGAGCAAGGAAGTCAGGACCATGAGGAGTGCGTTTACCCATTGAGACGGTGGGACAGATCTAACGGGAGACCACCAAGTCCAGTTGGAATGGGACTGATGGAATAGGGGACCAAACCGAACTCTCTGAATGTGGCTGACGGTGGAGGAGGACTGAGAAACCAAGGACAACGGCAATGAGCATGAACTCTACAGCATGGACGGGCTCACTGTGAGCCTTGTCAGTTTGGTTGCTCACCTTCCTGGACTTAGGGGGAGCTGGGAGGACCTTGGACTTAACATAGTGAAGGGAACCCTGATGGCTCTTTGTCTTGGAGAGGGGTGGAGTGGGGGTATGTGTGGAAGGGAGGGGAGGGAAGGGGAAGGAGGAGGGGAGGAGATGGAAATTTTTAATAAAAAAATGAGAGAAACAAAAGCTTGTCTAGAAACAACCTTAGACAAGGAATCCTGTTTCAGACACCCACAGGAGACAGAGGGAATAGAAACCTAGGAAAAGCAAGGATTTTGTGGGATTTTTCATTTTTTTCTTGCTAAGAGTCACCTGTTCTTATTTACAATATAGGAAATGTATTTGTGTCTCCAAAGCTACTGCTTCAGGCTTATATCAGCAATTTTTGACTCAATCTTGGTTCTGCATAAATTGCAAGGAAGATTAACCTTGTGATTCAATACCTGTCAGAATTCGCAGATGGACTAATCAACTGACAATCAGAGATCCTCTTGAGATAATAGTTACGTCGGGCAGTATTCTCACATAGCCACCTGGCTTTCCTTGAAAATTCAAGTGTCAGATTTCCTATTCATTCTGTTTATGGAATCTGGCATGGAATTTCTGAATGTCATAGCAACAAAAGAGAACTATAAGCACAGAATCACAATCAGCCATATCAGGTAGACAGGGAGGCTTCCATGTAAATAGCCAGGAAAGAGGGATAAGTATCTGGATATGTTTACACCCTAGTTACCACAGGATGGTTCTCTATTTTGATAATGGAAATAAGTGGCTAAATTAAATAACATTTTTCCTGTCATCCACTTACAATTTTGTTGTTTCTATCACGGCGCAGTTTTAGATGTGAGGGAAAAATGAATTGGTAGCTCTGAAGTAGCATTGAAGGAATCTCAGGAGCTCTGGCTGCTCAGTCTGCCTGCCAGGATGCTGCAACTGCGGACACCTGCTGGCTAATAAAGATTATTACACATACTTCAATTCATCTTATTTCAGGTTAGTAAATTGTAAAATTTGAAAGTTATGTAAATATTAACAATATTACTATTCTGGAATTTTATAACCAGTATGCTTAAGCTAGAGATGGTATTCCACAAGGTGTATGTGATTTTTCTTATACATCCATTTATTTGATTTTGGGAATTAGCTATGTATTTCAAATTATATCTCTAAGAAAATGTTTTTAATCAGAGCCAAGGATGAGTCAATTTTATAAAAGATGCATTCTTTATAGACTAATAATGAACAGGTAGTTGAAAACATTAACACTAGTGAAAATGATAACATTCTCTAAACAGACAAAATCCAATCTATGGTACTGAGAAATTATCTGAAAGAATTTATACTATTGAACTTAACAATCAAAATTTGCTGAAAACTTATGATAGGTTATCAGATAATCTATTTATTTTTGAAGACAATATGAACATTATAAAATAATATCCAAGGTTGAGACAGTATCTTTACTGGGCAAATTTCATACCTTGGAGTCATATGTACAGAATAAGGAACAATAGGTAAATGAATAAATGAGGGGACTAGAACAGCACAGAGGACTAGAGATTCAGACTTTGAATACCTGGAGTTTTAACTGCTTAACCAGTTATTTCCTCTAAGAAGCCATCTGATACAAAATATCCTATGGTAGTCAAATAATATCATATACCAGGGTTAAGCAGGGCAAGAGAGAACACTTTTGTAAATTTTTACAAAGACTAACTAAGGCTCTACAAATAGGACTAACAAACCCAGAAGCTAGACCTGTACTGTTTGATTTTCTGCATTTTGAGAATGCCAACATCAAATACAAAAGAGACATGGGCTGTGTCGGTTAATAATAAGTACATCAAATCAGATTGATTTAAAGAACTTATATTTTTGCCTATCCATAGATATGTAAGAAAACATGCTTTGGTGTTTATTATATGTAAACAAAGAATAAAATTTTATACGTTTAGCAAAAAACAAAAAACAAAAAAAGAGACATGGGCCTTTAAAAATAGTCAGGTCAGAACCAATGCATGAATGTATCTTGCATAGAATGATATGAGACATTATAAAGAACCAAACAAGATAGGCAGAGACACTGATACATGCATATTTATAAACACACAGCAGTCTGGTTTTTTGTCCTGATCTTTCTTTATTAAACATCTGCATTGTTCTTTGATTAGATGAGACAAATCTTAAACTCCTGTTTTAGTTGCGGTTTACCACTGATCAGAATACAGCATGTTTTGTTGCATGGTATTTGTGGCTGGCTCTTTGCCCTTGGTTTCCTGAGAGAGACAAGATTCATGGCTGAGGTATCAGGGAGCCATGATTACCACTGCACCTCTGGGACATTAGTGGGTCCATGCTTACAATGAGCAGCATATAGCCCTCAGTTAATAAACCTTATTAAGTATTTCAATGGAGGGCCACTTAATGGATCCATACTCCTGGTAGTCACTAGCAACCAGCCCAGAATCCTATTCTTAAAGAGCTATTTCTTCTTTGCCATGAGCATTGATGAGCAAATACAGTTATTCAGAAGCCGTATTTGACTCCATTTTTTGATTGCTTAAAATCTTTTGAGTATATTTTTAATTGTTATGTAGTAATTAGTGCCTCAAGTCAGAATGCCCTTAGTAGGCAGAGATTTGTGTTCCAAAATACACTTTCATAATAACCACGTTGAAAATTATCATTAATTACAAACACTCAGCCAATTACTCAGGCTTATTACTACCAAACCTGTACACTTTAAATTAATCATATGTCATATATGTGCTATCATATGGATTGGTAACCTTTCCCAGAATAGAAAGTACATTTCTTCCCACTGCTTCTCATGATACTGAGACTCCTCTCATTTTCCCAAATACTTCTTTTTCTGGTTCTTCAGCTAAATTTTATTCTGCCTATATATCATCTATAATAAAAATCAGGATCCTTATTAAATCAAACACAATGACATTTATTCACACAGTATAAAAGAATATGTCATACCCTGTACTTGAGTTTTTATACACACAACCTTTTAAATATATTTTATTGATTTGATTATAGAGACATAAATTTCCATCCTTGTTTCTGCTTGACAAGCTTTATGATTAAAATCTATTCAGGCCGGGCGGTGGTGGTGCACGCCTTTAATCCCAGCACTCGGGAGGCAGAGGCAGGCAGATCTCTGAGTTCGAGGCCAGCCTGGTCTACAAGAGCTAGTTCCAGGATAGGCTCTAGAAACTACAGGGAAACCCTAGCTCGAAAAAACAAACAAACAAAAAAAAAACTGTTCTTCTTGGTTGTCTTTCCAACTGGTGTGAAGGAATTTACACACAAATATGTAAATACATCCACAGATAATTACATAGACATCTCAGAGAGAACATTAAGCAAAACTACCTGTACAAAATTATACAGAGTAAAGTATCACTTTATTTTCTACTTATCAAAATTATATAATCTATGTTTTTGAAGGATGCCAACTAATGTAAATAAAACTATGGAAAACAAACAGAAAGGTTGTATACAAGCTGCCAAATACTTATGACAGGAAGTAGAAGGGATGGATGAGAAAGCAAAAGCAAGACACTATATTAAAGTTAAAAATTATCTACAGTATAATGTTGTGTGTTGATCAACCACAGACTGATTAATAATTTCAGAAATCATCTGTTTAGGTCAAACAAACAACTAGTTGATGTAACTTTTGTCTCAACTGAGTAGTTGTTGAGACCTTTTTGAAAGGCCTACCATGTCATTTCACCTTCGTTGCCTAGTAAAAGGTTTGTCAGAAAAACAACCTGATATTTATAGCTGAAAATCATTAGTCTTCCTAGAATCTACTTTCAAAGCTCATGAAATGATATTTTTGTTAATATTTGGAACATCACTATTTCAAGGCAAGCTCTTCAAATACACAAAGGACAGAGACCCTGAAGCTGTATTATGTTCTTCTAAGCAATGATGGTGCCAATGATGCAAGCACCTAATTACCACAATGTCAATGCCATCTGTCCTGCCCTGAGAACATTTGGTTTTAAGCAACATCTTTCTGTAAGTTTACACCTTCCCATTTGCAGGGTTTCCTTTAAGCAAAAGCAGTGAGTCAGTTGTTTTCCTAACAATTATTTTACTTTTAGTCTATAAAATTCATGAAGCCTACTGGTGACATTTACAATAATTATAATACAATTTTTCTAAATAAATAATAAATTTGGTAATTTAAAAAACAAAAATAAATAAATAAATAAATCTATTCAGGAAAAAGTTGGTATAAATTAATTTATACGTATATGTAGTCTATATTATCTAACTTTTAATGCTCACATTTTTCATGTGCTGAGTCATAATTTCATCCTGAACTGAAGAAAAGCCACATGAACAGGAAAGTTGATCCTGGGCAGCTAATTCTTAATATCTTAATACAGACTGGGCTATGATTTACAATTACCTTAAAATATGGTTTAGATGAACAGGCCCAATTTCATAGTCAGCCTGCCCCTTCCATTCTGTGACATGAATTAATCAGAGCAACATAATTACAAAGAGTAAAAACTATGTAACATTAATTATTTCCCATGAGATAAAGAAAACCTAGTAAAAATTAAAATTCCTGTACTCATTTTTTTTATCTCTACAACTTGCACTCACTCAAAAGCAAAATCACATTTAACTTACAATAAGTTACATGTAAAGGTTCTCCTTTGATTTAAGTATGCTTCACCTGGCACATAAAAAGACTCATCAATAACATGGGGAATTTTATTAGGTATATATTTTATTTCACATGAGCATACTATAGTTTCATTGTTTGTTTTATGTTTATTTTGTTCCCACTATATCTAATTAGCCTTCCAGAGAATGGGATCACAAAAGCCAGAACAAACACTTGGGTTTAATCTTTCCCACTGACAGAGGCCCACAGTCTGTCCCAGCCAAACACTGTCACCCATATTCTGAGCACCTACTTGGTACTATGTTGGCTCCCTCACTCTTAGGCCAGAGTTTAGGCTCCCATGAGCTAAGGTAAACTGTTCCAGTGGGTATTCCCATTTCAGCCTTGGTCTCTTTGCATGTATTCCCACTACTCTAAAAATCAAGATTGCTTTGGGTGCTTATCCCTGTGATTGGATGTGGATCTCTGCATCTGCTTCCACCAGTTGCTGGATGTCTGTTATATGATGATATTTTAGATAGTCATCAATCTGACCTGTAGGCAAGGGCTGTTCAAGCACACTCTCCACTATTGTTTAGGGTCTTCACTGGGGTCATCCGTGTGCAATCTTGAGAATTTCTCCTATTTCATGTTTCTGCTAGTCCCAAAATGGTTCACTCTTCAATCAAGATACCTTTTTCCTTGCTCTCTGATTCTGTTCATCACCAATCTTGAAAATCCTGTTCCTTCAAGTTATCCTCCCCTCTCTCTTCTATCTTCCTCCACTTCCCCTTCTACAATACTATCTTCCTGCACACATACTTTCCCAATTTTCTCAGGAGATCTTGCTTTTTACCCTTCTCAATCGGATGAATGTTTGTTTCCCTTAAGGTTCCCCTTATTGCTTAGCTTGTCTGGAGTTGTGGGCTATAGGTTCCTGATGTTTTGCTTTATAGTTTGTGTTTACATATGATTGGGTATATACCATCCTCAACATTGTGTATAGGTAACTCACTCAGGATGGATTTTTCTGGTTTCATTCATTTGCCTGCAAATTTCAAGATGTACTTATTATTATTTTTACCACTGAGATTTACTCCATTCATAAAATGTACCAACAATTTTCTAATCATAATTTAACTACATAGAAATTTTTTATTATATATTATATTCATATATGATACATATTATTTATTATATGAGACATATTTAATTATAATTTGACTGCATGGAAAAACATAAATTAAAAACAGATCACTAAGAATTAGAAGCCAGATACACTTGGCGGCAAATAGTCACAATCAGAAATCTCCAGACAGGAAAGAAGGCATCCATGTATACACATAGAATATAGCCAAAAGCAGATATAAGCTTGCTCAGACAACCTGTCATATTTTGCCAGTATTGTCAGCTGTTAACTGGAGGAAAACTCAGGGTAAATTACATTTTATTCTGTGTCCCTGTGTTAATTGCTCTGCTTCTTTTTACAGCACACAGGGAAGAAGTAGATGCTGATGAATAATCAGCTCTTGATGAGATCATGGGGTTAAATGCAGTCCTATGCCTTCCAATCTTTGGTTTGTGTTCTCTCTCCTTATTGGTTACTAGATAGCATAAAAAGGTCTGCACTGAAGGATTTTACCAGTCAGGCTCCTGACTAAAATCCAGCTAACAGCTGGAATTTAGTCAAGGAGACTGGCTATAAACAACTGCAGAAAAGAAAATCTGTCTTGGAGACCTACAGGAAACAGAAGCAATACAAACCTAGGAAAGCAAGTATTTGGTGAGAATTCTCATGCTCTTGCTAAGATCACCTGTTTCTATTTGCAATGCAGGAAATGTGCCCCAGTCTCTAAAGCCACTGTTTCAGTGTTAATATCTGTGATTCCTGAGTTGGTCTTGGATTATGCATATTCTGAAATGATGATGTACTTGAAAGTCAATACCTGACAGCAACCAGGATGTACTGATCTTATTGGCGGGCCTAGTAAGATAATTGCAATATCAGAGAATAGCCTCAGGCACCTGGGAATCTGAAAATTCCAAGTGTCTGATTTCCCAATCAGTGTGTTAGGGACTCTGAAATGGCATTTCTGAATATGATACGAGTAAGTTGCAACTGGCAGCAGAGAATCACAATCAACTATCAGCAGGGAGAAATGAAGGATTTTGGAGCAGGCAGAAGTGGAGGATTTTAGGTAGATAAGCAGGATACAGACCCGATAAGTGGATGTGTGATCACCTCCTAGTTACCTCACAATGCTTTCCTCTTTTGATAACTGGATTCTGGTCCTAGGTAAACTACATATTTATTTTTGCTGGACCACACATTTAGATAGGAGGGAGAAGGGAGAAATGAGTCAGCAGCTGTGATGGAGATCTCCAAGGTGACCACAGTATTTGTTGCTATTGGGGGAATTGAGATCATCCTCCTCATTGGTTCATATTCCAGGAACAATTTGAATGCACACTGTTCTTTAGTCAGAGGCAAAGAGAAATAATTATTACCTTTTCAGCTTAGCTGGTCCTTACTAGTCAGGCTCTGGCTATTGTGCTAATTCTCAGGTGCTCATATTTATAAGAAAATCTGAATGTACACTGGCCCCGACAAGGAAGACTGTTCTTAATATCTATATGAGAAAAAGTCCAGGGAAATTAGCAAAGTCATGTACTGGTTTATTCCTGGAATCACCTGTTACTGTCTCCTGTGCAGCAAGTCAATTCACGTCTCTTGAACCCTATGCTTCTCTTTCAACTTGTGGCACCACTGTCTCTATATTGAAACACTGCAAGAAGCTGTGTTAAACTCTGTATTTTTGTATCTAGAATTAAGCTTTTTCAGGTTTTCAAGTGGGTTTTATTTTGCCAGGTTGGTACCACTTTGTTGGAGGGAGTAAGCAGCTTGTTGTTTCCCAGTTGCTCAACCGCAAATTAATAACACAGAAATTGTATTAACTAAATCATAGCTTGCCCATTAGCTCCAGTCCCTTATTGGCCTACTCTTACATTTTAATTTACCACATTTTTATTAATGTTTATCACCATATTGCAGTGGCCTACTGGCAAAGTTTCGGCATGTCTGACTCTGGCAGAGGCCCCATGGCTTCTCTCTGACTTTGCCTTTCTTTCTCCCAGCATTCAGTTCTGTGTTCCTGTCCTAGCTAAATTCTACCCTGCTATAGGTCCAAAACAGTTTTGATATTCATTAAAGGCAATCATAGTATATAGAGGAAATCCCACATCATTGGTGCTTCCCTTTGTTGACATATATCACTCTTATAAATAGTTTTATTATAATAAAATATCTTAAATTCCATATACTTTACAGTACTGATGTGTTATAGATCACCTTTGTACTAAAATTCATCTGTGATTTACCTAGAACATGTATCTAACATAAATACCTTTTTGATTGTTAGAGGTGATTATCTACTACCTACATTTGTTAGTTTTCAAGTTGAAGCACTTTAGGATACAGTTTTTCAATGAATGCATTGAAAATATAATCCATATAAAATAGAATATACAATATTTTGCAAAATATAAAAATTAATTTATATCAATAAACAAAAATATATAACAATGTATAACATTACTGAAATGTACATCCTTTTTAGTTTAAGTTTATATAATTAGGACCTAGGTAGAAAACAGGAAGATATTTAAGATGTGGAGACCTAAAATAATCCCAAGTGTGGATTTAGTGTCTTAACGCTGGATGGACTGATCAACTGTACAATCAGAGATTTTCCTAATGTGGTGCCTATATTGGGCAGTAGTCTCACATAGCCACCTGGATCTCCTTGAAAATTTCAAGTGTCATATTACCTAATAGTTCGTTTATGGAATCTGGCATGGGATTTCTGATTGTCATACCAACAAAAGGCGACTGGAATCAGAAAATCACAGTCAGCCATAGCAGGTAGTGTGGGAGGCTTCCATATAAATAGCCATGACAGGTGGATAAGTAGCTGGATATAGGATTGTCCCCTACTTCCCTACTTTCCATAGGATGGTATTCTCTTTTGATAATCAGAATAAGCGCTTAAGCTAAATAACATTTTTTTTTTTTGCTGTTATTCACTTACAATTTCATTGTTTCTGCACAGCTCATATTTAGATAGAAGGGAGAAATGAATCAGCACCTCTGAATAAACTCTTAAGGAGCAGCAGGAGCCCTGGTTTCTCAGTCTGTCTGCCAGCTGACTGCAACCACCAACATCTACTGGCCAATAAAAATTCTTACACTTGCTGGGCGGTGGTGGCGCACGCCTTTAATCTCAGCACTCGGGAGGCAGAGGCAGGCGGATCTCTGTGAGTTCGAGACCAGCCTGGTCTACAAGAGCTAGCTCCAGGACAGGCTCTAAAAGCTGCAGAGAAACCCTGTCTCGAAAAACCAAAAAAAAAAAAAAATTCTTACACTTACTCCAATTCACTGTTACTGCCTAGGGCAGGTAAGTAATATGTTACATTTTAAAGTTATATGATTACAGATAATATTACTTTTCTGGAATTTAATAACCATTTTGCTTACACTCTAGATGATATTTTGGAAGACTTATGTGATTTTCCTTATACATCCATTTATTTGGTTTTGAGAATTAGTTTTGTTTTTCATATTATATCTCTAATTAAATGGTTTGATAATAGAGCTAAGAATGAGTCACTTGTAGAAATGATACATTCTTTACAGACTAATAATAAAGAGATAGGTGAAAATATTAATACTATAGAAAAGGATAATATTAATTTAACAGAGAAAATCTAATCTATGTTGAAGGGTCCTGAAAGATTATCTGAAAGAGTTCATACTGTTAAACTTAATAATGAGAATCTATTGAAAAGATATGACAGGTATCAGATAGACTATCTCTCTAGGAAGGCAATATGCACTTCATGCAAATAATATCCAAAAATAAAACATCATTACTTGAAAAATTTCATACTTTAGAATAATGTGTGTAGAATAAGAAGCAGAAGCTACATGAATCAATGAGGGTGTTAGGACAGCACACAGAACCAGAGATTTAGACTTTACAAGAGTCAGTGGCAAAACATTTGAAACAATTGAGGAAATTTTAGAAACTGATAGGCAGGAATAAAAGGTAGAAGAACAGGATTTCAACTCACCTGTATGGGTCAAAGTTGGGCATGAATACTAGAAATTTTTTTCATGGTTTATTTATTTATTTATTTATTTTGGTTTTTCGAGACAGGGTTTCTCTGTGGCTTTGGAGCCTGTCCTGGAACTAGCTCTTGTAGACCAGGCTGGTCTCGAACTCACAGAGATCCGCCTGCCTCTGCCTCCCAAGTGCTGGGATTAAAGGCGTGCGCCACCACCGCCCGGCATGGTTTATTTTTTTATATTTAAAATTTCCATCTCTTCCCCTCCTCCTCCCCCTTCCCTCCCCTCCCCTCCACCCATACCCCCCCTCCCTCCCTCTCCAGGCCAAGGAGCCATCAGGGTTCCCTACTCTATGTTAAGACCAAGGTCCTTCCAACTCCCCCCAGGTCCAGGAAGGTGATCGACCAAGCTGAGAAGGCTCCCACAGAGCCCATCCATGCAGAAGAATCAGAGCCCAGCGCCATTGTCCTTTGCTTCTCAGTCAGCCCCCACTGTCGGCCACATTCAGAGAGTCCGGTTTGGTCGCATGTTCCATCAGTCCCATTCCAACTGGAGTTGGTGATCTCCCATAGTTCTGTCCCACCTTCTCCATGGGTGAACGCACCCCTCACGGTCCTGACTTTCTTTCTCATATTCCCTCTCCTTCTGCATATTCTGAATTGACGATTTACTTAGAAAGTCAATACCTGACAGCAACCGGGATGTACTGATCTTATTGGCAGGCCCAGTAAGATAATTGCAACATCAGAGAATAGCCTCAGGCACCTGGGAATCTGAAAATTTCTAGTGTCTGATTTCCCAATCTGTGTGTTAGGAAATCTACATGGCATTTCTCAATGTGATACCAGTAAGCTGAAACTGGAAGCACAGAATCACAATCAACTATCAGCAGGCAGAAATGGAGGATTTCAGGTAGCTAGGCAAGATTCAGACCCGATAATTGGGATGTGTGATCACCTTCTAGTTACCTCACAATGATTTCTTCTTTTGATAATTGGATTCTGGTCCTAGGTAAATTACATTTTTTCCTGTCATCTAATTTCATATCCATTTTTTTATTGGACCACACATTTAGATGGGAGGGAGAAATGAGTCATCAGCTCTAATGGAAATCTCCAAGATTACCTCCGGATTTGTTCCTATTGGTGGAATCAAGATCATTCTCCTTATCGGTTCATATTCCAGAAATATTTTCAATGCACACAGTACTTCAGTCAGAGGCAAAGAGAGATAATTACATTTTCAGCTTAGCTGGTCCTTACTAGTCAGGCTCTGGCTATTATGCTAGACCTCAGGTGCTCGTATTTATAGTCAAAACCTGAATATACATTGGCCCTGACAAGGAAGATTGCTCTTGACATCAATATGAGAATAAGTCCAGGGAAATTAGCAAAGTCAGGTACTTGTTTAGTCCCTGTAGTAGGAGGGGTGGCTTGTTTCAGGATTTCTGTCTTGCCCAGTTCCCACAGCCGGTTAGCCCCAGAGAAAACCACACAAAGATCTCCATAAGTTATAAAACTGAATGGCCCATTAGCTCAGGCTTCTTCTTATTATTATTATTATTATTATTATTATTATTATTATTATTATTATTATAGCTTGTATTAATCCATTATCCTTATTTATGTTAGCCTCATGGCTCGGTACCTTTCTCAGCAGGTCAGGTCACATGCTTCTTCGGTGGTCTGAGCAGTAGTGGGCAGAATGGGCTTCCTCCTTCCCAGAATTCTGGTCTGATCACCCCACCTCTATTTCCTGTCTGGTTAACCTGCCTATACTTCTTGCCTGGCCAACCAGTGTTTATTCAAAACATGATTGACAGAATACAGACAATTCTCCTGTACCGCTTCTCCCTCTTTTTTTTTAAACAAAGGAAAATATCCATAGTCCATTTTCTGGGAATGTGGGCATACTATTCCAGGCTACTTCTGGATGGTTGGGGACACTGGTAATCTTATGGGGACATAAAGAAAATTTAGAATTATCATCAAATCCTGACTGAAGGATCCAGTGAGTCTTGATCACCTCAGGAGGCAGACAACATATGTTGAAACTGTGGAAATGCAACAAATAGAATCAGAGGAAAGAAAGTAGTAGAATAGTTAGTTAAATTAAAGAAACAAACTGTGTCTGCTCTAAATAATATCCTTTTGTTATTTTCTGCTTTTATGTTCATTAAATGCAAAGACTCATATAAAGCTCTATCCATCAACTGATAATTTGACCTATTAACAACTAGATCTATTTCTAGTACATATATAAGATAAAACTTGGTATTTTAACATTAGTGCTTTCCCAGGGCATAAAGCATATACAGTGAATACAGGATATCTGAGATTTACTGGCATGTATTTGTACCACAATTGGCAAATTCCAAGGTTGTGAGATGATATTATACTAATGCACATAACTAATATTTGATAGATATGAATGTAAACTTATATTATTGAATTTCAATTATGTATATTTGCATAAATAATTGTTTTATTATAGACAATTTTCTACTGTATTGTGAGGAAATATTATGAAATCAAAATATTATCAGAAAGGCTTATATTATTTAATGAGATGATAAAAGGGAAAAGATAGATTTTTCTCAGGTATGCTAGCATTGAAATAATGCCCATGCTCTTGTAGAAAGCTCCATATCCAAACACACATGCACACACACAACACGTACACACACACACACACACACACACACACACATTCACACATGCATGCTTTCTCTGAAGTCAGATATCACTGAAAAGAGAACAGATATATGAACTAGGGATGGAGTAGTGATATTGGTGATTGAGGAGAAAATCTAGTGAAGGCAAGGTTGTGAATTTATTTAATTTTTAAAATTCATGTAATAATACTAAAAAACTTTTCATAAGTATTATTTGAGACAATGAGTCTGAAATCAATGTCAAAATATGTACATATATGGGAAACACTAATAAAACATACATACAAATGGACATCTTATTTCATAATTATTTTATGTAAACACACACACACACATATATATATATATGAATGAATTCTATATTTCATGTATTTATTCATTGCATTTGAGAAATCTTACATTTCTTAGAAAATGCCCCCAACAATCTTCAATGAGCAGACCAGAATCACAAACAGAAATCTGAAGCCAGAAATGAAGGCTTTCATGTAAATAGCCAAGATGAAGACCTAAACAGTAAATATATCATCACTTGTACACACAAGGACAGAGTTAAACATGTCTTTTTGGTAACAGTATTTTCTCAGGTGAGCTTTGTTTGCTAGAAGCAAGAAGTGGCACAGTTCTTTTAAGAGAAGACTTTCTGATTCAGTGGTAGCAGCAAAAACTGTGAGAATCCTTTATGACGGATCCTGGTTCATGCTAGTTGCATGAACAACTCTGACTCTTTCTGGCAGTCTAGCTATGAAGCATTAAATGGGGTTTGTGTGCAGAGTGCTACAACTTACTTAATGACATCACCCAAGCCTGGATCTGTGTCTGACAGAAAAGGTCTCAGAGACAGGGAACATCCCTTTGCCATATTGAACTTGGTGGAACCAACAGGAAAGATGGTATAATTTGTTCTAGCCATGTCCACTTGGCATTTAAAAAAATGCTTCTGTATAAAAAACAGTTAGAATACAAAATAAAGACAAAATCAGACAGAAATAAACCTCTAAGCCAGTCATAGTGTCACAGTGTGTTTAAAAATATACATCAGTATGGAAGAAGAAACAATATATATATAGTAATACAAAGAAACAAATAGTTTTTAAAAATAAAGTCTTTAAAGAGACAGAGTATTGACAATTATAGATTAAATAAGCAAAGAAAAACAAGCCATGTAAAAATGGAAAGTACACAGATAGTCTGTACTATGTATATTATTATTTTTTTTTAATTTTTTGACTTGAAATAAGCTAAATACAAAGAGATATTTCAAGGTTTGCTGATAATCTAAACTAACCTATATGTTTTAAAGGTATTTTGACTTTGAAATGCTGGTCCAAGGACATATTGTTTTGGAAAAGAGACTCTACTTTTATTTCTACAGTTGATGGGAACCTGTGGATTCCTTCCAAACTAATGTGGATCAATGGAACAAGATTCCCTGAAATTTCTTAGTAACACCACCACAAAATTACTTTGCCCAATAAACAGCAGAAAGCATTTTGGAAAGAACTACAGTCAAATCTCAAACATCATAGTTTAGAATAGTTTAAAATGTTTGTTTACATTTAATGGGGAATGTGCTATTGGTATAGATTGTATTTACACAAATTTAAGACCAATTTTGTGTATGTATATATATATACATATATATAAGACATATATATGTATATATATATATTCTGTTCTTGACTAAGGTATTGTGTTTAAACAGCTATTTTAAAAAATGTAATGTATAATTACATATATTTTAGTGAATGCCATTTATAATAGTAAAGTTTTTAGTCATCTTATTTAGGTTTTCTAGATGTACAGAGATATATTTCAGACGGATAGTTATTCTTTTAACCCCTCGAAGACGAACAAAATAACAAATTTAAAATGTTTTAAAAACATAGAATTTATTCTGATAATGAGACATATACACAACTGCTTCTGGCAGCAATAATTACTTCAAAAGTAATGGAACATAGAAGGAAGTGACTGATAAACTGCCAGTACAGGTGGAACTGTCTTTGAAATTTTGGATGTCTCCCAGTTAGTAATTGCATGTAGGCTGAAAATGGGTACCCACAAAATACAGAACTTTGATGACCATTCAGGCAGTGAGATGTCTCTCTCAATTCTAGAGTTGTGCAAGTTGCTTACAATACACTTCCTATTAACTCAGGTAATATATCTTTCTGGAGTCTTTGATGGAGTTGAAGTATAGGTATAATTATAGTTTTCCTTAGTTATGATAAAAGATAAAATAGATATAAATATTGTGACTGTTTGTATTCTTGCTGGATACATGCTTTGTTATTTGTATTTTACTACATTAAATTTAAAACATTCCTTTGTATTTAGACAGAGAAAGGGAGGTGATGTGGGAAGTAATATATGCTTTAAATATGTTTTATTGTCATTTGTTAATAAGGAAGCTGCTTTCAACCAATGGTTTAACAGAATAAAGCCAGGCTGAAAGAAATATATAGAAAAAGTAGGTGAAGTCAAGGAGAAGCAATTTAGCCTCCATCACAGACAGAAACCTCTGTTGGAGTCAGTCAAAACATTGCAGGTAGGCCACGACCTCATGGTGATGCACAGATTACAGGAGATGGATTAGTTTACGATTTAGGAGCTAGCTAGCAATACACTTAAAATATTGGCGAAACAGTATTGCAAATAATATAGTTCCTGAGTGATTATTTAGAGTCAGGGTAGTTGAGAAACAAAATAACAGCTTCTGCAAACAGCCTATTCTTCTTAGACTATACTGTCTTCACAGCAGATATCCTTATCTTTGTGATACTGAATTGGAACAAACCATTGCATGCAATATTTTCTGAGTCCAAGAATAATGGTGAATTTTGTGTATTGATCAGGTGTAATTAGAAGAAACATTACAGTTTCTTTCCCTTTTTAGCAAATGTGGAATTGAGTAATATTGGTGTAAAATGATGGTTTTACTGACAGCTATAGCTAATGTTTAACACTTTAGTGAATATTTACCAACATGCTTACCAACAGCATTACATACAATTCTGCTTATTCACAAAGCCTTCATTTATCAGAATATTTTATGGTTTTTTTGTTTTGGTCATAGTTCAAATCTTGTATTTTTCCTTACCAAATTATTTCTGAATTCTCCCCTTCTTTTTCTATTTCTATGTTTTGTAGCTGTTTGATTATTTTAAAATCAAGTACTCCAAACCAAAGACACAAATCTCTTCTGAAATCTAAGCAGTGATGATGAGTACCTTTCTGCTTTTGATTTTGAAATTTGGAGAGTAATTTTAGAATTGGAATGTGGTAGATTTCTCACAAAATATTTGTATATTAATATAAAGAATGTATTTTATAAATAGAAATTCCATCAGCGTAAGAAAAACATAAAGAACAAAGGCAAAGTATGTGTGAAATTAAATATAAGACATTATAAATAACCAAACAAACATAATTATTGATAACATAAATATATATAATTTTTAATGAAATATTTGATCTTATTTTATTTCTTTATCTTTATCACACTATGTGTTATTATATCCAAGGATGATCTATTTGAAAGAGGGCTTAAAATCAATATTTCTTTCTTCAGTCTTATTTTTTGAGATGTAACTGTAAATATAAATATTTTACATATTATTTTCAACTCAATGAAAAATATAATTATATATTGTATATACAAAACATATATTATGTGTACTATGGTGTTTTATATTGTAATTCAGCATAAAAATACATAGAATTACAGAAAGAAAAGTTCAAAATCAGTCAGCAGCCAATGTACTTGACAGCCCAAAGTCACAATCAGAGAAATCCAGAGAGGAATGGAGGTTTTCATGTATACAGCTCAAATCTAGGCAAAAGTAGCCGGAAAGTCACTCAGATAACCAGCAGTATTAGACAGTTTTCTCCTGATCAGAGAGGAAGAGCACATGTTAAAAAATATTTTCTCATGTGTTCTTCTTTTAATTGTCCTGATCTTTTTAACACACACAGGGAGGAGGACAGATGAATCAGCAGCTCTGCTGGAGATCTCCATGTCAACTGCAGACCTGTGCTTTCCGTTACCAGGTTTTTAGATCTCTGTACTTATTAGTTCTTAATGCATATATAATTTAATGCACAGTCTTCCCCAATAGGAAGCAATGAGAACAAATAAAAATGTCTCTACTGAAGCATTTTGCAAGTCATGCTGCTGGCTAAAATCTATCTTTTTAGCTGGATCTAGTTAAAACATGGCTATAAACAACCCTAGATAAGAAATTCTTTTCCAAAGACTTGCAGTTGACAGAAGCAATAGAAACCCAGGAAAGGCAAGAAATTTGTGGGTTTTCAATTATTTTCCAAGAGTCTCCTGCTCCTGTTTGCATTACAAGAAATGTATTTGTGTCTCTGAAACTGCTCAGGCTTTATATCAGTGATTTCGGCTCAATCTTGGTTATGCAATAAGTTGAAGGAAAATTGACTTCAGGAATCAATATGTGACAGAATCCACAGATGTACTGATTAATTGCACAATATGGGTCCCCCTGAGATAATGGCTATGTCAGGCTGTATTCTCACATTGCCACCTGTGTCTTCTTGAAAATTTCAAGTGTCATATTCCTTAATCAGTTCATTTATGAAATCTTGAATGAAATTTCTGAATGTCATACCAACAAAACGCAATTGGAAGCACATAATTAAAATCAGTCATTGCAGGCATAGGGGGACACTTTCATGTAAATAACTAGGACAGAAAGATACATAGCTAGATATGGGATTGCCCCCATGTTCTCAAGGATGTTTCTACCTTTTGATAATGGGATTCAGTGCCTAAGTTAAATAATATTTTTTCCTGTCATCTACTTACAGTTTTGTTTTCTCTGCCACAGTAAACACTTAGATGAAAGGGAGGAATGGATCAACAGCTCGGAAGGAGCTCTGAAGAAGATGCAGGAGTTCTGGCTGCTCAGTTTTTCTGCCAAGCAGCTGCAACTGATGACACCTGCTGTCCAATAAAAAATATTACACCTACTCCAATTCACTGTAATTGCCTAGTGCAGATAAATAATTTGTAAAATATAAAGTTTATGATTACTGACAATATTATAGTTCAAAATTTTAATAACCAGTTTCCTAACACTATACATGGTATACTGCAAGGCTTATGTGATTTTCCTTATACATTCATTTATTTGGTTTTGGGAATTATCTTTGTTTTTCTTATTATATCTCTAAGAAAATGGTTTAATAACAGAGCTAAGGATGAGCCACTTTTAGAAATAATACGATCTTTTAGACTAATAATAAACAGCTTGCTGGAAACATTAATACTATTGAAAAGGATAACATTAATTTAGTGGACAAAATCCAATCTGTGTTGAAGGGTGCTGAGAAATTATTTGAAAGAATTTCTACTGTTGAAATTAACAATCAGAATCTATTGAAAAATTATAATATGGTATTAAATGAAATATCTCTAGGAAGGCAATATGTACTCTATTCAAATAATATTCAACGATGAACCATTATCTTTATTATAGGAGTTTTATACCTAGGAATAATATGTGCAAAATAAGGACCAGAAGCTAAATGAATCAATGAGGGCAGTAGAACACCCCACAGGACTAGAGATTCATATTTAATAAAAGTCTCTGATATAAAGAGTTGAAACATTATGAAATTATTAGAGCTGATATGCAGGGAAAGAAGGTACAATAACAGTATTAAGACACATCAGTATGATCAAAGTCAAGGATGACTTACCCAAAGCTTTACGTGCTTATTTACAGTTATTTCCTCTGAGAAGTGGTCTGGTACAAAATAACCCAACGTAGTCAAATAATATAAATGGCAGCTTACAGGTGTGAGTGATCTAAAGGAAATTACACAAGCATTAGTATGTAATGGATTGTACTCACTCACCATTTGTTAGGGTTAGGATTCAAGAACCAGGGAAGAGAATTTAATTATATACCAGGGTTAAACAGGACAAGAGAGAACCCTTTAGTGACTTTTTACAAAGACTAACTAAGGCTCTACAAGTTGGTGTAACAGACCCAGAAGACAGATGTGTTCTGATAGAATCTCAGAAATGCCAACTTAGAATGCAAAATGTGAAATTGGATATAAGGCCTTGTAAACAGACTAACATAATTGTGGATAACATTAATACATATAAAAAAGTTTAATGACTTTTGATCTTATTTTAGTTATTTACATTTAGCACACTCTGAGTTACTATATTCAAGTAGGACTTATTTGGAAGAGGGTTTGATATCAATATTTATTTCTTCTATGGTATCAATTTTTGATGCATAATTTTGTAAATAATATATATTCGATTAAATAAAAATGTAATTATAAATTATATGTGCATATAAAATATATTTATCATGCATATCATGTTAAAATTATAACTCAGCTACATAAAAAATAAACACAAGGACTGATTAAAAAAACTGTCAGCAGTAACATGTACTTGAGAGTCCAGAGTCACAATCAGAAAAGTTCAGACAGGAATGGAGGCTTTCATGTATACAGCTCGATTCTAGGCAAAAGCAGCCTGAAACTTACTCAGCCAAATTTCAGTATTACATAGTTGTCTCTACTGAACACTTGAAGCTGAGCATAGGTTAAAA
This sequence comes from Arvicola amphibius, assembly GCF_903992535.2. Lineage (NCBI taxonomy): Eukaryota > Metazoa > Chordata > Mammalia > Rodentia > Cricetidae > Arvicola > Arvicola amphibius. Next base: position 130,792,490 of record NC_052058.2, read on the forward strand.
ATATTTTCTATTGTGTTCCATATTCAATTATCCTACCCATTTTACCACACTAAGAGAGGAGGGAGACAAAGATGAATTGGCAGCTCTGGTGGAAATCTCCTTGTAAACTTCAGACCTGTGCTTTCTAATTATTTGATTGAGAACTCTGTTCTTTGTGGTTCCTAAAGCAACTGTATGTAAATGCATGTCCTCCTCCAATATAAGGCAATCAGATAAAAAAATAAAGTCTGTACTGTAGCATTTTGTCAGTCAGACTGCTGGCTAAAATTCAGCTGCTAGCTTGATTTAGTCAAAGCTTGGTTATAAGCAACCCTAGAGAAGAAATTCTATCCCAGAGACCTGCAGGGGACAGAGGCAATAGACATGTAGGGAAGGAAAGGAATATGTGAAATTTTTTATTTTTCTGCAAATAGCAACCAGATCCTCTTTGCAGTAGAAGAAATGTATTTGTGTGTCTAAAACCACTGCTTTGGGCTTTATATCTGCAATTTCTTGCCCAATTTTGGTTCTGCCATAACTACAAAAAAGATTAATTTTGGGAATCAATGCCTGACAGAATTAGTAGATGTACTGATCAAATACACAATCAGAGATTTTTCCTGAGATAATGGCCAAGTTGGGCAGTAGTCTCACATAGCCACCGGGATCTCCTTGAAAAAATTAAGTATTTAATATTTACTTTACCTCATCATTATATTCAGTGAATTCTACTTTATGATATAATAAAATACTAGCTAAAAAAAAAAAAAAAAAAAAAAAAAAAAAAAAAAAAAAAATTCAAGTGTCATATTCCCTAATCAGTTTGTTTATGGAATATGCATGGAATTTCTGAATATCATACCAACAACAAGCAGCTGGTAGCACAAAATTACAATCAGCCATAGCAGGCAGAGTGGGAGGCTTCCACATACATAACCAGGATGGAGGGATAAGAAGCTGGATAGAGGCTCACCCTCTAGTGTCCACAGGATATAGTCTCTACTGATAATTAGAATAAGTGTTTAAGCTAAATAACATTGTACCTGTCATCCACTTACACTTTTGTTGTTTCTGCCACAGTACACATTTAGATGGGAGGGAGAAATGAATCAGCATCTCTGAAGAAGCTCTGAGAGAGCAGCATGAGCCTTGGCTGCTCAGTCTGTCTGTCAGTTGGCTGCAACTGTCAATAAAGATTAGTACACCTAATCCAATTCACTCTATTTGCTTAGAGCAAGTAAGTAAAGTATAAAATTTAAAAGTTATATGATTACAGATAATATTATTATTCAGGAATGTAATAAACAGTTCATTTACACTATGGATGTGATTTACCTTATGCATCCATTCACATGGTTTTGAGAATTAGCTTTGTTTTTCAGATTATATCTTCAATAAAATGATTTGATAACAGACTCAGAGTTTTAACTGCCTACCAAATTATCTCCTCTGAGAAGCCATCTGATATAAAATATCCTATGGTAGTGAAACAATATAATTGACAACCTATAGGTATGAGTGATCTAAAGGAAGCTACGCAAGCAATAGTATTTTATGTCATGTACTCACCAATTATTAGAGATAGGATTCAGTAACCAGGAAAGAGAATTTAATCATATACCAGGGTTAAATAGGGCAACAGAGACCATTTCAGTGACTGTTTACAGAGATTATCTAAGGCTGTGCAAATTGGAGTAACAAACCCAAAAGCTAGACACGTACTGTTTAAATTTCTGGATTTTGAAAATGCCAACCTCAAATGCAAAGTAAAATAAAATAAAATAAAATAAAATAAAATTCTTGGGCCGTTAAAGGTCAGATCAGCACCGATCGGCACCAATAAATAAATGGACCTTGCATACAATAATTTGAGACATTTGCATATAGTACTGATGCTAGGGTAGGAGAAGCAATTTTCAATGATATTATGAGATACCTAAATGCCAAATGAGGAGAGATAGTATGAGCAAGGGAGTTTCAAGATCATAGAGGGAAACCTACAGAGAACAGAACCAAGTTTATGGAAATTATGAACACTACATCACCAGCTGGGAAGCTTGTTTTCTATTGATCTAGGCAATCTGAATGTGACAAGACAGCAGTGTATCTTGCTCTATTTGAGAGACCCATAACAAGTAGACCAGGAATTTAGGAGACAATTCCGTAAGTTGGCATGGCTAACTCAGCCTTCATTTGGTAGGGTTTTGGAAATGCCTCAACTTAAAATTCCAGGCTATGTTGATTCTATATGGGAGGCACAACTCTGGGAGGAATTGATGAGAGATGGGCTGTTTTGAGACAAGTGTGTGGTAAGAAAAGTGGGTAAAGAACTGTGTTTAGAATGTAAAATGAATAAAAATAAATAAAAACAAGCAATTACATAAGTCCCAACTTATAAGTGACTCAAATATTAGCTCATTTAATTTTATAAGAAACTTATAAAGAACCAAAAAAAGATATGCAGACACTGGTACATGTATATTTATAAACACACACCAGTATGTTTAGATTTTTGTCCTGATCTTTCTTTTTTTTTTCAAGTTATCCGTTGTTTTTTTTTCTTTTTTTATTTATTTTTTATTAAAAATTGCCATCTCCTCCCCTCCTCCTCCCTCTTCCCTCCCCTCCCCTCTACCCATACCCCCACTCCCTCCCTCTCCAGGCCAAAGAGCCATCAGGGTTCTCTACACTATGTTGAGTCCAAGGTCCTCCCAACTCCCTCCAGGTCCAGGAAGGTGAGCAACCACACTGACAAGGCTCACACAGAGCCCGTCCATGTCGTAGAGACCAAGCCCATCGCCATTGTCCTTGGCTCCTCGGTCAGCCTCCACCATCAGCCACTTTCAGAGAGTCTGATTTGGTCGCATGTTCCATCAGTCCCATTCCAAGTGGACTTGGTGGTCTCTCATTAGTTCTGTCCTGCCGTCTCAGTGGGTGAACGCATCCCTCATGGTTCTGACTTTCTTTCTCATGATCTCTCTCCTTCTGCTCCTCATCAGATCTTTCTTATTAAACATCTGCATGGTTCTTTGATCAGATGAGACCAATCTTAAACTACTATGTTAGTTGCGGTTTACCACTGCTCAGAGTACAGCATGTGTTGCTGCATGTATTTGTGGCTGACTCTTTGCCCTTGGTTTCCTGAGAGACTAGATTCATGGCTGAGGTATCAGGGAGTCATGATTACCACACCTCTGGGACATTATTGGGTCCATGCTTACACTGAACAGCATATAGCCCTCAGTTAATAAACCTTATTAAGTATTCGAATGGAGGGCCACTTAATAGAGCCATACGCCAGTTAGTCACTAGCAACCAGCTCAGAACCTTTTCTGAAAGAGCTATTCCTCTCTTTGTCATAAGCATTGATCTGAGATGAGCTAAGGTAAGTTATTCAGAAGCCATGTTTGACTCCATTTTTTGATTGCTTAGAATCTTTTAAATATATTTTAGTACTTATATGGTAATTAGTGCCCCAAGTCAGAATGCCATTAGTAGGCAGAGTTTTTTGTCCCAAAATACACTTTCATAATAACCACATTGAAATTTTTCATTAATTACAGTCAGCCAATAACTCAGGCTTATTACTACCTAACCTGTACATTTTTAATTAATCATGTCATATATGTGCTATCATATAGATTGGTAACTTTTCCCAGAATAGAAAGTACATTTCCTTCCCACTGCTTCTCATGATACTGAGACTCCTCTGATTTTTCCAAATACTTCTTTTTCTGGTTCTTCAGCTTAACATTATCCTGCCTAGATATAATCCAGTCAGGATCTTTACTAAATCAATCACAATGACATTTATTTACACAGTATAAAGGAATATTACATACCCTGTACTTGAGTTTTGAATACACACAGCATTTTAATTATAATTTATTGATTTGATTATAGAAACATAAATTGTCATCCTTGTTCTCTACTTGAAAAACTTTATGGTAAAAATCTATTCAGGAAAAGATTGGTGTATATTAATTTACTTAGCTTATATTTTCTACATTTAATACGTTTTTCACTTGCTGAGTAGTGATTTCATCTTGAATGCTCATGTTTAAAAACCGAAGAACAACCATACAAACATGTAAATGTATCCTCACCAGCTAATTCTTAATATTTTACCTCAGACTGGGCTGTGATCTACAATTGCCATAAAATATGGTTTTGATGAGCAGGCCCAATTTCTTATTCAGCCTGCCCCTCCCATTCTGTGAAATGAAGTAATCACAGCAACACAGTTTCAAAGAGTAAAAACCATGTGACTTTAATCATTCCCCATGAGATAGAGAAAACCTAGTAAAGAGTAAAATTCCTGTACTCATTTTTTATTCTGTCTACAACTCATAATTGCTCAAATGCAAAATCACATTTAACTGACACTAAATTATATGTAAAGGTTATCTTTTTCTTTATGTATGGTTTACCTGGTACCTTAAAAGACTCATCAATAACACAGGTAATTTTATTAGGTATTTATTTTATTTCATATGATCACACTATAGTTTCATTATTTTATTTTATGTTAATTTTGTTCCAATGGTATCTATTTAGCCTTCCAGAGAATGGGTTCCCTAGGGCTAAAATAAACAATAGGGGTGAATCTTGTTCCACTGAGAGTGGCCCACAGTCTTTCCCAGCCAACTAGCTGTCACCCATATTCTGAGCTGTAGTTGGTACTTTGCTGGTTCTCTCACTGTCAGGCCAGAGTTGTTAGGCTCCACTTAGCTCAGGTAAGGTGTTTCAGTAGATATTCCCATTACAGCCTCTGTTTCGTTGCATGGATTCTCACTCCCTGAATACTTCAACTTGGTTTTGGGAGCTCAGCCCTGTGATTGAATGTGGATCTCTGCATGTGCTTTCACCAGTTATAGATGTAGGTTATCTGATGATATTTAAGATAATCATCAAATGGACACTAGGCAAGGGTTGTTCAAGCATACTCTCCACTATTTTTAGCGTCTTTGCTGGGGTCAACCTTGTGGAATCTTAAGAATTTCTCTTATTCCATATTTGCAAGTCCCATAATGGTTCCCTTCTCAATCAAGATACCCTTTTCCTTGCTCTCCGATTCTGTCCATCCCAAATCTTGACAATCCTGTTCCTTCAAGTTCTCCTCCCCTTTCCTTTCCTCTCCTCCTCCCCTTCTGCAATACCTTCTCCCTGCACATATACTTTCCTAATTTTTTGCCAGAGATCTTGCCTTTTACCTTTCTCAGGGGAATAGATGTTTGTTTTCCTTAATATTCCTCTTGTTACTTGTCTGGAGTTGTGGGCTATAGGTTTCCTATTTTTTGCTTTATAGTTGGTGTTCACCTATGATTAGGTACATACCATCATCATCATTGTAGTGTGAGTTACTTCACTCAGGATGGATTTTTCTAGTTTTATTTATTTGCTTGCAATTTTCAATATGTAATTGTTTCTTTACCACTGAGATGTATGCCATTGAGTAAATGTATCCACAATTTTCTATCTTTTTTTGATCAATGGGCATGGATTTTCCTCCAGAATTCTCTGATTATATTATATGCATGATGATGATAGAGCAAGAACCCACACATTTGTTAATTTTTTACATTATCATCTATTATTCAAAAAGATAATTCAACATTGGGGATTACAGAAGACCATATCATATATTGTGAGTAAGTAGAATACAAAGATCTTTAGAGTGGTTAACTGTGTGGTCTGTGATTTATAATCATTATCTTATTTTTTTTCCTTTATGGTTGCATTGTCAATTAAGACAGTCAAATAGCAGTCAGTGAGCAACATGCCCATTTGGAAATTGGTTAACCTAAAAGACATTTTTAGAACAATAGTTTTATAAAGCATGAATGCTGGTATTGTACAATTTTAGAACATTAAGTATGTGTGTGCACTAAAGAAAGTTTTCATGGCCAGCTAGTCTAGAATGACACATTTCAGTCCAAGGACAAAACCCTTCACAAATCAGCTACTTTTAATTAATATCTGCATCAAACCCAGCATTTTATTTATATGTGAGTATATTTTCCTAATGAAATTCCAACAAATGGAACTAAATCCATAATTCTTGCCTTATAACAAGAGCTAAAACATCCCAATATGCATAGTGGAAGGACAAATGAAGCCAAAGCCTTATTAGAGTGGCTATTTATAGTACTGAGATAATTGACAAAGAAATTTAGGATTATTTTCAGGTTAGCATATCATGTAGATACTCTTGTACTAATAGATCGTTTCTAATTGATGGACAAACTACTACCATGGAGGAATTATGTTTTTATTAAAAAAGAAAAAATATACTTCAGATTTAATAGTGAATATGGAATTTAGAGAGAAATTCTTATATTTAGAATCTAGAGAATTTTGAAAGTAAATACATTAAATTTATATTTAGAGGATGCTTTATGTATATTAATTGAATGTGAGAAACAAAAATATGAAGGCCCCTTATTGCAAAGGTGAGTATGCAAACACATAGGAGGCCTTAAAACAGACAAACACAAATGTTATCAATATAAATATATTTAATTTTTTCCTGATTTCAATTAAACTTAAATCATTTCTTTATCATTAAGACACTATGGGCTATTATATTAAAGCTGGATCTATTTGGAAGAGCATTTCAGTCTACATTTCTTTCTACAATCCACATATTTCCTTGTACAACACTATAATCAACTTTATTATGTATTATAATATTATGTATTAAACTACATGGAAGATTAAAATTATATATTATACTTATATGTAATACATATTATTATATTATATGGAACATATTTAAATATAATTATATATATACAGATAACAAAGAATTAGAAACCAGATATACTTAGGCGCACATAGTCATAATCATAGACAGGAATGGAGGGTTCCATGTGTACAGATAGAATCTAGGCATAAAGCAGCTGCAAGCTCGCTCAGACAGCCTGTCATATTTGCCAGTTTACTGCTGTTAACTGGAGGAAAACCCAGGGTAAATTACATTTTATCCCTTGTTCCTGTGTCAATTGCTCTGCTTGTTTTTACAATGCACAGGGAGGAAGGAGACACTGAAGAATAATCAGCTCTTGATGAGATCATGGGGTTAAATGCAGTCCTATGCCTTCCAATCCTTGGTTTGAATTCTCTCTTCTTATTGGTTACTAGATGGCATAAAAAGGTCTGCACTGAAGAATTTTACCAGTCAGTCTCCCTGACTAAATTCCAGCTAGCAGCTGGAATTTAGTCAGGGAGACTGACTATAAACAACCGCAGAAAAGAAAATCTGTCCCGGAGACCTACAGGAAATAGAAGCAATACAAACCCAGGAAAGCAATTATTTGGTGAAAATTCTCATGCTCTTGGTAAGATCACCTGTTTCTATTTGCAATTCATAAAATGTGCTCTAGTCTCTGAAGCCACTGCTTCAGCGTTAATATCTGTGATTCCTGGGTTGGTCTTGGATTCTGCATTTTCTGAAATGAATGTTTACTTAGAAAGTCAATACCTGACAATAACCGGGATGTACTGATTTTATGCGCCATTGGAAGACCCAGTAAGATAATTGCAGTGACGGGAAATAGCCTCAGGCGCCTGGCTTCTGAAAAATTTCAAGTGTCTGATTCTCTAATCTGTGTGTTTAGGGACTCTGACATGGCATTTCTGAATGTGATACCAGTAAGCTGCAATCGGCAGCACAGTATCACAATCAGCCATCAGAACAGAGAAATGGAGCAATTCCGGTAGATAGGAAGGATACAGACCCGATAAGGTGGATGGATATGTGACCATCTCCTAGTTACCTCACAATGATTTCCTCTTTTGATAATTGGATTCTGGTCCTAGGTAAACTGAATTTTTTCTGTCATCCATTTTCACTTTCATTTTTTCTGCCGGACCACACCTTGAGATGGGAGGGAGAAGGGAGAAATGAGTCAGCAACTCTGATGGAGATCTCCAAGGTTACCACAGGATTTGTTCCTATTGGTGGAATTGAGATCATTCTCCTCATTGGTTCATATTCCAGGAACAATTGAATGGACACAGTCCTTCAGTCAGAGGAAAAGTGGGCTAATTACATTTTCAGCATATCTGGTCCTTACTAGTCAGGCTCTGGCTATCAGGCTCTCAGGTGCTCATGTTTATAACCAAAACCTGAATATACATTGGCCCCAACAAAGAAGATTCCTCTTGACATGTATATGAGAAAAAGCCCAGGGAAATCAGCAAAGTCAAGTACTGGTTTATTCCCCGTATTACAGTTGTGAATCACCCGTTACTCTCTCCTGTGCAGCAAGCTGATTCTTACTTCTGAACCATCAGATTCTCTTTAAACTGTGGCACCACTGTCTCAGTCTTGAACACTGCAGTATCTACAAGGAAATAATTCACTTCAGGTTTTAGCATCTGACAGAGTTAAGAGGAGTCATGCCCTTTCCTCTCTTCTCTGAGTTCCATCGTGGGAATGGGTATGACATTACAGTTTTATTTTCATGAAAACTAAGTAATTGAAAATATTATGCAGTAACATATAAACACACAACCCTACCTGTCACCAAAGACTCTGAAGGTAGTATAAGGTATAGAAGGGGAAACATACACCTCATCATCCTATTGCCTTTAAGATTTTCACAGGCTCAACGTTGCTCAATATTTCATTAGGACTCAGTTTTGTTTTTTTTTTTAAATCTGGCAGTTTAAAATAATTTCTTTCTATGTAAGTCTGGTCATTGTTGTAGTCCTAGATTCCTAGCCATTAAGGTTGTTTTATGCTTCCATCACATTGTCTAAATAAGAATATTTACTTGATTTCTCCTTTTGCCAGTAGGACAAAAATATATCTGAAGACTTCTCAGTACTTTCTCTTTGTAGACATGTAACTAATAAGAATGATGAATTTTATTCATGCTAATTTGAGGATTAACCTGCAATTATAGCACAAGTATTCAATCCCATATAAATTACAAAAATTAGCGGAAGGATTCCCATTATATGATTATAAATGTATGTAGGAACTTCTAAAACAGATTCTTTCCACCATATTGGCAGCTATAAACATATCTTTGAAATGGTCTGTGAATCTACAGTTTTGCACTTAAAGCCATGACTTTGGCCAATAAACAAATGAAAAAGCACACTATTTGGATCTGAGTGAGTAAAAGCTGATATCCCTTCACAGTATAAGGAGTCCAGCTTTACAATCTCTCTCCTAATTTCTATGAAGCAACTCAATTACTTACAAATATTTATATAAGGTAATGTATGTATACATGTAAGAAATTGACTATACATTATTATATTTATGCATACATATGCATGCATGTGTACACTCTCTTACCATAGTTTAAAATTTCATACATGAGTGCTGCATTTATTTTATTTCACACTCATTTCTGCTCTTACTTTTAAAACAATATCTATGCTAAAAATCGTCCAAATAAATCCTACTAGATAATTAAATTATTATATTTTATTGTGCACATAAAGTTACCCATTGTTAGGAGTAAATTAAAATTTTATTCTCTTTTCCACTTTCAGTTTGGCGGCTAGTAGTACAAAACACATTTCCATTAGAGGGAGAAATGAATCAGCAGCTATGTTTGAGCTCTCCAAGATTACCACAGGATTTGCCTCCACTGTTGGAATTAAGATTACTTTCCTTGTTGGTTCTTATTTTATATTCAATTTGAATGCACACACTCCAATCAGAGGACAGCAGTGCTTATAAAAGTGCTATCAGTGCCGGTTCTTACCAGTCAGGTTCTATCTGTATTTCATGGACCTGGGTATAACCAAAGCCTCACTGTACATTGTACATTGACATGGCAGCCTGCTGCTGACATGTACAGGTGTCAGAGTCCATGGAAATTAGCAAAATCAGGACTTACATTCATAACAACTATTCCAGCTGTGTTTCATAACTTTGTAGAATGTATTCTATTATCCACCATATCCTGGTGCTTACAGATTTTGTGTAAAACCCACATTGCATAATAACTTGTATTCCAAACTAAAAATATCAGTCCTTAAATCATTTTCTCAGTTAAACATGGTGGTATTTAATATTTCTCAAGCTTTTTAAGTATTACATCACTTTTATTTTTTTTTTTAATTTGGTAGCAAGGAAATCTGTTAAACTATAACTATATAGTCTTCAAATATTTCAATGACCTGAGCAGGTGAACGTATTACCTGAGTGAACAGCAAGTAAAAAACAAACAATTTTTAAAACTATAGAATTTAGAGAGACTGTGGCCTGCAGGGAGAGTCACCCAATTTATTCTGCAACACTGAAGCATCAGTCTTTATCTTCCTGGACTAAAAGATCTCACAGATGTTTTGTAAGGCAAAATGTAGTGGATTTCTCCCCAAGATATTTGCATATTAATATAAAGAATATATTATGAAAAGGAATTCCATCAGAGAAAGAAAAACATAAAGAACAAATGCAAAGTACCTGTGAAATTGGATATAAGACATTATAAACAACCAGACAAACGTAATTATTGATAGCATATATACAATTTTTAATGTAATCATTTGATTTTAATTCTTTATCTTTATTACACTGTTTTTTATAATCAAGTAGGGTCTATTTCGAAGAGGGTTTAAAATCAATACTTCTTCAATCCTATCATTTTAGAGGCATGATTATGTAAATATAACTAAACTGCAGACTTGTGCTTTCCATTCCCTGGTTTTAGATCTCTGTACTTATTGGTTCTTAAATCATATATAATTTAATGCATGGTCTTTTCCAGTAGGAGGGAATGAGAACAAATAAAAATGTCTCTATTGAAGCATTTTGCCTCTCAGGCTGCTGGCTAAAATTTAGCTTTAGTTGGATCTAGTCAAAGCTTGACTATAAGCAATCCTAGACAAAGAATTCTGTTTCAGAGACATGCAGTTGACAGAGGCAATAGAAACCCAGGAAAGGCAAGGAATTTGTGAGATTTTCAATTAATTTGCTAAGAGTCTCCTGATCCTGTTTGCAGTACAGGAAACATATTTGTGTCTCTAAAACTCCTTCAGTTTTTACATCAGTGATTTCTGGCTCAATCTTGGTTTTGCAATAACTGCAAGGATAATTAATTTCGGGAAACTGTACATGACAGAATCCACAGATGTATGGATCAAATGCACAATATGGGTCCCCCTGAGATAATGGCCATTTCAGGCCATAGTCTCACATAGCCAACTGTGTCACCTTGAAATTTTCAAGTGTCCTATTCCCTAATCACTTCATTTACAGAATCTGCCATGGAATTTCTGAATGTCATACCAACAAACTGCAACTGAAAACACATAATTAAAATCAGTCATAGCAGGCATAGGGGGACATTTTCATGTAAATAACCAGGAGAGAAGTATATATAGCTAGATATCAGATTGCCCCCTAGTTATCAAGGATATTTAAAACTTTGATTATGGTAATCAGTGCCTAAGTTAAATAATATTTTTCCAGTAACCTACTTATAATTTCATTGTTTCTGCCAAAGTAAACACTTAGATGGGAGAGAGGAATAAATCAACAGCCCAGGAGCCCTGACTGCTCAGTTTTTCTGCCAAGCAGCTGCAACTGCTGACATCTGCTGTCCAATAAAAATTATTACACATACTCCAATTCACTGTAAAAGTCTAAGGCAGATAAATAAATTGCAAAATCTAGAAGTTATATGAAAACTAATAATATTACAATTCAAAAATTTAATAACCAATTTGCTTACACTATGGATTGTATTCTGCAAGGCTTATGTTATTTTCCTTATACATTCATTTATTTGTTTTTCGGAATGAGCTTTGTTTTTCATATTATATCTCTAAGAAAATGGTTTGAAAACAGATCCAAGAATGAGCCACATTAAGAAATGATGAAATATTTACAGAATAATAATAAACAGCTAGCTAAAATATTAATTCCATTGAAAAGAATAACATTAATTTAATAGACAAAATCCAATCTATGTTGAGGGGTTCTGAGAAATTTTCTAAAGAATTCATAATGTTGAACTTAATAATCAGAATCTATTGAAAGATTATAATAGGTGATCAGATGAACCGTCTCTCTAGGAGGGAATATGCACTCCATCAAATAATATTCAAGGATGAACCATTATCTTTACTGGAAAAATTCATACCTTAAAATAATATGTGCAGAATAAGGACCCGAAGCTAAATGAATCAATGAGGTCAGTAAAACAGCACACAGGACTAGAGATTCATACTTTTAAAAAGTAAGTGGTAAAAGGATTTGAAATGATTGAGGAAATTATTGGAACTGATGGGCATGGAGAGAAGGAACAGGAACAGGATTTATTCTCACCAGTTTGGGCCAAAGTTACGGAAGACTTATCCAGAGTTTTAATTGCTTTTTCAGTTATTTTCTCTGAGAAGAGATCTGGTACAAAATACCCTAAGGAAGTAAAATAATATAAATGGCACCCTATAGGTATGAGTGATCTACAGGAAATTAAACAAGCAATAATATCTTATGGCTTGCATTCACTCAACATTTTTTAGGATCTGGATTCAAGAACCAGGAAAAAGAATTTAACCATATACCAGGGTTAAATAGGGCAGAAGAGAACCCTTTAGTGACTTTTTACAAAGACCAACTGAGGCTCTACAAATTGGAGTAAGAGACCCAGAAGATACATGTGTACTTACAGAATCTCTGAAAATGCCAACTTAAAATGCAAAAAGATACTTGGGCCTTTAATGTTCAGATCAACATCAATAGATTAATAGATCTTCCGTACAATGAATTTTGAGATATTTGAATATAGTACTGAGGCTTAGGTAGGAGAGACATTTTTAAGTGGTATGAGTAGAAGTGAAAATGCCTAATGAGGAGGGATTATGTGAGCAAGGAAGAGTGAAGATCATGAAAGGAAAAGCTACAGAGAACAGAATCAAACTCATGGGAAATCATGAAATCTACACCAATAGCTGTGAAGACTATATTCTATTGATCTGGGCCATCTGCTTGTGGGAAACAGATGTGTAGCTACCTTTATTTGAGAGGCCAGCATATTTATTTCTGTTAAAAGGTAGTTTTTTGGAGACAATTATATAAGTAGGTATTCTAACTCAGCCTTGATATGGTAAGGTTTTGGAACTGCCTCAGCTTAGTGTGCCAGGCCATGGTGCCTCCAATGGGAGGCCTTACCTTTGAGAGGAGATGATGGAAGATGGGCTCCCCAAAGGGAGGCAAGCGTGTGGGAAGAGGAGAGTTTGGCAAAATATCTTTAAATATAAAATGAATAAAATATAAACAAAAAGAAAGCAATTGTGTAAATCCCACCTCATCAGTGATTGATTAAATATTATCTCTTTTAAATCCATAATACAATTATAGAGATCCAAAAAACAGCTGCAGAGACACTGGTACATGCATATTTGTAAAAGCACAGAAGTCTCTCTAGAGTTTTTTGTTGAATATCTGCATTGTTCTTTTATCAGATGAGACAAATCTCCAACCACTCTCTTAGTTGCCGTTTAGCACTTCTCAGAGTACAGCATGTGTTGTTACATGGCATTTGTTGCTGGCTCCTCACCCTTGGTTCCCTCAGAGACTAGCTTCATGAATGAGGTATCAGGGAGCCATGATTACCACTACACCTCTGGGATATTACTGGCTACATGCTTACACTGAGTAGCATACAGCCCAGACTATATAAACCTTATTAAGTATTAGGATGGAGGGCCACTTAATAGAGCCATACTCCAGTTTGTTACCAACTACCAGCCCAGAAGACAATTCTTTTTTTTTTTCTCTCATGGTTTATTTTTTTTTATATTTAAAAATTTCCATCTCCTTCCCTCCTCTTCTCCCCTCCCTCCCCTCCTCCTCCCCCTTCCCTCCCCTCCTTCTCCCCCTTCCCTCCTCTCCCCTCCACTCATACCTCCCCTCCCTCCCTCTCAGGGCCAAGGAGCCATCAGGGTTCCCCACTCTATGCTAAGACCAAGGTCCTCCCAACTCCCCCCAGGTCCAGGAAGGTGATCGACCAAGCTGAGAAGGCTCCCACAGAGCCCGTCCATGCAGAAGAATCAGAGCCCAGAGCCATTGTCCTTTGCTTCTCAGTCAGCCCCCGCTGTTGGCCACATTCAGAGAGACGGGTTTGGTCGCATGATCCATCAGTCCCATTCCAACTGGAGTTGGTGATCTCCCATTAGTTCTGTCCCACCGTCTCCATGAGTGAATGCACCCCTCTCGTTCCTGACTTTCTCCCTCATGTTCTCTCTCCTTCTGCTCCTCATCAGGACCTTGGGAGCTCAGTCCAGTGCTCCAATGTGGGGCTCAGTCACCTTCCCCATCTGTCGCCAGATGGAGGTTCCCTCACGGTCCTGACTTTCTTTCTCATGTTCTCTCTCCTTCTGCTCCTCATCAGGACCTTGGGAGCTCAGTCTGGTGCTCCAATGTGGGGCTCTGTCATTTTCTTCATCTATCGTCAGGTGGAGGTTCTATGGTGATATGCAAGAAATTCATCAGTATGGCTATAGGAACTGGCCTTTTCAGGCTCCCTCTCCTCAGCTGCCCAAGGAACTAACTGGGGGCGTCTCCCTGGAAACCTGGGAACCCCTCTAGGGTCAAGCCTCTTGACAACCCTCAGGTAGCTCCTTAAATTAAGATATATGCTTCCCTGCTCCCATATCCACCCTTCCTATATCCCAAGCACCCCATTCCTCCGAGCTCCCCCCGTTCTCCCCTTCACACTTTTCTCTCTCCATCTTCCCTTGGCCCAGTCTTGCCCAACCCTCAAGTTCCCAATTTTGCCTGGCGATCGTGTCTACTTCCAAGACAATTCTTAAAGAGCCATTGCTGTGTTTAGCTGAACAAAGGCACATTAATAGAAGCCATGTTTGGTTTAATTTTTTGATTACTTAGAATTTTTTAAATATATATTTTATTTTTTTATGTAGTGATTAGGAACCCATGTCAAAATGCCATTAGAGGGCAGAGTTTCATGTCCCACCAGACAGTTCCTGAATAACCACAAAAATTATTATTTATTATAAACTCTTAACAAATAGTGGGCCTTATGACTATCCAATTTGGACATTTTAAATTAATTATATTTTTATGTGTGTTCTACCATGAAGATTGGTACCTTTTCTCAGTATAACAAGTACAACTTCTTCCCACTGCTTCTCATGATACTGAGATTCCTCCATTTTTCCCAACATTCTTTGTCTGGTTATTTAGCCTAATTTTATCCTGCCTAGACATAATCCAGTGTGGACTTTTATTTAATCAATCACAATGATATATATTCATATAGTATATAGGAATATTTCATGCCCAATTCTTGATTTTTTAAATATACACACCTTTTATTTCATTTTATTTATATGCTGATGGAGATATAAAATTCAATTCTTGCTATCTGCTTGACAATTTTGATAAAATCTATTCATACAAATGTTGGCATATATTATTTCATATGTATATTTTGTCTAAAATATCTGTTTATTCCTTATATATTTCACTTACTTTGTAATGATTTAATCCTGAATGCTTATGTCTAGAAATAGAGCAACCACATAAACATGAAAGTTAACCCTGTCCAGATGATGCTTAATATCTTACCTCTCTTGGCTGTGATCTAAAACTACCTTAAAATATGGAATTAATGAACAGGCACCTTTTTTAGGTCAGCTGTACATCTGTTTTGTGACATGAAGTAAGCCCATAACACAATATCAAAGAGTAAATACACGTTAACAGTGATTATTTCCCATGAAAAAAAGAAAACCTAGTAGAGGGAAATATTTCAGCACTCATTCTTTTTCTATCTACATTTTACAGTTACTCAAAAGCAAATCAGAGATAAATAACACCATGTTATATAAAGGTTCTCTTTTGCTTTATATATTGTTTACCTGGTACCTTAAAAAGACACATCACAAACACAGGCAATTTAATTAGGCATTTATTTTATTTTATGTGAGTATATAATAGTTTTATTACATTATTTTATTTTTATTTGTTCCCACTATATCTAGGCTGAGCTAGTTAGCCTTCCAGAGAATGGGTTTCCTAAAGTCAGAGCAAGCAGGATGGATAAATCCTCATTCCACTGCCCCTGGCACTACAATCTGTACCATCCATACAACTGTCCCACAAAATCAAAGGGCCTATTTGTTACTACTTGGCTCCTTCACTGTCAGGCAGAGATGCTAGGCTAACCTTAGCTCAGCTAGGCTGTTTCAGTGGGTATTCCCATCATGGCCTTGATCCCTTAGCATGTATTCTCACTCCTCCCATTCTTCAACTGGACTTTGGGAGCTCATCCCTGTGGTCAACTGTGGATCTCTGCATTTGTTTACATCATTTGCTATATGCAAGTTCTACAATGACATTTAATGACGTGGGAGGCCACTTGTTCATTTCACAGCTGCCCAGCTTCCAGGAATATTCACACAGAAACTATATTCTTTAAATCACTACTTGACCCATTAGCTCTAGCTTCTTTTTGGCTAATGCTTACATATTAATTTAGTCCATCTCTATTAATCTGTGTATCACTACATGGCAGTGGCTTACTGGCTAAAGCTTTAGTGTCTGCTATTTGTTTACATTTAAAGGAAAATATGCTACAGAGATTTGCATTCATAAGGATTTTTTTTGTTGATAGAAATTTAAGATCAATGTTGTTACATATATATTTCTGCTTTTGATTAAGGTATTTTGTTTGTGCAGCTAGCTCAAAAATGTAATGTACAATTAAGAAATATAGGTTAGTAGAGAGTCATCTATAACAGTCAATTTTTTAGTCATTCTGTTTTGGTTTTCTAGAAATACAGAGATATATTTCAGATGGACAGTTATTCTTCAAACCTCTAAAACACTAACAGAATAGTCCATTTAATTTTTTTAAAAAACTTAGGACTTTTCATGGCAATGACACACATACACATCTGCTCAAGGTAGCACTAATTACTTCAAGAAGAAGATGGGCTTCGAGGAGTCTCTTAATGGTGTTTGCCAGACTTTAAGACAAGAAACTGCTCTTTTCTGAACTGTCTGATGCTGTATGCTGTACTAACTGGATATGCAGGAAACACAGAAAAGATATTGGCAAAAATGCCTTAAGAAGGTGAAACAGTCCTTCAAGTTTTCTGAAGAAGAAAGTGACTGACAAACTGACACTATAGGTGAAACTTTCTTTGAAACTTCCTGGAAAAGTCTACAAGATACTATGGGCCAGTAAGCTGAAGATGGGTGCTTGAAAAATTACAGATCTTTGGGTGATTGTCCAGGAAGTGAGATATCTCTCTCAACTCTAGAGATTTGGAAGTTGCTTACAAGGCACTTCCTGTTAATTTAGTTAATATTACATCCTTCTGGAGAATTTGATGTGGTTGAAAAACAGTTATAATTATAGTTTTCCTTAGTTATGATAAAAGTTAAAATAAATATAAATATTGTAATTCTTGCTAGATACTGTTTTGTTATGTGTAACTTTACTAAGTTAAAACCTTCATCTTTATTTAGACAGAAAAAGGGAGGTGATGTAGGGGGTGATGTATCCTACGAATTCTTTATATTGCCATGTGTTAAGAAGGAAGCTACTTATAACCAATGATTTAACAGAGTAAAGCTAGGCTGAATGAAATGTGGAAATGGGGAGAAACCATGTAGCTGACACCAGAAACAGATGCCTCTACTAGAGACCACCAAGTTTGCTGGTAGGTAGGCCACGACATCATGGAGATGCACAGAATAATGGAGATGGGTCATTTTAGAATATAATTTTAGTTATAGTTAGTAGTTTCAGTAGACTAAGATCCATAACAATGCAAAGTATTTATTTCTATATCATATCCCACTTTAAATGAAAACAAACAATCATTTTGGAAATTTAGGTGTAGTTTTCACCAAACTGCTTTCTGATGGTTGTCAGTCAAATTATAGTTAGGTTTCATAGAGACCTTTTGAGATATTGTGCTTCATCAAGCCACATTATCCTGAAAATAATCCACAGGTTCTCATCTTCTGTGCAAACAAATATAGTACTTTTTTTCAAAAGTAACATATCTACCATAGGGTGGTGGCACACAACTTTACTCCTAGCACTCTGGAGTCAGAGGCAGGCTGATCTCTGTGGGTTAGATGCCAACCTGTTCTCCAAGAACCAGTTCCAAGTAAGGTTATAAAGGTAAAGAGAAACCCTCTGTTGAAAAACCAAAAAATGTCCTTATACTCAAATTTTGAAGCCTTTATAATATATATTTTTGTTTATCTTAGCTTCCCCCAAAATGAAATGTCTCTCTACCATGAAAAATCAAATAAATCATAGTAATATACATAATCCAAACTCTCTGTGTATGTTCCATCTTTATGTGGCTTTTTTCACTATATTAATTTTATTATTTAATTTACTCCTATAGTCTATGAATGTCTGCATTTTTATATTATTTTTACTGTCTCTTTTAAGTCTTCATTTTATTTTTAAAATTCTTTCATTCTATCCCTGCCTATTACCAGTTTATTCCTAAACCATCCACATTTTTTAAACAACTATGATCTGTTCAGAGGTTTATTTTTTAAATGACTCTATCCTTATTTTATATGTGTAATCATTTTATGACAGGAGAGATTTTTATTCTTAATGGTCATCAGGCATGGTAAAAATTATCCCTGTGACTTTGCTTTTTGTACCCCCACTAAGTCCAACATGGCGAAGGTATGCTCAACACCTCTCTAAGCAATGATAACTGCTCCAGCTCTAGTTATGCAGTGGGCCTATGTCACTAGAAATCAATTTGTAACATGCTGCTCACAAACACCATTTATGAGCTCTGTAAGAGGACCATCTAAAAGATCCAGAGCCTTTATTTCTTCCAGTGTGGGCCAGAAATCTATCACTTAAGGAAGTCAAATTTCTACTCACTGTAAACAAATAAAGCCTTTATTAAAAAATGTGACTACCAAGAAGCTGCAATTGTCTCCACTTTATATCAGCTTAGAAGTGCTTTTTAAAGCTTTTTTTTTTTTTGGCTTTATGTTGCTGTGCACTGCCATAGATCTGTCACCATGTTATAAGCAGAGACTCTGATTATGGTTTCCCATGCACACATAATCACACAGAAACTATAATCCTTACTACACTGTTTGGACAACAGATCAGGTGTATTTATAGTTAGATCTTACATCTTAAATTAAGCCATTTCTGTTAACCTGTATATAGCCGCAAGACTGGCTTACTGATATATTTCTTCTTCAACAGCAACCTTGATTTTCCTTAAATCTGCTTACTCTTTCTCTATATATCTGTTTGATTTCTTGACTGTATATAATCTGCCCTGCCTTAGGCGAAAGCAGGTTGTTTATTAACCAATGGTAAGAAAATATATTAATTGCATATAGACAGGAATCCAACATAAGGACATGAGTCAGCAACTCTGAAGGAGATTACAAAGTTTACCACAGGATTTATTTATATTGGTAGAATTTATATCACACTTTTAATTGGTTCATATTCCAAGCACAAATTGAATGCACACATTCCTTCAATCAGGTACAATATAGTTGTCAGCAGAGCATGTACCTACCAATCAGGCTTTGGCTATATCTCAGTTCTCAGCTGCTCATGATTATAATCAAAACATGAATGTTCCTTGTTCCAGGCAAGGAAGACTGTTCCTGAAATCTGTGCAAGACAGAGCCCTTGAAAATTAGAAAAGTCGGGTATTTAAAGTTAATAATCATTAGAGGGTTTAAACAATGTAAACATATGCCATGTTTAGTATGGATGTTACATATCCTGTTGCTTCCTCCTTACTTATAGGGTGGATCATTCCTCTAGGTCTCTGTTATTATTAAGCTTAAAATCTCTGCAGCTCAAAAATTGTGGCTTTTCCATACAACATGTGACTGATGCCATTTTGACTGAAGTCAGGTGACCTTACTGTCATCTAAACTGAGAGCCAGTTCATGTGACCAACTCCCTCCATCTTTACTTAAGTATATCCTGCCTGGTCCCTCTATTTACTTTTGTTTTTGTTTCTCTAAATTCTTCTTGCTGACTCTGTTGCATGTGTGTTTTGCACAGTGGCATGCCTTTGGTAGGGCCAACAAGAGCATCCACTTCACCCAATTCCTGTTCACTTTGTGTGAGTATGTGTTCATAAATGTAACATAAATGCACCTATGCTTAATGTTAAAATTGTTCATTGCATCTCATTTCAGACTACAAAAACAATAAGTCCCAATTTTTAAATTGGTTAGTATTTTTAAGTCTTATATGGTATATTTAATCTAGCCCTAATTTAAAATATATTAAGATGTTCTCTACTACTGTCAGTTCTGTCACTAACTCTCTATTGGAAGCAGTTTTTTTCTTCTCTCTCTCTTTTTATGAGTGTAAATCTTACCTTTTAAGAGTCAGTACAGTCAAGGTAAGACCCAGCTCTCCAGGCAGATTCTATACTGTAGTTTTACCTGATAAGCATCCCTCAAGGGCTCATAGAACTGGGGAATATAGCCTTTAAATATTTAATTATTAAAAGATTTTTGTAACAAAAGAGACTGGTTGTCTCCTAACAGCAGTACTCTGTATCCTCCAAAGAAGACTGCAGACAAATGGTGCAGAACAATGACCATCCATGATTAATTCAAATGTCAAACGCTGACCACTGGGAAAAACTGCATTTCACATAATCTGAAGATCACCAGATGTGGACAGAATCACTGTAATTGACAGCCTAGCTGTTCAGGTTAAGGTTGGCTTGTCTTCCTACAGATTTCTTAGCCCACAGGATCTTCTGGAGCCTGGCAGGCCTTGTTCTAAACAGCTAAAGGCAAATACAACCTTCAGCGACCATGGGGAATCCCGAGGAGTAGCTCAAGGTGCCAGCAAGAAAGTTATCTGTCATTTTTTAATCAGTAACTCCAGTAAAATTACATCCTTCTCAAACATCTCTGATGCAGTTTGACAGCAGAGTGGTTTTGTTAGTTGAGATGAACAACCTCACCAAACAAATATCAGTAAATTACAAATACAAGTTACTAAGTTGTATACCTGAAAGTTATAAAGGTGTGAGGACAAATACAAGTTAACAGAATTCTCTCTCATGCTACCTTCCATAGTCTTAAAAATACTTTTTATTGTTCAAAACATATCTGTCACAATCATTCTGACATAAATATGCTACTGTTTATACAATGTATATGTCTAAAACTTCTGTTTTCACAAACCCAAAAAATTCATGTGAGTTCCAAGGAGCCGAATTGAAGGATCCACCTTAAACAGGTAAGATACACCCTCCTCAATTCCCTGGTCCTAAAAATTATTTTCCTAATCTGAACCTAGTCCTCTGTTCTGCCAATACCTTAAGTAGGTGTAAGAAATACCAGACATTTCCATATCACAAAGACCTGACAGGAACACACAGACCATCTATACTAGGATGTGACCAGCACCTAGATTTTCAGGTTTCCCCCCAAAAATTTAAGCCCACAAAAAGCAGGATGCAGTCTTGAGAATCCACAGCCCCAATTCCTTTAATCAGAGGTGTCCTTTTATTATAAAAAAGAGATAGGAAACTGACATCTCGTTTTTATAATAAACGTTTCTGCCACTGTGGCCGCAGGGGATCTGCAGCATGTTTAATTCATCCATTACAATTGGTGCTGAGAGATTCAAGAGGCTTTCCCACCCTGAGCTCCTCTCTTGGGTGGGGATCTAGAACCGGGTATTTTTTCCCACAACCATGTTTTCCATAACCTAAGTGTGATTTCTACAGCATGATTTCTATGCACCCCTTTGGCTTCAGTTGGTGAGTTTCCCCCATTCTGGTCAGCTTATCCATTTCTCCAAACCTGAGGAATTGACTGGTGAGCTTCTGGAAATTTTCTGGTGTTCCGAGAAACAGAGGGACAGCCCCTAACTATGGAAGGTTGAGCCCTTCACTGACATTCATCTCTGGATTGCTTCCTTAACTAAAATCATGACCAGACTGACCCAGGGTCAGTCCTCCTGTGCTAGCACTGGACATTCTGTGTGGTTCATTTAACTGGGAGGGGGCAGGGTTTCTCATTTTTTCTTACTTTTTTCTTTTTCTTTTCTTTTATTTCCCCTTACTGTGAAAGGCCAATAGGAGTGGCCTCTGGCCTCTCTGGCTTCTGAGTCACCCTGAGGACACTTTCCCAGGGCTCTTAGGATGTTCATGCAGATTCACAACCCACCTATAATGGAGAGACATCTCACTTGAGCCATGTGGTATTGCCAGTTTTGTGGGTTTTTACAGTTTCAACTATGCATAACAAGCCATCCATGTCTGTCCCCCCTGGAATAGATGCCTTTTAGAGACAACAAACAAATTTCAGTATATTACAAATACAAGTTATTAAGGTGTGTACCTGAAAGTTATAAATGTGTGAGGACAAATACAAGTTATCAAATTTCTATCTCAAGTTGCCTTCCATAGTCATAAAAATACTGTTTATTGTGCAAGAATTCTTATGAGTTCCAGAGAGCCAAATTGAAGGATCCACCTTAAACAGGTGTAAGAGACAGCAGACATTTCCATACCAGAAACACTAGACAGAAACAAACAGACCAGCTACGCCAGGATGTGACCAGCACCCAGCTTTCTCAGCACCCCGCCCCCACAAAGATGACATCCATAAATAAGCAAGAAGCAGTCTTGAGAATCTGCTGCTTCAATTCCATTAACCTGTGGTGCCTAACCTTCTGCCATTTTATTATAAAAAGAACTGGGAATATAATGATCTGTTCTGTCTCTTTTTTTTTTCTTCTTTTTTTCTTTTTTTGGTTTTTCGAGACAGGGTTTCTCTGCAGCTTTTTAGAGCCTGTCCTGGACCTAGCTCTTGTAGACCAGGCTGGCCTCGAACTCACAGAGATCCGTCTGCCTCTGCCTCCCGAGTGCTGGGATTAAAGGCATGCACCACCACCGCCCGGCCTGTTCTCTCTCTTTAAGAGACAAGCCATGCCTACTCCCTCCCCATCCACTGAGGCATGCAGATTTTCCTTCAGCTTGTAGTCTGAGTTTCTTCCTTTTTGTCTCTCTCCCAAAGAGGCAGATTCGGCCTCTTTCCATTCTCCCCTTCCCCCTTCTGTTTCTTTCCCCCCTGTCTGTCCCTCTGTCTCTGTCTCTGTCTCTGTCTGTCTCTGTCTCTGTCTCTCTGTCTCTGTCTCTGTCTCTCTGTCTCTCTCTCTCTCTTTCTCTCTCTCTCTGCTCTTCTCTCATTTTCCCTCTTCCCTTCTGTAACCCACTAAAAGAATAATCTAACCTCACTCTGCATGCATGTCGATCTATGTCTCTGTCCCTTGTCTGTTACTGTGTGTCTCCCTGCCTGGGACCAGCCACCTTCAGAGACCTTAGGCATGGTCTCATGGCATGCCCATCTGTCTGTCTCTCCTCATGGCCTGCTGTAGCCACTCAGGGAACTCTGCTGTCCCTGCCTGGGACTGGCTGCTCTTGGGACCAGTTGTTCGCTGCCTTTTGCCACACGGCCTGCTTCCACCACTAGGGGACCTGCAGCAATTCTGCCACTGTAGCCACTCAGGGATTGGCAACATTTTTAATTAATCCATTACAGTTTGAATCTCACATTCCATTCTTCAATCCAAACAGCATTTTGTAGCACAATCTAATGGATGTAAGTATATTATATTTAATATTTAATTACATGAACATTTATAATTATGCATTACAAATACATAAAATATATACAATAGAATTTTATAACATATTATAATATTTATTTAGTTTCATTAAAAAGACACATGCATCAACTGATATTAACTGATAGGAAAGATTCAGCAGCAAGATGTACTTGGAAGACCAGAGTAACAATCATAGAAGTCCTGATATCAACGAAACGTTTATTATAGGTACATAGAAACTAGGCAAAAAGCGATCAGCAACTCACGCAGCTGATGCTACACAATTAGCCAGTTTTAACAAGAGGTGCCCTACTTTTTCCTCCCCAATGGGGGATCCAAGGTGGCAGTGGCTATTACATTGTAGTTTTATTCTTGAAACCTTAAAGTCACTGAAAATTTCAACTAGTAAAGTAAGCAGTCACTACCCTGTCACCTAAGGATTTTGATGGTCCAGAAATATAGCTTCTCTGTGACAAATTATAGCCTTTCCACTGCTTTCTTCTTTGGTAGCAACATGGCATCTCATTAGCTCAGACTACGCTTTCTATATATCTTTGTTTGAATTTCCTCTCTTGCAGTATTCTGTCCTACCATATTCCAAAGCAGATTTTTATTATGCCATGATAATAAAACATATTCACAGCATACAAAGGGGCATCCCACATTATTTCCACTTTTATGTCTAAATAAATAAAAAGATTTTCACTTTAACATAGGAAAATTACATATAACAATACAAGGATAAAGCAAGAATTGTTCACTATACTTAATCCTTTTACATATTGCAAATTCAAGAAAATACTTTATTATTCATCCTATCTTTATAAGGCTATTATTTTATATGTAATTTATCTTTCATTGTAACTAAAGAAAAATATAATTACAATTATGTTTTTTTCAAGACTATCAAAGACCACAGAAAAATATTATAACACCTAAGCAAAGAGGAAGTGTTTTGTAAACAATTTCAAAAATTCTAGAACTGATAGAAGCTCTCACTCCCTGGGCAGTTACCCAAAGTTCTTCTGTAACAATGGGACTCTCATCTACAACCAACTTTTCTAAGAAGCAGGAAATTTGAAACACTGTTTTACTTACATTGGCAGTTTCCACTCACATTCTTCTGTGTCTTTCAGATTATCCAGAAGACTCATGAAACAGGAACCCTGAAGTATTCTTTCTCTCTCTCTCTCTTTTTTTTTTACTTTATGTGTGATTCACGTGGTACTTTAAAAGGACACATCACTAGCACAGGTAATTGCATTAGATATTTATTTTATTTCATATGAGCATACTGTAGTTACAATATTTTATTTTCTGTTTATTTTGTTCTCACTATATCTAGGCTGAACTAATTAGCCTTCCAGAGAATGGGTTTCTAAAGCCAGAACAAGCAGTAGGTATTAATCCTGTTCCCACTGTTAGTGTCTGCCCCAGCCATACAACTGTCACCAACATCCTGAGTGCCAAGTCTGGTACATTGCTGATTATCTCACTGTATCTCACTGTCACACTAGAGTTGTTAGACTCCCATTAGCTCAGGTAAGCTATTTCAGTTGCTATTCCCATTACAGCCTTGATCTCTCTGCATGTATTTTCACTTCTTCTACTGGATTTTGGGAGCTCAGCCCTGTGATTGACTGTGGATCTCTGCATCTGCCTCCATCATTTTCTGGGTGTCAGTTCTATGATTATATTTAAGATAGACATCAATATGACAACAAGGTCTATTTAAGCACCTGCTCCACTATTGCTTAGAGTCTTCACTGTGTTTATCCTTGTGGTTTCCTGAGAATTTCTCCTATTCCATGTTTTTGTGGGTCCCATAATGGCTCCCTCAATCCATGTAACTTTTTCCTTGCTCTCTATCTCTGCCCGTTCCCCATCTCAACAATCCTGTCTTTCATGTTCTCCTCCCCTCTCCTTTTCACAGCACGTATCACCACGTGGCAGTGGCTTACAAGGTAAAATTCCCAGCATCTTCTTATTCATTTGCTTTTATGGTTACATTGTAACATGAAACAACCAAGTAGCAATCTCAGTCAGAATAAAGCACATTTGGAAGTTTGAAAACCTAGAAGACATTTTTAGAATACTTGTTTTCTAAAGCAGGCATGCTGGTGTTGTACAATTCCAGGAGAATAGAGAAGTGTGGTAAGAGGAAATTCTCTGAATATTCATGACCACCTGGCTAGATTGGCATGTTCAGCCCAAGGGAAAACCTATGTCAAATCTGCTAGTTTTAATAAATATTTGAATCAAACCAGTATTTGATTATTATATAAGCACATTTGCCCTAATGAATTTTCTAAAACTGGAACTTAATGCATAATTCTTGCAGTATATCCAGGGCTACTATTGTTCCAGGAGGTGGATTCATAATGAATGACAACCAACTGCCATAAAGGAGCTCAGTTTTTATTAAAGAGAGAAAAGAATAAAAGTTTCAGATGTAATAGTGATTTTAGAATTTGGAGAGTAGTTTTATGGTGAATTTTTCCCAAAAATATTTGTATATTAATTTAAAGATATATTATATGAATAAGAATCACATAAGAGAAAGTAAAACAAAAAGAGCAAATTCAAAGTACAGGTGAAATTGAATATAAGATCATGTAAACAAATAAACATAATTGTCAATAACATGAATACATATAAAAAAGTTTAATGACATTTGATCTTATTTCTTTAACTTTAGCACACTCTGAGTTACTATATTCAACTAGGGTCTTTTTGGAAGAGGGCTTGATATCAGTATTTCTTTCTTCTCTCCTGTCATTTTTTGATGCATGATTTTCTAAATAAAAAATATTCAACTAAATAAAAATATAATTATAAATTATATGTATATATAATATATGCTATATGTATTATGCATATAGTGTTTTATAATTATAATTCAGCTACATAAAAATATACAGAAGAACTGAGAAAAACAGATAAAAACAGTCAGCAGTGAGATGTACTTGAGAGCCCAGAGTCAGAATCAGAAATGTTCAAAGAGGAATGGAGGCTTTCATGTATACAGCTCAAATCCATGCAAAAGAAGTCTGAAACTCACTCAGCCAACCTGTAGTATTAGACATTTTTCTCTACTTATCACTGGAGGAGGAGCCTAGGTTGTGTGTTTCACATTCAATTCTTTTATGTAGTTTACCACACTCAGGGATGAGAGGGTCATAGATGAATTGGCAGCTCTGGTGGATATCTCCATGTCAACTTTGAACCTGTGCTTTCTAATCCTTGGTTTGAGATCTCTGTCCTTAGTGGTTCCTAATGCATCTGTATGTGAATGCATGACTGCCTCAAATAGAAGACAATCAGATCAAAAAGATTGTGTGTACTGTAGCATTTTGTCAGTCAGGTTGCTGGCTAAAATCCAGCTGTTTGCTGGATTTAGACAAAGCTTGGCTATAAGCTACCCAGACAAGGAATTCTGTCCCAGAGACCTACAGAGTACAGAGGCAATAGAAATGTAGGTAAGGCAAGGGATTTGCAGGATTTTCCACTCTTCAGCTAAGACTCCCTGCTGCTATATGCAGTAGAGGAAACGTATTTGTATCTCTAAAGCCACTGCTTCTGGCAATAAATCTGCAACTTCTGGCTCAATGTTGGTTCTGCAATAACTGCAAGGAAGATTAATTTTGGGAATCAATACCTGACAGAGTTCACAGACATACTGTTCAAACACACAATTGGAGGTTCCCCCTAAGATAATTCCAGCTGGTTTTTTTTTTTTTTCAATTCTAGC
Organism: Arvicola amphibius; assembly: GCF_903992535.2. Classification (NCBI taxonomy): domain Eukaryota; kingdom Metazoa; phylum Chordata; class Mammalia; order Rodentia; family Cricetidae; genus Arvicola; species Arvicola amphibius. Next base: position 130,819,832 of record NC_052058.2, read on the forward strand.
TGAGGCATGGTGCAGTTTTTTTTTCATTTCCAGGCTTTTGCTCCCCTCTATGACTTGTGTTGTGACATGGCGGCTCAGCAACAGGGTCCCTCTCATTAAGCTTAAAGTCCTTAAAGCTCAAAAATTGTGACTTTTTTCATACAACATGTGGCTGCCGACATGTTGACTGGGGTCAGGTGGCTTTATAGCCATCTTGACTGAGGGCCAGGTCAGGTGACCAAATTCTGCCATCTTTACTGAGGTATTACCTGCCAGGTTCCCCAGTGTTAACTTTATTACATGGGTGACCTTACTACCATCTTCACTAAGAACCAGGTCAGGTGACCAAGCTCTCCCATCTTTACTTAAGTATACCCTGCATTGTCCCCTGGTTTTCACTAAAATTCTCTTGTTGACTCTGTTACATGTGTTTTGTGCAGTGGCATGTCTTTGGTAGGGCCCACCAAAAGCATCCACGTAGCCCAATTGTTGTTCATTCTTTCTGTGTATAATAATTGTTCATTACATCTCATTTCAGACTACAAAATCGTAAGTCTCATGTTTTAAACTGGTATATACTTTTAAGTCTCTTACAAAAATGCCTTATATTTAATCTAACCCTCATTTAAAATATATTAAGCTGTTCTCTACTATTGTCAGTTCTGCCATTAACCTTCTATTGCAAGCAGTTTTTTCTACTTTCTGCCTTTTTATGAGTGTAAATCTTACCTGTTAAGAGCCAGTACAGTCAAGCTCAGACCCAACCTTCCAGACAGATTCTATACTGCAGTTATACATAATAAACAGTCCTCAGCTGCTCAGAGGTCTGGGGAATGTGATATTTAAATATTTAATTATTAAAAAACTTCATAACAAAAAAGAGACAGGTTGGCTCCTAGCAGCAGCACTCTGCTTCCTCCAAAGAAGACAGAAGACAAATGGACACACAACAACATCCATTCACAGTTTGCTTCAACTGCTAAGTGTTGACCATTGGGCAATACTGCCTTTCATCTAAACTAAAGATCTCCTGATGTGGACAGAATTGCTGGTATTGACAACCTAGCGGCTCAGGTCAAGGTAGGCTTGTCTTCATACAGATTTCCTAGCCCACAGGATCTTCTGGAGCCTGGCAGGCCCTGTGCTAAACAGCAAAAGTCAAATGCGACCTTCAGCCACCATGGAGGACCCAAAACGAGTAGCTCTGGGTGCCAACAAAGTAAGTTCTCTGTCATTTTTTAATCAGTAATTCAAATAAAATCTCATCCTTCTCAAAGATCTCTGATAGTTTGATTCCTGAGAGGTTTTGCCAGTTTTAAAATTTCTGTCTTATGCTGCCTTCCATAGTCTTAAAAATATTTTCATTGTACAAAAATATATCACAGTCATTATACAATGTATATGTCTAAAACTTCTGTTTTCACAAACCCAAGAATTTATTGTGAGTTCCTAGGAGTCGAATTAAAGGATCCACCTTAAACAGGTCAGATACCCCCTCAATTCCCTGGTCCTAAATTTTTTCCTTAATTTAACTTTGTTCTTTGTTCTGCCAATACATTAAACAGGTATAAGAAACACCAGACATTTCCATGCCACAAACATTGGACAGGAGCAAAGAGACCAGCTATGCCAGGATGTGGCCAGCACCCAGCCTTCTGAGGTTCCCACTCCAAAGACAACACCCACAAATAAGCAAGAAGCAGTCTTATTTCTGCCTCCCCATTTCTTCAACCTGTGGTATCTAATCTCCCATTTTTTCTTATGAAAAAGTGCTGAGAAAGTTATGAGTGTTGTCACTTTAAGAGACAAGCCATGCCCACTCCCAGTGCCCCCCCCCCCAGCTGTCTTAGCTTCTCTGTGTTCCTTTTGGCTGCATGCTCCCCTTTTCCCACTCCCTTCTCTCACTATCTATGTCCTCTTCTCTCTTCCCTTTCTCCCTCTCTCTCTCCTCCCCCCAAGTAATAAATATTCAATTATATTCCATACAATGTGTCATTCCATGTGTCTCCCACTCACTGCCTGCTCAGACCACCCTCCCGGCTAGCTGGGACCAGCCCACCTGCCATGTGTCTCCCTGCCTGAGACCAGCCACCACTCGGGGATCTGCATCTGTCTCTGCCTGGAACTGGCTGCTCCCAGAGCCCACTGCCTACCTACTGCCACCAGGGATCTTGCAGCATTTAAAAAAAAAAATCATAATAGCTAAATCAGGAAGAATTCTCAAAGCCACCTGTGTCTCCTTGCAAATTTTAAGCGTCAAATTTCCTTTATTGAATCTGACGTGGAATTTTCGAATGTCCTACAAAAAGAAAAACCCAAAACTAAAGCACAAAATCACAATTAGCCATCAGCAGGCAGAGAGGAAGGCTTCCACATAAATATCTAGAACAGAGGGATAAGTAGTTGGATATAGGATCACACCTCAGTTACAAGAACATTTTTTTCTCTTACAATTTCATTGTTTCTGCAAAAGCACACATTTAGATGTGAGGGAGAAATAAATCAGCAGCTTTGAAAGATCTCTCAAGGAGCAGCAGAGACCTGGTTCCTAAGTCCATCCATGATGCAGCTGCAACTGCCGACACCTGCTGGCCAATAAAAATGATTACATCTACCCCAATTCCCCGTAATTGACTAGAGCAGGTTCGTAAAGTGTAAAATTTGTAAGTTATATAATTACAGATAATATTACTATTCAGGAATTTAATAACCATTTTGCTTATGCTATGGGTTGTATTATGGAAGACTTATGTGATTTTCCTTATACATCCATTTATCTGATTTTGGAAATTAGCTTTGTTTTTCAGATTATGTCTCTAAGTAAATGGTTTGATAACAGAGCCAAAAATGAGTCACTTTTAGAAATGATACAGTTTTTACAGACTAATAATAGATAAATAAAAACATTAAATTATTGAAAAGGATAACATTAATTTAACAGAGAAAATCCCATCTATATTGAAGGGTCCAGAGAAATTATCTGAAAGAATTCATATTGTTGAATATAACAATCATAATCTGTTGAAGAGATATGATAGTTTATCAGATAAACTACCTCTCTAAGAAGGCAATATGCACTCCATCCAAATAATATCCAAGGAAGAGACATTATTATTACTGGAAATTTTTCATAGCTTGAAATCAGTGAGGGCACTAGAGCAACGCAGAGGACCAGAGATTCAGACTTTACAAAATTTAATCGTAAAACATTGAAAACAGTTGAGGAAATTATTGGAACTGATGGCAGGGAGAAATAATACAGAGACAGAATTTAGCCTCACCAATGTGGGTCAAAGTCAGGGATGACTTACCCAGAGTTTGAACTGCCTGCTCAGTTATCTCCTCCAAGAAGACATCTGGTACCAAATACCCTAAGGTAGTTAAACAATATAATTGGAAACCTATAGAAATGGGTGATCTATAGGAAACTACATAAGCAACAGTATTTTAATGTATCTTGCACTCACCATTAATTAGGGACAGAATTCTGGAACCTGAAAAGATAATTGAATCATATGCCAGGGTTAAACAGGGCAAGACACAACACTTTTGTCACTTTTTACAAAGACTAGCTAAGGTTGTACAAACGGGAGTAACAACTCCAGAAGCTAGACATGTACTGTTTGAATTTCTGGATTTTGCAAATGCCAACATTGAATGCAAAAAGATACTTGAGTTTTTAAGGTCAGGTAAGCACCAATAAATGAATGGATCTTGAATACAATGAATTGAGACATTTGAATATAGTACTGATGCAATTTTCAATGATATGGGGAGACACCTAAATGGCAAATGAAGAGGGATTATATGACCAAGGGTGTTTCAAGATCATGAGAGGGAAAACTATATAGAACAGAACCAAGTTCATGGGAAATCATGAACACTACAGAAACAGCTGGGAAGCCTTCATTCTTCTGATCTAGGACATATGCATGTTGACAAGACAGCCATGTATCTTACTTTCTTTGAGGGGCCTACAGCAGGTGGACCAGGATTTATTTCTGATGCTAGATCTAAATTTTTGGAGACAGTTCCATAAGTTGACATGACTATCTCAGCCTTCATTTGGTATGGTCTTGGAAATTCCTCAGTTTAATGGTCCAGGCTATGTTGACTCTCTATGGGAGGCCTTTTCTTTGGTGAGGAATTGATGGAGGATGAGCTGTGGTGACACAAACATGTAGGAAGAGAAGTGGGTAAAGAATTGTCTTTAGAATGAAAATGAATAAAAATATAAAAATAAGCAATTACATAGATCCCAACATATCAGTGAAAACAAATATAAATAATAAATATAATTTTAATTGACCAACATGAAAATGCTACACAAACAACCTGACACAAACATGTAGCAAGGATTAATCAGCCAGAGTTCTTAACAGCCTAGTATAACATTCAGAAAACTTCAGACAGTTATGAAGGTTTTCTTATGGATAGCTAGAATCTAGGCAAAATCATCTGGAATCTAATCCCACAAGCCACCATTAGACAATTATATCTACTTTTAATTGAAGGCAGAGCTAGGGTAAATCACATTTTATCCAGTGCTCCCCTGTCAATTACACGGTTTCTTTTACAACACACAGGGAGGAGGGATCATTAGATCTGGTAGAGATCTTTATGATAACTGCAGTCATCTGTTTTTGATTCCTTGTTTTGAGATCTCTGTTCTTATAGGTTCCTAATGAATTTCTAATTGAATGTATACTCTCCTCCAGAATGAAACAATAAAATCTTATAAAAATATGTACACTGGTGGATTTTACCAGTTAGTCTCTTGGCCAATCCATCTCTTACCTGGACTCAGACAAACTCTGACTCTTAACAACTCAAGAGAAGGAAAACTGTCCCAGAAACTACAAGTGAAAGAGGCAATAGAAGCCTAGGAGATACAAAAATTTGGTGGGATTTCCCACACTTATGCTCTGGATCTCCTGCTCCAGTTGGCTGTGCAGGAAATGTTCTCCTGTGTCTAAAGCTATTGCTTCAGGCTCAATATCTGTAATCACTGGCTCAGACTTAGAACCTGCATTATCTGCAGTGAAAATTATTTAATGAGTCAATACATGACAGAAACCAGGGTGTTTTGATCATAATCTCCTTCAGAGAACCTATAAAAAATGACTATGTCTTGGACAATTCTCATTTAGACACCTAGGAACCTTAACATTTCAATAGTCAAATTACACAAAGAAGGGAATTTGGAAATGTGACCAAGCATATGTCAAAAAATGTTATCAGCAACCTGTAATTGGGAGCCCAGAATCATGTCACAATCAGTCATAGACAGGCAGAAATGGAGACTTACCTGTAGAGATCTTGCATATAGGCCAAAATAATTGGATATATGAGAATTCCTGTTTAACATGGGGTGGTTTTCTCTTTTGATTTTAGCATTCAGGCTCTGGATAATATATATATATATATATATATATATATATATATATATATATATATATAGCATATGTGTGTGTGTGTGTGTGTGTGTATAGTTTTTTCGAGACGGGGTTTCTCTGTATCATTGGAGCCTGTCCTGGAACTAGCTCTTGTAGACCAGGCTGGTCTTGATCTCACAGAGATCTGCTTGCCTCTGCCTTCTATTTTCAATTTTATTCTTTCTGCTGCAGCAAATGTTAGGTGGGAGGGAGCCCATGGAAATCAGTCAAGTAAGGGATTGTTTGATTCTCATCATTAGAACACTGAGTTCTCTGCTGCTGTTAACTGTGCAGCAATTAAAATCCTGCCTCTGATACTACTGACTAAAAGTGTCCTGCTCTTTTCTCTCTCCTGGGAGATTCATTGCGAAATGGCTATGACATCAGAGTTTCAATAATAAAACTTTAGAGTAACTGTAAACATCAATCAGTAACATCTGGAGACATGACCATACCTGTCACTAGAGACTCTAGGTGATCAATAAAGAATAGGCAAAAAACAATACTTGTTATTTTTCTGTGGCCATTGAGGGTCCTGGATGTTACTTTTCTTTTATTTTTCTTCATGTAAGTAATAATTTTAGTTTTTTTTTCTTTTTTTTCTTTGTTTTCTCATTTTTTTATTAAAAATTTCCATCTCCTCCCCTCCTCCTCCCCCTTCCCTCCTCTCCCTTCCACCCATACCCCCATTCCCTCCCTCTCTGATCTTGTGTTTTGACACTGTGTTTTGACATATAGAAATGCTTGTTCATGATTTTTCTTCCTTGTCTCTTTGTTCCTATCCAGGACATCAAGCATGGCATGAGCTTTGCTGGAAACCAATTAATTTTTGGTGATGGCAGAGAGGTACTACCTTTTTCCCCGGAAATTAATTAACAAGCCAGATTTCTTTGTTCTTGGTCTCTTGTTTTTGTTTGCCTTGAACTGCTGCAGAGGTTAGCTTGTGTGTACTCTCTCATACTATGAATTGCATTGTTTGATAGTAACATTGAAAGTGGAAAACAGTCTCACTTTAGAATCAGCAACCACATCTGAATCTGTTGGATTCTTTGTGCTTTCATTTCAATGTATATGTATGTGATAGAGTAGGGTTTTGATGATAATATGAAATATCAGACTTTTGTAGCTTAAAGCCTCTTATTCTCTATAAAAATATCTTTGCTGCACATCACTATGTTATTTCCAAACCAGTGCCTGAAGAAATATCTCTGATGAGGGTGAGGTGATGCACAGATCAATGAGTATATCAATATGCCATTAAAACTCAGCTTATGTATATATGACTTTGGCAAATGAAAAAATAGTCTTTGAATGAGTCAGTGAAAATTCTATTCTCAGATAAATGGCCTTTAAAACAATTTGGGGTATTCTTCTTATATCATGGTATTAATCATAATCCTAACAATTACTTGATTTCCCAAAATTTTTAAGGACACTACGACAAAAATATATCTGAAGATTATTCACCAGTTTTATTTTAGGGCATGTAGCTCATGAGAGGGAGAAATTTTATTTCTGCTAATTTTAATCAATTAAATGCAAATTGTCATTCAGTTATAACACATTTAGTAAGTTCCAGTGAAAGTTCTAAATAGCAGTAGATGCAAAATTCAAGATGCCATTGCTTTTTACGGCTGAGTAGAACTCTAAAGTGTATATGTGCCACACCTTCTTTATCCGTTCTTTTATTGAGGGGCACCTAGGTTGTTTCCAGGTTCTGGCTGTTACAAATAGTGTGCTATGAACATAGTTGTAGTATGATTGGGCATCTCTTGGGTATATTCCCAAAAGTGGAATTGCATGTTCCTGAGGTAGGTTGACTTCCAGTTTCCTGAGAAACCACCACACTGATTTCCAAAGTGATTGCACAACTTTGCATTCCCACCAACAATGGATGAGTGTTCCCCTTACTCCACAACCTCTCCAGCACAGGCTATCATTGGTGTTTTTGATTTTAGCCATTCTGACAGTTGTAAGATTGTATCTCAAAGACGTTTTGATTTGCATTGCCCTGATCACTAAGAAGGTTAATCATGATCTTAAGTGTCTTTTGGCCATTTGAATTTCTTCTGTGACATAACCCAGACCCAAAAAGAGGAATATGGTATGTACTCACTCATAAGTGGATTCTAGCCATAAACAAAGGACATTGAGCCTATAGTTCGTGATCCTAGAGAAGCTAAATAAGAAGGTGAACCCAAAGAAAAACATATATTTTTCCTTCTGGATATTGGAAGTAGACAAGATCGCAGGACCAAAGTTGGGAGCAGGGGGGTCGGGGTGGGTTGGGGGGAAGGGGAGATGGGGAGATAGAAGGGAGAAGGGGAGGATTGGGGGAATGGGATGATTGAGGTGGAGGAAGGGTGGATATGGTAACAGGGAAGAAGATATCTTAACAAAGGGGGCCATTTTAGGGTTGGCTAGAGTCTTGGCTCTAGAGGGGTTCCCAGGAATCCAAGGGGATTTCCCCAGCTAGGTCCATGGGCAGCAGAGGAGTGGGTGCCTGAACTGGCCTCCCATAGACCCACTGATGAATATCTTGCATATCATCATAGAACCTTCATCTGGCGATGGATGGAGACAGAGACAGAGACCCACATTGGAGCACTGGACTGAGCTCCAAAAGCACAGATGAAGAGCAGAAGGAGGGAGAACATGAGCAAGAAAGTAAGGACCGCGAGGGGTGTGTCCACCTACAGAGATGGTGGGACTGATCTAATGGGAGCTCACCAAGGCCAGCTGGACTGGGACTGAATGAGCAGGTGATCAAACCAGACTCTCTGAATGTGGCTGATAATGAGGGCAGACTGAGAAGCCAATGATAAAGACACCAGATTTTGATTCTACTGAATGTACTGCCTTTTTGGAGCCTAGTCTGTTTGGATGCACACCTTGCTAGACCTGAATGGAGGGGGGGGCGTGGACTTCCCATAGGGCAGGGCACCCTGACTTCTCTTAGGACTGGAGAGTGAAGGGGGGAGGGGAAGGGAAATGGGAGGATGGGAGGAGGTGGAAAATTTTAATAAATTAATAAATAAAAAAGTAAATAAATAAATAGCAGTAGATGCTCTTGTTTTATCATGACATACAAATGTAGGAACTTCCAAAATAGGTTCTTTACATCATATTGTGAGGTGTAATCATAGTTTTGACATGGTCTGTGAATCTCCAGTGTAGCAATATAGGCATGGTTTTGACCAAGAATCAAAATATATCATTCCATGGTGGTACCTGACCCAAAAACTCTGATATCCCTTCATAGCATTAAGAGTCAAACTTTTATTATCCCTCCAAATATACTATGATGCACTTAAATTACTTTCAGTAATTTATATAAGATTGTGGAAATATATATGCATGAGGTTTCTCCTTTATGTGTATATACATATACTTAATAGCTTTGTTTGTATACAATTTCTTAATATATTTAGAATTTCTTATAAAGTACAGTGTTTATTCTATTTCCCACTTCTTTCTGCTATCTCTTCAAGTCAATATCTGTACTACACAATGTAAAAATAAATAAAACTAACGGTTAAATTTATTTTATATTATTGTGAATATTATCTCATTGAAAATCACACTACTCTTATAATGAACCTTCAAAAAAGCTACAGAGACACTGGTACATGCATATTTATAAACACACAGCAGTCATTCTAGAGGGTTTTTTGACTTAATCTTTCTTTAGTTAACATCTGCATTGTTCTTTGATGATATGAGACAAATCTTAAACTGCTATGTTACTTGCAGTTTAACACAGTTCAGAGTACAGTATGTTTTGTTGCATTGCATTTGTGGTTGGCTCCCCACCCTTGGTTCCCTCAGAGACTAGCTTCATGTCTGAGGTGTCAGGGAGCCTTGATTACCACTTCACCTCTGAAATATTATTAGGTCCATGCTTACACTGAGTAGGACACAGCCCTCGGTTAATAAACCTTATTAAATGTTAGGAGTATTTTTTAAGATGAGCCTCTCCACTGACACAAATAATCCCAATCAAACTTAATTTGACTGAATAAAGATGCCTATGTTTAATGCAGAGCTTTCAAATTGCACTGGAAAGGCATGGCCAGGGGAAGAGAGAGGAGAGACCACACAATACTCAGAGACAATGTGTTCATTCTTTGGGGGTCAGCTTAAATAGCCTGTGGGAGTGTTCCCTGATTCTCTTTTGGGTGGGTTAATAGCTTGACTGATTTTTTCTGGAGGTGGAGTCCGGACCAAGGCAACTCCAAGTGGAGGGGGCTTGTAATGGATCTTCCTGCTCCATTCCAAAAATGGGTACCAGGGTCTGAGATGAGGCCCCAGAATATAATATTAATTGTTTGGTTGAGGGGTTTCTTAATAGAGCCATGCTCTTGTTTGTCACCAGCAACCAGTCCAGAAGCCATATCTCTTTTTTTCTTTATTTATTACTTTATAAATAATACCAATCAAAACTTTCACTTCCTCCCCTCCTTCTACTTCTCTCCAACTCTCCCCTTCCCCTTCCCTTCCAGTTCTAAGAGAGGGTAGGGTACCCTGCCCTGTGGAAAGTCCAAGGCCGCCCCATCCATCCAGGCTTAAAGGTATGCATCCACATAGACTAGAATCCCAAAAAGCCAGTACATGCAGTAGAGACAAATCCCAGTGCTATTTTCATTGGCTTCTCAGTCTGTCCCAATTATTAGCCACATTCAGAGGGTCTAGTTTGATCCCATGCTCATTCAGTCCCAGTCGAGCTGGCTTTGATGAGCTCCTATTAGAATAGGCACACTATCTCACTGGGTAGACCAACCCCTCGTGGTGCTGACATCCTTGCTCATATTCTCCCTCCTTTTGTTCTTCAACTGGACTTTGGGAGCTCAGTCCAGTGCTCCGATGTGGGTCTCTGTCTCTATCTCCATCCGTCACCAGACAAAGGTTCTATAGTGATATTCAAGCTAGTCATCAATCTCACTATGGGACAAGGCCAGTTCAGGCATGCTCTCCTCCACTGCCCAAGGTCCTGGCTCCCCATGAACTCCTGGGAACCCCTCCAGAGCCAAACCTCTTGTCAACCCAAAAATGGCTCGCTCAATTAAGATATCTCCTTCCCTGCTCCCATATCCTTCCTTCCTCCATCTCAACCATCCCACTCCCCCAAGCTCTCACCAACCCTCCCCTTCTCCCATTTCTCTTCCCCTTTATCCTTCTTTCCACCCCATCCTCCCCCCATGCTCCCAACTTTTGCCTGGCAATCTTGTCTGCTTCCAATTTCCAGGAGGATCTATATATGCTTTTCTTTGGGTTCACCTTATTACTTAGCTTCTCAAGGATCACTAAGTATGGGCTCAATATCATTGTTTATTGCTAGAATCCATTACTCTTTTTAGGTCTTGGTTACCTCACTCAGGATAGTGTTTTCTATTTCCATCCATTTGCATGCAGAATCAAGATGTCATTGTTTTTTACCCCTGAGTAGTATTCTAATGTGTAAATGTGTCACACTTTCTTTATCCATTATTCAATTGAGAAGCATCTAAGGTGTTTTCAGATTCTGGCTATTAAAAATAATGCTGATGACATGATAGTATATATAAGTGACCCCAAAAACTCTACCAGAGAACTGCTACAGCTGATAAATACTTCAGTGAAGTGGCAGGATACAAGATCAACCTAAAGAAATCAGTAGTCTTCCTATACACAAAGGATAAAGAAGCTGAGAAGAAAATCAGAGAAACATGACCTTTTATGATAGCCACAAATAGCATAAAATATCTTGGGGTAACACTAACCAAGGAAGTGAAAGATCTATTTGACACGAACTTTAAGTCTTTGAAGAAAGAAATTGAAGAGGACACCAGAAAATGGAAATATCTCCCATGCACTTGGATTGGCAGGATCTACATAGTAAAAATAACAATCCTACCATAGGCAATCTGTAGATTCAATGCAATCCCCATCAAAATATCAAGAAAAGTCTTCACAGAACTTGAGAGAAAAATAATCAACTTTATATAGAAAAACAAAAAATCCAGGATAGCCAAAACAATCCTATATAATTAAGGAACTTCCGAAGGCGATACTATCCCTGACATAAAACTCTATTGCAGAGCTACAGTAATGAAAACAGCTTGATATTGGAATAAAAACAGAGAAGTTGACCAATGGAATCGAATCGAAGACCTGGATATTAATCTAGAAGTCATCTTTTTTTTTCAAAGTGGCTGCACCAGTTTTTATTGCCACAAATTTAAATTCCCTTCTCCACACTCACATCAAGAGTTGTTGTAATTTCTTTTCTTTTTTTACATCTCTTAGAGGAGCCATTTCTCTGTTTGCCACTAGTGTTGAGCTTAATTGAGCAAAGGCAGTTATTCAGAAGCCATATTTGACACCATTTTTTTGGTACTTAGAATCTTTTTAAATGTATTTTTTAGTTGTTAAGTAGTAATTAAGGACCTACATTGGGGTGTTATTAGTAGAGAATTGTGTCCCACAAAATTGTTCCTGAATAACCACAGGAAAAAAAACATTTTAATTATAAACACAGAGGCTTATTACTAGCTAACTTCTAGATGTTAAATTAACCATTTTCTTATTTGTCCTCTACCATGTGGAATGGTACATTTTCTCAGTATAACAAGTACATCTCCTTCCCATGGCTTCCCATGATTCTGAGACTCCGCCCTTCTCCCAGCTACTTCTTAGTCTGGTTCTTCAGCCTACCCTTATCCTGTTTAGTTATAATTCAGTCAGTATCTTTATTAAATCAATCATAATGATATAAATTCACTCAATATAAAAAATCTTGCATATACAGGTCTTGATTTTTTAATATACACACCCTTTTGATTACATTTCATTTATATGCTGATAGAGACATAAATTGCCATCTTTGCCATCTGCTGGACAAGTTTTATGATTGTAATCTATTCATGAAAATGTTGGTATATATTATTTAACATATATATTTAATCTAAAATATCTGTAATTATTCCCTACGTGTTTCACTTACTCAGCAGTGTTTTCATCCTGAAGGCTCATGTACTAGTAAATGAAGAACAACCACATGAATATGGAAGTTTAACCTGCCCAGCTGATTTTTAATATCATACCACAGGCTTGACTATGATGGACAACTGGCTTAAAATATGGGATAAAAGAACATGCTGTTTTCTTAGGCGAGGTGCCCCTTCCATTTTGTGACATAAAGTAGCAGAGCAACAAAATTTAAAAGAGCAAAAACACAGTGATTTAATTATTTATCATGTGCTAAAAAGAACCTAGTAAAGGAAAATATTCTAGTAATTATTTTTTTCTGTCTACAACTTGCAATTACTCAAAAACAAAATCACATTTAAATAACACTAAGTTATATGTACAGGTTCTCTAGGGGCTTTGTGTATGGTTCACCTGGTACCTGAAAAGGACACATCACTAACACAGGTAATTTCACTAGGTATTTATTTTATTTCATATGAGCATAGTATCTTTCCATTGTTTAATTTTATTTTGTTTTGTTTCCACTATATCTAGGCTGAGCCAGGTATCCTTACAGAGAGAATGGGCTCCATAAAGCCAGAACAAGCAGTAGATATAAATCGTGGTTCCAATTCTAGTTATCCCACAGTCTGCCCCAGTCATACAATTGAAACCTACATGCAGAAGGCTTAGTTTGGTCCTATGCTTATTCCCTCACTGTCAGGTTGGAGTTGTTATGCTATCATTAGCTCAGGTGAGCTCATTCAGTGTGTATTTCCATCATGGTCTTAACACTTTTGCACATATTCTCACTCTTCTCGCTTATCGACTGGACTTTGTGAACTCAGCCCTGTGATTGACTGTAGATCTCTATCTGCTTCCATCATTTGCTGTATGTAGATACTATGATAACATTTAAGATAGTCATTGATCTGACTATAGGGCAAGGGCTGTTCAGGCACCCTCTCCACTATTGATTAGGGTTTAGCTGGTGTCATCTTTGTGGAATCCTGGATATTACTCCAATTCCAGGTTTTTGCTAGTCCCATAATAACTCTGTCATTCAACACAACTTTTTTTTCATGCTCTCTGTCTCTGTCTGTCCGCCATGTTGATAATCCTGTTCCTTCATGTTGTTCTCCCTGCTCCTTTTCTTCATTCTTCCTCCCCTTCTGCTTTTCTTTCTCCCTGAATTCCTACATTATCAAATTTTCTCAGGAATTCTTGTCTATTTCCCCTTCCTGGTTTGATCAATATATGTTTCTCTTAAGATTTTCCTTGTCATTTGGTTTTTCTGGGTTCCTGGATTATAGGCTCCTTATTCTTTGCTTTATAGCTAGTATTCATCTATGAGTGGGTACATAACATCCTTAACATTGTGGGTCTTGGTTACTTCACTCAGGATGGTTTTTTTCTAGTTCCATCCATTTGCCTGCAAATTCCAAGATTCATCATTTTTTTAACTGCTGAGTAGTACTCCACTGTATAAAAATACCACATTTTCTTTATCTATTCTTTGGTTGATGGACATCTAGGTTATTTCCAGGTTCTAGCAATGATAAATATGCTGCTATTAATACACTTGAACAAATGTCCTTATAGTATGATTGAGCATCCTTTGAGTATAATAAGCCCAACAGTGTTATAGGTGGGTCTAGAAACAGATTGATACCCAATTTTCTGAAAAACCACCATACCGATTTTTAGAGTGGTTGTACAAGTTTTAATTCCATCTTCATTTTGTGTCTGAGATGGAATACACAGGGGTTTCATCCATACTGTTCTTATTACATTATATTCGTGAGAATGATAGAGGAAGTACACAGACATTTGCCCATTATTTGACATTATCATCAACTATTTAGAAAAAGATAATTTAACATTGGTATTTACAAAGGACCATATCATATTTTGTGAGTAAGTAGAATACAATGATGTTTAGAGTGGTTAACTGTGTGGTCTGTGAGTTATAGTGATTATATTTTCTTTTTTGCCATTATGGTTAATGAGACAGTCAGGTAGGAATCTCAGTCAGCAACATGCCCATTTGGAAATTTGCAAACCTAGAAGACATTTTTAGAATACTCATTTTCTAAAGCAGGCATGCTGGTATTATACAATTCCAGGACATTAGAGAAGTGTGGTAAGAGAAAGTTTTCTGAGTATTCATAGCCAGTTAGGATAGAATAGCACATTTCAGTCCAAGGAGAAATCCTATCTCAAATCTGAAAGTTTTAATAAATATCTGCATGAAAACAGTATTTGTTTAATATGTAAGCACATTTGCCTTAATAATCCTCTAGCAACTGGAACTAAAGGCTTAATTTGTGTAGTATATCCACTGTTCAAAACCCTAGTATGCATAGTGGAAGGACAAATGAAGCCAAACCATTATTAGAGTGGCTATTTGTTATATTGACCTAATTGATAAAGAAATATAGAATTACTTTCAGGGTAACTTCCCATGTAGGGCAATCACATACCAAGAGATTTTCTAATTGATGGACATATAACTTCCTTAAATTAATACTGTTTTCATTAAAGATAGAAATAAGTACTTCAGATTCAATCATGATTATGAAATTTGGAGAAGAATTCTAGTATTTGGAATCTAGGGGATTATCAAAATAAATATTTAAAAGTTGATATTAAGAGGTTGTTTTATTTATATTTAATTACATGTAAGAAACAAATAAAATGATGACTCTCTTTCTTGGAAAGGTAATTGTGTAAACACCTACAAGGCCTTAAAACTGGCAAATATATATGTTAAGGATATAAATAAATATATTTTTTTTTCTTAAAATCAATTAATTTTAATTCATTTCTTTATCCTTAAGTCTGTGGAATGCTGTATTACAGTTGGGTCAATTTGCAGTAGGGCTTGATATCAACATTTCTATCTATAGTCTACACATCTACATGTTCAACACTCAATGGACTTAAAAATTATGTATTTTAATTCAACTACATGAAAAATATACTCATATATTATTATATATAATACATACAATATGTACTATTTATAACATTTAATTATAATTTGACTGGAGAAAAAACACAGCAAAACAAACAGACAGACAACAAAGAATCAGAAGCCCCATGATCTTGACAACCCAGAGTCACAAACAAAAATCTGCAGACAGGAATGGAGGCTTCCATGTATACAGCTAAAATCCACGCAAAAGTAACTGCAAGCTTGCTGAGACAACCAGTCCTAATTAGCCATTTTGTCTGTGGTAAACTGGAGATATAAAACAGGGTAAGTTACATTTTATTCTGTGTTCCCCTTTTAATTGCTCTGCTTCTTTCTACAACAAACAGAGAGGAGGGAGACAGATGATTCGTCAGCGCTGGATGAAATCATCGGGTTAAATGCAGTCCTGTGTTTTCCAATCCTTGGTTTGAGAGCTCTCTTCTCATTGGTTCCTAGATGTCATAAAAATGTCTGCACTGAAGAATTTTTCTAGCCAGTCTCCTGACTGAAGTCCAGTCAGGAGCCTGGTTATACATAAACCCAGAGAAGAAAATCTATCCTAGAAACCTGCAAGAGGCAGAAGAAATAGAAACCTAGGAAAAGCAGGGAATTTGTGATATTTCCCTTGCTTCTGCTAAAAGTCGCCTGTTCCAGTTTTTAGTGCAGGAAATATGCTCGAGTCACTGAAGCCACTGCTTCAGCCTTAATATCTGTGTTTCCTGGGTAAGTCTTTTATTTTGCATTTTCTGTAATCAAAATTTACTTTGGGAGTCATTACCTGACAGAAACCGGGATGTACTGAGCTTTGTGGCATTGGAGGACCCACTATGATAACTGCTGTCGGGGAATAGCTTCAGGCACCTCGGATTCTGAAAATTTCAAGTGTCAGATTCCCCAATCAGTATGTTTAGAGTATATGTCTTGGCATTTCTGAATGTGATACCAGTAAGCTGCAACTGGCAGCACAGAATCACAATTAGCCATGCAGATGGAGTCAGAAATGGAGGAGTTCGGGTAGAGGCAGGATGCAGATACAAAAAGTGGGATATACGATTACCTCCTAGTAACCTCTCAATGGCTTCCTTTTTTATAATTGCATTCTGATCCGAGGTAAAATGCATTTTTTCCTGTCATCCACTTTCTCTTTCATTGTTTCTGCCGGACGACACATTGAGATGGGAAGGAGAAATGATTCAGCAGCTGTGAATCTCCAAGGTTACCAAAGAATTTGTTTCTGTTGGTAGAATTTGGAGCATTATCCTCATTGCTAAATATTTCAGGAACAATTTGAATGCACACACTCCCTCAGTCAGAGGCAAGGAGAGCCAAAAGCATTTTCAGCATAGTGGGTCCTTAATATTCAAGCTCTGGCCATATTCCAGTTCTCAGCTGTTCATGGTTATAACATGGTTATAACTGAAATTAGACAAGGCAGCCTGCTCTTGACAACTAAATGGGCCAAAGCCCATGAAATTAGCAAAATCAGGTATTGTTTTATTCCCACTATTACAGTTCTAGTCACCTGCTATTGTCTCTTGTGCAGCTAGTTGATTCCTGATTTTGAAACCTCTGCTTCTTTTTAAACTTGTGACACCACTGTCTCAGTCTTGAACACTGCAATATCTTCAAGAAAATAAGTCACTACAGGTTTTAGCATCTGACAGATTCAAAAGGAGTCATGTCCTTTCCTGTCTGAAATTTATTTTGGGAATGAGTATGGCTTTGTAGGTTTTTTTTTTTCATGAAAACTTAGAGTCATTGAAAAAAATGATGCAGTAACATCTGAAGGCAATACCCTACCTGTCACCAAAGACTCTCATGGCACAATAAGCTATACGAGAGGAAACATTCTTATTATCATTGCCTTTTATGTTCTCAAGGCTCATATTTGCCTTCTTTGTTGTCATAGTCTTTGTGTTTGTCATAGAAAAACTCTTGCAAATGATTCTTTCTCACTTGTATGCCCATTCCTATTTATTAAATCAAGCATCATGAGCTTTGTTGGAAATCAACTACTTATTGATGATAGAAGAGAGGTATAACATACTGCCCTTGAAAATAATTAACATACCAGCTTTCTTTGTTATTGTGTGTGTTGCTGTTGTATGCTTTGAAAAAATACAAACCTTTTCTTGTATTTTCTAGCTGAGACTCTGAATTGCTATGTCTGCTTGTAGTGTTGAGATGGGAAAAAACTGGTACTTTGGAATCAACAGCCACCATTTGAATCTGTTGGAGTATTTCTGCCAGCTTTTCAATATGAATTTAATTGGCTTTCAAGTAGGTTTTTTAAAGACATGAAACATTAGAACATAGTACCACAAAGTCTCTTATTTTCTGTAGAAAGACCTTCCCTGCACATCATAATGTTATTTTCAAACTAGTGCTGAAGGATCTCTGGTGAGAGTGAAGATGATCAGATATACGGGTCTACCAGTAATTCATTAGGGCTCAGTTATTTTCCTATGTGACTATGGCAGTATGAAATTTTATTTTTATGTAAATTTGTCATAATTTTAGTTATAGATTCCTAGCCATTAAGGCAGTGTTTGTTATGCCTTTCATCATATTGTCTTTAAAATAATATTTACTTGATTTCTGCCCAGATTTTTCGGCGATGACAAACATATATCTCAATACTTCTCAGTATTTTCCTGTTTCAGGCATGTACCTAATAAGAGTGAAGAATTTAGATCATGTTAGTTATAATCCACTAACAAGAAGATTAACCTGAGATTATAACACAAGTAGTTAATCTTAGTTAAGTTCTAAATAGCAGCAGATGGGTTCCCATTCTATGATGATGAATGTATGTAGGAACTTCCAAAATAGGTTCTTTCCATTATACAGGCAGTTGTAAGCATATATTGAAAAGTTCTGTGAATCTTCAGTTTTGCACCTACAACAATGTATTTTGCCAATAAGTGAATGAAATAACACACTACTTGGTCCTGGGCAAGAAAATGCTGATATCCCTTCATAGTATAAGGAGTTCCATTTATAATATCTCTTTTAATATACTATGAAGCATTTCACTTATTTTCAAATATTTACATAAGTTTATGTATGTATACATATATGAGATTGAGTATGCATAATTATATTTATCCATACATATGAATGCATGTGTATTCTTTCCTAATGTAGTTTAGAATTTCATACATGAGTACTGTATTTATGTTATTTCACACTCTTTTCTGCTTCCTCCTTTAAAATTATATCTATACTAGAAATGTCAAAATGAATTTAACTGCGCAATAACATTATCTTATTCTATTATGCAGATACAATTGTTTACATAAGTATTCCACACAGGACATACACTGTTGTGGTATTCCATACCTAATTTAGCATTGATTTTCTATAATTGGAAGGCCTATTGATGATACTTTATATTGGAAAAATGATCCTTTCTTTCTAAGCCTTTAATATTTGTCAATGGCTTTTCTGCTAATTGGATAAATTTTAGAGAGTTTTTCATCTTTGAGACATTTCAATATGGGATGTCATTGTGCTAAATAGATTTTTATTTTGCTTTCATTAATTTAAATGGCCCTCAAGATTTCTGAAATGTTGCTTTTCACTACTCTATTCTTTTTTTTTTAAAGGCTATGTAAACGGTTTGAAGTTTATTTATAAATTACGAGGATACACTTACTGGGGCTGGCATTTAAAATTTTTTACCCTTCTTTGCTTTTTAACTTAGCTAAAATTCTTGCTTGCTCTTATTTTGAAAGTAATTATTGTCTATGCTAGGGACTGAATCCAGGGCTTCCTTGCCCTCACCTGAGAATGCCAAATTAATTTTACTTCCACCAACCTATCTGCTCTTGGCCATAGCAAGGCAAAGACCAGTGCACCCTTCCCTGGATAGGAGGGTGGGTTCATCTCAGGAGACCCTCAAGGAAGCAATTAAGCATTTGTTCTGGTCAGCTCAGGCCGGTGTGGAGCAGAGGAACTGGTGTCCTTCTTGGAGTGTTGCCTTCATCTCATTGAACTGAGCCAACTGGCAGGCCTCTTCCAGTCTTAGCCAGCGGTAGGCTTGATGCTCCTGGGAGAGGCAGATCTCTACATTGTAGTCCTTCACCTCTGCCAGCCAGTAAATGACTGTCTTCGGCTTCTTCCAGGCCACATAGTTGAGCTCCCTTCTGAACCCCTCAATGATGGTCAGCTGGCTTGCTTCTATGCCTGTTTCCTCCTGAGTCTCTCGCAGGGCTGTTTCCAAGTCAGTCTCTCCAGGATCCACATGGCCTTTGGGAGGAGTCCAGTGATGGAAGCCATTTGATGCCTGCAGCAGCAGAAACTCAATTGTGCTGTTGTCCACCTTGGGAATAAGGTGTCTTCGAAAGATGATCAAGCCACATGCTCTCAGGGCCATGCTCTATCTTTCTCTGGGCCTCTGCTTCCTCTCTGGGAGATCAAGCTGCTGAATCACTTTGCAAACTTGGCTATTTGGGTGAGGGAGAAAACAGGAGAGTTTTACTGGCAGCGCAGAGGCAGGAGACGGTCCTTCCACTACTCTATTCTTATTAGAGTGATAATCTTCACAGCAGATATACTGGTTTTAGGGATAATAAATTCTGGACATAGCATGAAATAATTTCTGAGTCAACAATAGCGGTGAGATTTTGGATTCTTTAGCTAGCCTCTGTCCAAACAATGTTATTTGTTTGATATTTGAGCTGTTGTGGAATCATGTAGCAGTGTTGTAAAATCATGTTTTCCATTTTTTTCCTGGAATTTAGAGTTAATGTTTCTTGTGGGTCTAGGGATAAATATTTAGGACACAGTTAACAATTATATTTCTTCAGCAAATTTGCAGATGAAGTTTCTGTTTCTGGTCCCTCTATCTCATTAACCTATTTTAAAATAATTTTTCATAATTATTTATTTATTATGTATACAATATTCTGTCTGTGTATATGCCTGAATGCCAGACCTCATTACAGATGGTTGTGAGCCACCGTGTGGTTGCTGGGAATTGAACTCAGGACCTTTGGAAGAGCAGGCAATGCTCTTAACCACTGAGCAATCTCTCCAGCCCCTCTCATTAACCTTTTAAGATAGGCTTGGTGTTTGCATTTGAAATTTTTCTTTCTGTAAATAATATATCTGCATTACTAAAACAAGTTAGTGTAAAAGTTCAGGCATGTCTGAGGCATCAAACTAGTAATACCCTCTGAGGGGCTAAATGTCAGTAATTATAATATTTATTACACCTGGTGAAATCATACATTCTAACATGATATGATGTAGTTCAGTTAGTTGCAATTTTGAACTTAGCATATTAGGATGATTATAAGTAGAAATTAAAACTACACTAATGTATTAAGAGACTACCTCTCCAATCTTAATAGTGTATAAAGTTTTTTAAGGACATTATTTTTAAGAGGAATAGTAAAATACAATTTTATTTAATTCTGAATGGTTATGTATGGGAGATTCCTCAATGCTGCTCTTATCTGGTATATATATATATATATATATATATATATATATATATATATATATATATATATATATCTGTGGATGTCATTAAAACAGAAGAGACTCTGGATTGATCCTACTGTTTAGTTCAGGAGGCAGACTTTTGTTAAAAAATGTTAGCGGCGCAGCTGTCAGCCCAGCAGAGACAGTTGTAGGTCCCTGCAAGATCCCCGGGCAGTAGCAGGCGGTGGCCCATCCTGGCAGTGAGCAGGCAGACAAGGGGCATCAGGTTTCCGTAGGCGGGTGGGCACATGTGAACAGGCGGTGGGGGCAGCAGGTTAATGGCGGCGGCAGGTTAACAGCGGCGGCAGGTTAACAGCACAGACACAAAAAATAGGCATAAAGATTTATTAAAGGATGGGGGGAGAGAGAGAGAGAGACGTGTGCACATGCCAAAGGGGACAGTGAGAAGAGAGAGGGAACCAAGATGGTGATCAGAGGTCAGAGGTAGCAGGAGTGGTCATGGCTTGCAAAGCGGCAGGGACCAAAAGAATAACATTCCCAGGTCTTGCTTAAAATAAAAAGCAGAAAATTAGACACCACAGTTTGAAGGAACTGGGGCAGCAGAATTTTCAAGACTGCTTCCAGCTGACTGTGGGCGTTGTCTTTGGAGGGGGGGGAAACTGGGAAGGCTGTGTGTTGGCCACATCCTGGCATAGCTGGTCTCTTTGCTTGTGACCGGTGTCTGTGGCATGGAAATGTCTGGTGTCCCTTATCCTGTTTAAGACATTGGCAGAATAAAGAACAAAATTAAATTAAGGGAAAAAAATTGAACCAGGGAATTGAGGGGATATCTGACCTGTTTAAGATGGATTCCTTAATTCGTCTCCCTGGAACTCACAAGAACTCCTTGGGTTTGTGAAACAGAAGTTTTAGACATATAATGACTGTAACATAAGTGATAAATTTGATTTGAAATTTGTTTGGTGAGGTAACTTGGTAAAACCTCAACCTGGTAAAACCTCTCAGCTGTCAGACTGTCAGAGATCTTTGAGAAGGATAAGATTTTACTTGAGTTACAGATATAAAAATGACAGAGAATTTACTTGGTTGGCATCCAGAGCTACTCTTTTTAGGTCCTCCATGGTCACTGATGGTTGTACTTGACCTTTGTTATTTAGCGCAGTCCTGCCAGGCTCCAGAAGACTCTGTGGGCTAAGTAATCTGTAGGAAGACAGGCCTACCTTGACCTGAGAACATCTGGAGGTCTTTAGTTTAGATGAAAGGCAGTTTCGCCCAATGGTCAGCGCTCGGCAGTTGAAGCAAACTGCAGAAGGACGTTGTTCTGCGTGTGTCTGTCTTTTTTGGAGGGAGCAGAGAGTTGCTGCTAGGAGCCAACCTGTCTCTTTTTGTTATGAAAAGTTTTTAATAATTAAATATTTAAATATCACATTCCCCAGATCTCTGAGCAGTTGAGGGCTGGATTAAATATAGCTGCAGTATACTGGCTTTTAACAGGTAAGATCCAGACTTGTAAAAAGGCAGAAAGAAGAAACTGCTGGCAATGGAAGGTTAATGCCAGAATTGATACTGGTAGAAAACAGCTTAAGGCATTTTTGTAAAAAACTTAAAAGTACATACCAGTTTAAAATATGAGACAGGATTTTGTAATCTGAAATGAGATTTAATGAACAATTATTATACATAGAAAGAGTGAACAGGAATTGGGCAACGTGGACGTCTCTGATGGGCCCTATGAAAGACATACCATTGCACAAAACGCATGTAACAGAGTTAACATGCGGAGTTAAGTGAAGACCGTGTGAAGAGGCAGAAGAAAAAGTGGGAGAGCTTGATCACCTGACCTGGCCCTCAGCCAAGATGGCGGCAGCCATGTGTTGCGGGGGGTGGGGAGTTACAATTTTTGAGCTGTAAGGACTTTAAGTTTAATGAGAGGGACCTAAAGGCATGATCTGCTCTGTTGATGAGCCACCATGACATAACAGAAGCCATAGAGGGGAGGGGCAAAAGTCTGAAACCGAAAAAAAAAAAAAAAAAAAAAAAAAACTGCACCATGCCACGGCTAGAATTAAAAAAGCCAGCTGGAAGTTCAAAAACCGGAGAGCCAGTTGCTATCCAGAGCCAAAATTGTGAAAATCCACGGAAAGAACGGCACCCAAGGCCTATATTGGAAAGTCTTCCAAAAGAGATATAGGCGGGGTGCAAATTCGTGCGAACACCCAGGTGACCTGGGTGCTAAGACATAGCTGGATTCTGGTGACCCAGAACCCAGAGAGGCCAGGATTAACAGTCAAGAGAAGAAAAACAGGAAAGAAAAGTGGGAAAAAAAGAGAGAAACTGAGGACCCTGTTACTAGTCAAATCGCACATGGGCAGACCAGCCCCCAGGACCGATCCAGACGACCCTGGCAAGGGAAACAACCATAGTAGAATGAAAGCAACCATAGCAAAATGGGGTGGGCGAGGAAGCTCACCGATTGAGCCGGGAAGCCGGTGGCAGAAGTGGAAAAACAACCCTGTTCGGGGGTCACGTGGCACCAATTTTGTTCTTAAAAATGTTAACGGTGCAGCTGTCAGCCCAGCAGAGACGGTTGTGGGTCCCTGCAAGATCCTGGGGCAGTAGCGGGCAGTGGCCCATCCCTGGTGGGCGGTGGCCAATCCAGGGCGGGCTGCAGACAAGGGGCCACAAGTTTCTGTAGGCGGGTGGGCACATGTGAACAGGCAGCGGCGGTGGCAGGTTAAGGGCCCGCGGGAGGTTAACGGCGGTGGCAGATTAATGGCACAGACACAGAAAATAGGCATAAAGCTTTATTAAAAGAGAGAGGGAGAGAGGGGGGAAGAGAGAGAGACTTGTGTGCACATGCCAAAGGGGACAGTGAGAAGAGAGAGGGAACCAAGATGGTGACCAGATGTCAGAGGTAGCAGGAGTGGGCATGGCTTGAGAAAAGAAAAACAACTGTGTCTATTGAAAATATTATAACTTATGTTATTTTTTGCTTTTATGTTCAAAAAATGCACAGACTTATAGAGGGCTCTTTCCGTGATCTGATAATTTGAAATATTAAGAACTTGGTCAATTTCTAGCATATACATATGAAAAAAAACTGGTATTCTATGAAGCATTTGTAGTAAATGTGGGAACTCTGAGATTTACTGGCCTGTATTCATACCATGTGTGGCAACTTACATGGTTGTGACATACTATTTCACTAATGCATACGAATAGTAATTGATTGGTATTCAAGTACACTTGTAATATTGAATTTCCATTGAATAAGTTTGCATATATAATTATTTCATTATAAAAGCCAGACAACCTGCTGTGAAGTCAAAATACTATCAGAATAACTTATTTATTAGGCTGAAAAAGTGGGCAGATAAATTTTCTCAGGTATGCTAGTAATGACAGGATGTCCATGTGCTAGAAAAAAGACCATTATCCGAACACACACACACACACACACACACACACACACATACACACACAAATTCCCTGAAGTAAGATTTCACTGCAAAGACAAAAGAGGTATATGACCTAAGGAAGGAATAATGATATTGGTGTTTGCAAAGAAAATCTTGTGAAGGCAATACAGTGAATTTTATCAAAATTTCCAATTAATGTAATAATACTGAAAAGCATTTCATAAGTATTAATTGAGACTATGATTCTAAAATCAGTCAAATGCATGCACACATGTGTGAACCACTAATACAAGCATACATACAAAGGTAAAATTCTTGAAGTTATACATATTTTTTGATTTTTTACTAAATGAAAACCTCAAGAACTATTGCTAAATTTTTATAACTTTGTTAGGTACCATATGCAAATTTGTGTGTTTCAGAATTGGGTTTGGAATTAGCATTCATATTTAGAAAATACTCATTGTATTTCAAAAATTTTACGAATGTGTATATATATATATATATATATATATATATATTTGAATATATACATGAATTCTTTAATTAATGTTTTTAATCATTGCATTTGTGAAATCTGACTTGACCTTTAAAAAATGCCAGCAACAAGCTTCAATGAGCAACACAGAATCAAAATTAGATATCTGTAGCCAGAAATGGAGGCTTTCATGTTGGTAGCCAAGATGTAGACCCAAAAAGTAAATGTCATCACTCATCATTATCATGGCCTGATCCATTTCAGTAGTAAATTAAAATTTTATCCTCTTTTCTACCTTTAGTTTGGCTGCTAGTAGTACAAAACCCATGTAAGTTGGAAGGAGAAATGAATGAACAGCTATGATGGAGCTCTACAAGTTTACCACAGGATTTGCCACTACTGTTGAGATCACTGTCCTTTTTGGATTTGATTTCATGCTCAATTTTCATTCACATACTGCTTCAATCAGAAGCCAGGAGTGTTTATAAATGTGCTAGCAGAACAGGCTCTTACCATTCAAGTTCTAGCTATACCCCAAGTCTCAGTTGGACCTATGTATAACCAAAGCCTGTCTATGCATTGTTCTAGACAAAGGCAGATTGCTCCTGACATGTATAGGAGTCTGAGCCCATGGAAGTTAGCAAAATCAGAACTTACATTCACAATAACTACTGCAGCAGCATTTGACAACTGTGGGGAATATATTCTATTATTCACCCTAACATGGTGCTTACTAAGTTTTGCTCCAAAATCATATTCTCTAAACTTATCAAACCAATATAAAATATTTTTCCAGTCCTTAAATAATTTTCTCAATTAACTATGTTAGCCTTTTATATCTTTTAAGCTCTTTAAATATTGTATATCTTTTATGAGTTTCATTTTTAAATTTTCTATCAAGGAAATCTGTGCAACTATAACTATCTATTCTTAAAATCTTTTAAGACCCAAGTAGGAGAACGTATCGCATGAGTAAACAGCAAGAACAAACAAACAATTTTTTGGAACTATAGAACTGAATAAGACTCCAGGCTTCAGGGACAGTCCCCAAAGATTCCTCTGCAACACTGCAGCATCTGTCTTTAGCTCACTGGCTTAAAATATCTCCAAGATGTTTCTGTAGGGTAAAATATTGAAAGGACAGGCCTACTTCATCTTTACAAATTCCAGTGGTCCACTTCTTTTGTGTCTGTCTTGTCAATTGTGTGCAGCATACTATATGCAGTTGAAGCAAATACAGGTTTTTCCATGATGTGTGTTTTTGCCACTTGAAATCAAACTCCCTATAGATATTCCTTCTTTGTCCATCAGCTTCTCTGTATTAGATTGGTACTTCCAGGTGCAGATGTCATAAAATGGATTGAGCTAGTCAAATAACTTAAATTCTTTAGATATCTGATTGTTTGAAGGTCACCTATCTACCAAAATTCATCTCTGATTTACCTAGGAAAACATATCTAACATGACTACAATTTTGTTTGTTAGAGGTGATTAAACTGCCTATATTGGTTAGTTAGTTATCCTAATCTGTCTGTAATAGTAACTTTCATGGTGTAGCAAATTATGTTACATTTTTCAATGAGTGCATGGAAAATATAACCCAAACAAAAATAAAAATTCGTAGACAATATGTTGCAAAATATAACATTGAATTTACATCAATAAATAGAAATTCATAGCAATATAAAATATTTCTGATGAGTATATCGTTCTAGTTTATGTGAAGACTAAATAAGCTAACCTTTTATCCTATCATTCCTATATCCTCATCATCAGAATGAATGTTGTTGAAACAAAGAAACTGAAAAATTTATCCACACTAATCACTGTGAGAGAAATGCTGAAATACTTTAGGTACAGCATAAGAATTAGTCAGTTTGGACTATTGCATACCAGCCAAACTATATAGAAAAGACTACTAGAGATAAGCTTAGGGGTCTAAGCATGATGTGCAAATGTAGTTAAAGGAAGAGGAGAACAGAAGAATCCAAATCTCTCAACTTATGCATTGGTAGAAAAATAAGGAGTTCCATTGATGAGATCTAGGTGATGGAATTTGTCAGACTCAGGGAAATTACTGTGAATTTCGCACATCTAAACAAGTTGGAGTATCATTATTTCCTATTTGTATGTAACATTTATATGTCAGAGGTTTAAATGTTGTGAATACATCAGAACTACCCATGCTCCAGAAGGCCATGCCTATTTAAAATTTCATTTGTAATTAGTTTTGAATATTCTGACACTTTCTCAGAGCAAGTGACAATGAAATTCACAAATCTTCACCATCTTTTGAATCCCTGTAGACCTATTTATAATTTTTTTAAAATTTCATTTTTATTTAATGTGCATTGGTGTTTAACCATGGGTGACCTTCCTTTCACATCACTGAGTTACTTCCCAACTAGTGCAAGAAATAACATTTCTGGTGAGTGTTATGATGCACAGATATATAGTTATATGAATATATAATCAGGAATCATATTGTTTATATAGGACTATGACATAAGTAATAATTTCCATATAATTTTGTTATTATTTTAATCTCAGTTTATAGGCCATTATAGACATGTGAGGTATCCTTTTCAAACCATGCTTTTAATCATAATCTTCACAATTATTTAATTTCTTCCATGATTTTTGGACCAATTTGACAAAAATTTTATCTGAAGATTTTTCATGATTTTGCCTTTTATGCTGTGTAGCATGTAAGAGTGAGGAAAATTGTTCCTACTAATTTAAGCCTCAATTATGCAAATTCAACTTTTGTCATATCTCATGTAGTCAATTCCTGTGAAGCTTCTAATAGCAATGAAGGGGATTTTTCTTCTATGAAGTAATAAGTGTAAATTAACTTCAAAAATAGATGCTTTGCATCATATTGGTAGGTGCAAGCATATTTTTGAAATGGTCTTTTAGCTTGAGTTTGGCATTATAGGAATGCCCTTGTCCAAGAAGAAAATCAGATAACAAAGTATTTTCTCCTTTGTTTGAATATTCTCATATCCTTTCATATACAAGGGGTTCAATTTTCATATCTCACGAAGTATATTATGACATATATCATTTGTTTTCAAATATTTATATAAGTTTATATGTGTGCATATGAGTAGCCCCATTTATGCGTTAGTGCAAATACTTAATATAGTTTAGAATTTCATATGTGATTTCAGAATTTATACTACTTCATAATTCTTTCTTCTACCTTCAATTCAATAGAAAATGTCAAAATAAATACACCTATTTAGTGAAGTTATTTTACATATTTGTGTATACAGAAATGTATACATAACTATCACACTATATAAAAAATGGGGTGATTATATGTAAACATTTTATCTTGTCCTTTTCAAATTGAAAATAGTTAATATTATTGTACAACACAAGCAGATCTTTTCTGTCTTAGCATGCAATATTTGTTTATGACGTTTCTGCTATATATGAGAATTAGAGATATTTTCCCATTTGAGTTAACATTACAATTTCTGATGTCATTGTGCTTACTCTTTTTTGTATTTAATTGCTATCAGTTATGTGTTGGAGTTCACATTTTCTAAAATTTTCAAAAATACCCTCTCCTCATACTCTTTTCACAGTAGATATACTTTTATTTAGGATATTAAAATGAATCATCCCATGGCATGCAATATTTTTCTGAGTTCAAGAATAATGGTGAGCTGTGTGTATTGAAAAAGTGTAATTGGAGGAAACATTGCAAGTTCTTTGCTATTTGATCAAATGTGGAATTGTGCAATATTGTGTAAAATGACGTTTTTGTGACAGTTATAGATAAAGTTTAACAATCTAGTGAATATTTACCAACATCCTTACCAATAGCATTACATATGCTGTTGCTTTCTCATGAAATCTTCATTTGCTGGAATATTTTATCTTCTATATTTTTGGTCATACTGTAAATCATGTATATTTCCTTATAAAGTTATTTCTGTAATCCTATATTTTTTTCTAAGATTTGTAGCTGTTTTATTATTTTAAATTCAAGCACCCTAAACCAAAGAGAAAAAAGTCTCTTCTGAAACCTAAGCAGTGATGATGTGAAGCTTTATAATAAAGGCCAGGGTGATGAAGCTTACATGATGTATTATATTCAGTATTCAGGCCTGGTGAACAAATGACACGTGCTCTCAAAGCCATATGTCTGATTCCAGGATGCTGGCTCCTTGAAAGGGGAGTCAAGTGATAACAAACAGAGATATCTGGAATAACGAGAGCATTTTTGCAATTTACAATGCAAGGCGAGAAGACTTTGAAATTAGTTAATTCTCTGTAGATTGAGGAACATGCATCCATTCCCAAAGACCTATGAATAAATTCAAGCAGCAAATGATTTTCAATAATCAAAAATACCTAATGAAATCTTAACTATGTAACAAAGAAATAGGATTAAGAATGTTAAATGGGTCTGTGTAGAAAGAAGCAATTATAGTTATATTATTTCACTTTTAATAGACGGATGATTTTTATCAGAAAAAAAAGAAACAGCCTAGTTAAGCTAACGAACTTTACCTAGGTGACAATGAAATCAGAACACTGATGAACATCACTACTGCACAGAAATCTGTGACAATCCTCTTGAAAGTGACAGGTAGAATTCTTGAGTAGTAATGGTGGCAGATCATGCCTGACAGATAGGAGCAAGAAATATGGCCATTGTCACTGACACACATTTACCCACTCCCTTCCTCCCTCCCTCCCTTAGCACCTCTTATTCCAGTCCTCCATAGTATTCACATGATATGGGGCAGGCCCCTCATGGACACCAGCACAGTATGGTATTTCAAGCCACAATAGACCAAGCACCTCCCTCTCTGTTTTTTCAAAGTAAGGTGATCCAGTATGAGAAGGAGGTTGCAGAGCACCAGCTAAATCAGCATGGGCAGACGCTTCTCCCATTGTCAGGGGTGACAAAAGTAGATCAAGCCTCACAACTGTTATTAATCAAGAGTCATTCAAGTGTGTTTTAAGAATTAAGTCTGGAAAATTTATTCACAAAGTGTGCAAAGAACCATTGTGTATTTCATAGCAGAATATAACAATAATGGCACTCACCAAGATGATTAGGAAAGTTTATGAATAGATTTTGTCTATCAATTTATATTGTATATAAAATATAAAAGAGTAGGGAACCCTGATGGCTCCTTGGTCTGGAGAGGGAGGGAGGGGGGTATGGGTGGAGGGGAGGGGAGGGAAGGGGGAGAAGGAGGGGAGGAGATGGAAATTTTTAAATAAAAAAAATAAAAAATATATAAAAACTGATTTTGTGAGTCTCCAACTTTGTGAATATTGAAGGATATTTATAGGAGGGTCTTATGTTCCAAGTGTTTAGCCATGCAGGATTAAATGTATACTATACTAGAGCAAAAGCAATATTTTATTGAGCATCTCAAAAAGTAATTCCATACTATCTCTGATTAAAGTATAATAAAGGGTCCTTTATCTAGGGGTAGACTCACAAATCCACAGTCCTCTGCATGAGCAGGTAACAGGATCCCAATCAAGCTAATGAGAGGTGGAGAGCACAAACATTTCTACACCTGAATTTATAGTACTCCAACATGATAGCCAAAGTTTTCCAACATCTCAAAGCCATTGGCTTAAGGAGTTCCCAGAGCACATCTCCTTTTTCTCTAAATAAGAGCATTTTAAGCTATGTATATATATATATATATATATATATATATATATATATATATATATAATTAAAAGAGATATCACATATCACATATAAAAATTAGAGTTACAACCATCATATACTATGTCAAAAATAACTATTTAAATGTTTCAATAATTATCTTATCTGAAGGAATCTAAGTATGTGTTAGAAATGGCTTGGTCAAGTCATGAAAGAAAAGTAACTATAGCTATCTAGTCTTCAACCCCATTGAGGACCTGATAAGGAAAATAGTTGAGTAAACAGGAAGTAAAATCAAACAACTTCCAAAATGTGCAATAAATGACAAAGATTACTGGCTACTTGGGTAGTCACCCAAATCTCATTAGCAACGTTGTAGCAAGCAAATTTTTTTTAAGGTCTATAGTAACTGACAGACCATTTTTAGAGACAGGAATACGTTTTAAACTGTCTTAACCTGTCTTGACGAAGTTTGGTAGTCTTTTATCTTGTATCCTTCTTGTCCAATTCGAACATTGTGCATTTTATCAGTGGTCAAGGCATGGGAAGTTCTTTGTCCAAAGGCCAGTTTTGCCAAGAAGAAAACAAGGTCCAAGTGGAGTGTAATCAGTGCCCAGCATTCTCTCAGAAATACATTGTTGCTGCAAAAAGCAATCGTGACTCTAATGAACAGAATCTTAAGTTACTTAAATGCCAGATTCCACAGTTCTTTGAACTGGTTGATGATCTACAGGGAAGACAATCTCTATCTTTCTAAAGAACCTGATTAGTCTAACTATAAATATGACAAACACGGATGACTATTGACTTAAAATTTTAATATCTATATCCATTAAAGACTAAGACTTCATATTAGAATATTAGACAATCCTTAACTCTGCTGCAAATGAGGACAATGACCTCAAAATGTAAACAATGTATAAGTGACTTGATCAGAGGTAGAAATGTATAATGCAATATAAATATATCCTAAAATTGTACCAATATATAAAATGTCTTAAACAGAAATGGAAACATGCATGCATATAATATGACAAATAATTTTTCATATGTATACAAATATTGTAAACACAAAAAGGAGCATATTCTATATAACATATATAATTTGAATTTGCTTTGACATACAATAATCTATACCAATGTAAATTGCCTATAAATCATAGCTCAAGGTATTCACTCTGTTGCTCACTATTATCATTAGTGTGAGTAAGGGCACAGTAATATAACTATTATCTCATTTTAAGGGGTTCCCATAGTAATATTTGATATGTGTGGTTAGAGAAACAATATTGACAAACATTCCATTAATGATTCTTTTGGTTTTAATTGATTAAACATAGTACAAATTAAATTCCTCCCCTTCCTATTATGCTTCCTATGTGATGTAGTTAGTGTAACTATTTCTCTTACTAAACTCATTGTGAAGAAAGTCAAGCTAATGACAAAAGTTTCTTTTGTCTTATAATTTGTCTGCACTGTTTATCATCAAAGTTAGTCAAGACAGGAATTTGAACAGAGAAAAAAAATCTGGACTGGTGCTAATTAGACATCATGAAGCAGACCTGCTTAGAGTTCTGCTTTTAAAGACTTGTTTACCTAGCTTTCCTATGTAACCCAGTAACAGCAGCCTAGGGCTGACAATATCCTCATTTCTTGGTCTCTCTCACTTCATTCATCAATTAAGAAAATACTATATAATCTTCTCTACAGAGTCTTCTGTAACATGAAGATATTTTCTAAATTGAAATTTCCTGATCACATATAACTTTAGCTTATTCCAAGTTGACATAAAACTGTCCGGTTTACTATCATAGGTTATTGCTCCATTTCATGTGCATTAATAAAATTTTTCATATCTTCATTTTCATCATTTTCCTCACTTGTCCTGCTTAGTGGAAAACAATGACAGTTAGAGTTAATGTTTACTGTGGGTATAAATTGTTCCAACAACAGAATTTGAAAAAATAAATGCCTCCGTATTCATTACCATGCCGGATATGGATGAGTCAGACATCTATGTACTTCCCTCCAAGTCTTAGGGACTCTTAAGCAATAAGGAGATAGAAAGAATTGAATAGTGCAAGGCCTATTTAATTATATCCTATATCATCCTTTGCTTAGTATTATATATTCTGTATTCATATGTCTGATAGTAAAGTTGAGACTGAAAAACTTTAGTTGGTAATTATCTGTCACCCCTGAAACTGTTGGAAAATTTCTGCCATTTTCTCAATACAAATTTACATTGCTCTCTCTCCTTCTGCTCCTCATCAGGACCTTGGGAGCTCAGTCCGGTGCTCCAATGTGGGGCTCTGTCATTTTCTTCATCTATCGTCAGGTGGAGGTTCTATGGTGATATGCAAGAAATTCATCAGTATGGCTATAGGAACTGGCCTTTTCAGGCTCCCTCTCCTCAGCTGCCCAAGGAACTAACTGGGGGCGTCTCCCTGGAAACCTGGGAACCCCTCTAGGGTCAAGTCTCTTGACAACCCTCAGGTGGCTCCTTAAATTAAGATATATGCTTCCCTGCTCCCATATCCACCCTTCCTGTATCCCAAGCATCCCATTCCTCCGAGCTCCCCCCATTCTTCCCTTCACACTTTTCTCTCCCCATCTTCCCTTGGCTCAGTCTCGCCCAACCCTCAAGTTCCCAATTTTGCTTGGCGATCGTGTCTACTTCCAATATCCAGGAGGATTACTATATCTTTTTTTGGGAGTTCACCTTCTTATTATCTTCTCAAGGATCCCAAATTTATAGGCTCGATGTACTTTAATTATGGCTAGAAACCGATTATGAGTGAGTACATCCCATGTTCATCTTTTTGGGTCTGGGTTACCTCACTCAGAATAGTGTTTTCTATTTCCATCCATTTGCCTGCAAAATTCAAGATGTCATTGTTTTTTACCGCTGAGTAGTATTCTAGCATGTATATATTCCACAGTTTCTTCATCCATTCTTCCACTGAAGGGCATCTAGGTTGTTTCCAGGATCTGGCTATTACAAATAATGCTGCTATGCAGAAGGAGAGAGAACATGAGAAAGAAAGTCAGGACAGTGAGGGAACCTCCATCTGACGATAGATGGGGAAAATGACTGAGCCCCACAATGGAGTTCTGGACTGAGCTCCCAAGGTCCTGATGAGGAGCAGAAGGAGAGAGAACATGAGGGAGAAAGTCAGGAATGTGAGGGGTGCATTCACTCATGGAGACGGTGGGACAGAACTAATGGGAGATCACCAACTCCAGTTGGAATGGGACTGATGGATCATGCGACCAAACCCATCTCTCTGAATGTGGCCAACAGTGGGGGCTGACTGAGAAGCAAAGGACAATGGCTCTGGGCTCTGATTCTTCTGCATGGATGGGCTCTGTGGGAGCCTTCTCAGCTTGGTTGATCACCTTCCTGGACCTGGGGGGAGTTGGGAGGACCTTGGTCTTAGCATAGAGTAGGGAACCCTGATGGCTCCTTGGCCTTGAGAGGGAGGGAGGGGAGGTATGGGTGGAGGGGTGGGGAGGGAAGGGGGAGAAGGAGAGGAGGGAAGGGGGAGGAGGAGGGGAGGGAGGGGGGAGGAGGAGGGGAGGCGATGGAAATTTTTAAATATAAAACAATAAACCATGAGAAAAAAAATAATTCATTTGTGAATATGAAAAAAAAGACAAATTTACATTGCATTCTTGTAAAGTTTTGTTGAAGACAAGAAACATCAAAACATAATATTGCAAAGCAACTAAGATTCTATAGAATAATTTTATTGTAGAATATTTTGTTTTTTCTCAACTAGTAACTTATAAAGATCTCATATGAGGGTCAAGTGATGGTCAGATATATGTGTATATCAATATTTCATTAGGGCTTTGTTCATTTCTACATGATGGTGGCAGAATGAATTAGATTATTTTTGTGTGAATATCATCAATTGAGTCTCAGTTTTCTAACTTCCGAAGCAGTGAGGGATTTTCCTTCCACATAATCACATGAATCATAATCCTCTTAATTATTTGATTTTTATCCTGATTTTTTCACCACTATTATATATATATATATATATATATATATATATATATATATATGTAAAGATTGCTCAATATTTTCCCTTTTCATCATGTTGCTCATGAGATTGAAGAACTTTGTTTCTGCTGATTTTAATCTATTAATATATAGACTACCTTTCATTCACATCTTATGTAGTCAACTCTATTAAAGCTTTTTAATAGATGCAGATGGAATTTTGTCCTGTGATGATATAAGTATGTACGAATTGCCAAATAGGTTCATTCTATCACATCATGAGTTATAAGCATATTTTTGAAATGGTTTATGAAGCTCCAATGTGGCATGAAATGCATGTGGTTTCCTGAGACACAAACCATCTAACATCCTACTGGCACTTGAGCAAGAAAACTGTGATATCACTACTTAATAAGAAAAGTTAAGTATTCACAATATTCTCCAAATATACCATTAGGCATTTTCAGTCCATTCAATTATATATGTATGTTTATGAATGTGTATATGTGAGTTTGTTATGCATATATATGAACATACATATGTATGTTTGTGTACCATTCTCATATCATAGTTTAAAATTTCATCTATGATTACTGTGTATTACTTCACACTTCTTTCAGTTTCCTTCAATAAAATATATGAACTACAAAATATCTGAATAAATACAACTGCTTATTGGAATTATTTTATTTTTTGAAAATAGAAATGTATACATAACTAACTCACATTCTATACACATTGTGGCAAATATGTATACATTTTTAGTATTATATTTGTGTATTTGGAAGACTATCAATGTTATTTTAACTAAGAATCAGACCATTTCTATTTTGAATCTGGTACTTGTCCTTGGCTTTTCTTCTAATTATGGGAATTTGGGAAAGTTTTCTATCTGTGTTGAAATTACAATTTGTGATGTCATTGTCCTAACTTTTTAGAACTTTTCCTTACTTTCCTTTAGCTTTTTGTGTCATTCAAGATTTCTAAACTTTTGCTTTTTAATACCTTTTCATTACTAGAAGACACTGTTTCCACAAGATATCCTGTTTCTTATGGCATGAAATTGTGTCTGACCTTTCCTTGCAATACTTTCTGATTGTAAGAAAAATAGTAATTTGGGTAGTTTGATCAGGTAGCAATGAAGGAGACATTGAAAGATTTTGCAGTTTGAACAGATGGATAATTTTGAAGTATTACTGTAATATGATGAGATTTTTTTCAGCTAATTAGAGTTAATGTTGCCCATGTTCATAACAATGATTATTTATAACAGAGTGAGAAACAAGATTCCTTCAGAAATTTGCAGATGAAGATTCTGCTTCTCAGCTCACTATTGCCCTGGGCACATTGAGTAGGATAGCTTGTTATATTGGGCACAGATTGCCTTCCTGCCCAGAACATATGTTTGCATTACCAGAAAAAGTTAGAGTGAAAATTTGTACATGTCTTTTGGTATCAAACCAATCATACCTTAGGTAAAGCTAAATATTGATAAAATATAACTTTTGTAGGAGCTGGTAAAAATTTTAAAAATGAGGTAATATTTCATATTCTTGTTAGTTGAAATTTTGACCTTAAAAATATAGGATAATTAGAATAAAATAATACAAATATTAATGAGTTAAGGAACTGTATCTAAGATATTAATACTATAACGAATTGCTAAAAGGACAGTATTTTCAAGAGGAACAATGATATAACAAAATTTTATCAAATTATGAGGCTTTCTATACCGGGGTTTCTTCAATGAGTTTCTTGTTTGTTGTTTGTGCGGAGTATAAAAGAATGGTAAGATATGGGCGTGTGTATATTTTAATCACTGTATAACTGACCTATAGTTTCTTTTTTTACTGTCTGTATCTTTCATTATTAAACTTCTATATGGTTTTATGGTTACAGAGACAAATCTTAAACTGCCTTGCTAGTTGGAGTATAACACTACACAGATTAATCACGGCATTAGGGGCTGTATCCTCCTCTCCTGGTTCCCTGAGAGTCTAGCTTTATTCCTGTGGTATCAGGGTGTCCTGATTACCTCTGTAGCTCAGTGAAGTTGTGTCCAGGCTGACTACTAGTAGAATGTTTTACCTTGTTCATTAACCCCATGTATGTTTTCTATCATGGGCCTCGTAAAGGAGCCATACATGTGTTAGTTAGCAGCACTCAGCCTAGAAGCTGGCTCTTATAAAAGCCATTCCTCTATTCTTACCTAGGATTGAGTTTAGCCAAGAAAAGTGGTTATCAAGAAACGGCTTTTGGCTCCGATTTTGGGTGGTTTCTCTCTTATCTTTTTGTTGTCTTATGTTGAATGTTTGGCTACTAGTAGGAATGCCATTTGTAGTTATAATATTTTATGCCAATAGATAGTTTACAAATTGTAGTGAGGAGCTGTGGAGGGCTGTGTTCCTGCCGCCCAGCTCTAGGTTGCCTGACTAGCTTATGCCCTGAAATAATGACACACAAACTGTATTCTTTCAAACACTGCCTGGCCCATTAGTTTCAGCCTCTTACTGAATAATTCTCACATCTTGCTTTAACCAATATCTAATAATCTGTGCAGCACCACAAAGTGGTGCCTTACCAGGAAGATTCTAGTGTATGTCCATCTTGGGCTGGAGCTTCATTGCGTCTGGCTCAGAGAGGAGAGGCATGGCATCTGTCTCACTTAGGAGAGGTGTGGCATCTGACTGAGCCATCTACCTCACTTCCTTCTTCCTGTTCTGTCTACTCCACCCACCTAAGGGCTGGTCCATTAAATGGGCCAAGGCAATTTCTTTATTAACAAATGAAATCAACACAAACAGAAGACTTTCCCACATCAGCAAATAATGACAGTGAGACTGTTAATAATTATAAATGCTCTTTCAATGGATTAGGCTTGTTATTGGTTCCACCCTAGATTGTAAATCTTTCTTTACTTATCTAGGCTATGCCACATGAATTATTCACTTTTCTTAGTATAAGAAGTTCATATCCTTCTCTTTGTATCACTTCCCAATATTGAGGCTTCTCCCCTTTTTCCCCAGAAGACTCTTAGTCTGGTTCTCCCAACTAATTTTTCATGCCTAGGTATGAGCCAGCCAACTTATTTATTAAACTAGTCCATGCAATATACATTCATATTTCATAAAGAAATTTTGTTCACCATGTTCTTGACTTTTTCATGCAAACACCCTTTTTATTACATTTTATTTATAAACTAATTCTATTACATTTAATTTATAAAATAATGTTGAGACATAAATTTCCATTCTTGCATCTACTTATTATATGACAATAATATATTTATGAAAATATTTGGGAAATATTATTTTATGTGTATATTTAATTTAAAATATCTATAATTTTTCTTAAATATTTTATTTATAAAGCAGTGATTTTGTTTAATTTTTAAAACTGCTCCATTATATACCTGTGTATAACCACTTTATTATTAAGCCTATGCACATTTTTTAAACAGCTATGACCTTTTTAGAGGTTTATTTTTTAATGAATCTACCTTTATTGCATATGTGTAATCATCTTCTGACATGCGAATTTTTTTATTTAGTGTTTATCAGGTATGAAAAGATTAGCCCTGCTTCTTTGTCTGTTGAATCCACCCAGTCCAAGATGCCAGAGGAATGTTCACCACCTCTGCAATCAAGGATAACTGTCCTAGCTCTAGGGATGTTGGGGTTCTATATAATATAAAGCAATTTGTAGCATGCTGATATAGGAGGTTCTTCTGTTTTGTGTTGATTTTATTGGTTAAATAAAGAAACTGCCTTGGCTTTTTGATAGGGCCGAAAATTAGGTAGGCGGAGTAGACAGAACAGTATCCTGGGTAGAGGGCATTGTGGCAGATGTCCTGGCTCTCCTCTCAGAGACAGATGCTGGTTAATCTCGTGCTGGTAAGCCACAGTCAAGTGATGATACAGATTATTAGAAATGGGTTGAATCAATATGTGAGAGTTAGCCAAGAAGAGGCTAGATATAATGGGCCAGGCAGTGTTTTAAATAAATATAGATTCTGTGTTATTATTTCCAGGGCTAAGCTAGCCATGCAGGAGCCGGGCGAGATGAAAAGCAGGCCTGCTCACCTCATCACTACAGCATGATGTTCAAAAACCCCAATATAAATACTCTGTAGTAGGACTTCCAAAAGATCCGGAGCCTTTTTTGGACTTCCAGTCTGAACCAGGAAGCTGTCCCTACTCACTGCCAACATAAAAAGCCTTGCTGAAAACATGTGACTACCAAAAAGCTGGATTTGACTCCCTTTTCATGGGCCTGGAAAAGCTGTTTAAAGCATTCTTAGGCTTTATGTTGATGAACATTGCCAAAATTAGACACTGTGATGAAAGTAGAAACTCTACTTTTTGTTTCCCACGAACCCAGACCTAAATAATCACACTGAATCTATAATAATTACAACACTGTTTGGCTACTGGCTCAAGTGTATTTCTATCTAGCTCTTACATCTTAACCCACTTCAGTTATAGCCACAACACTGTGGCTTAATGCCATTTTTCTGCTTTAGTAACTACATGGTGTCTCCTTGACACTGTTACTCTTTCTCTATATCTATGTTCAGATTTTCTGCCTGGTTATATTCATCCCTGCCATAGACAAAAGCAGGTTTTCTATTATTAATGCAGTGGTAATAAATTCACTGCATACAGAGTAGAATCCCACATCAGGAGATGAGTCAGCAACTCTGAAGGAGATCACAAAGTTTACTGCAGGATTTGTTTTCATTGATAGAATTGAGAATACTCTATTTTTTCATATTCCAAAGAAAACTTGAATGTACACACTCCATCAATCAGATACAATTATAAACACTCAGCCAATAGCTCAGGCTTATTACTAGCTAACTTGTACATTTTAAATTAATCACATTTCTTATGTGTGTTTTCATGTGGATTGGTTCATTTTCTCAGGTCAGTATCTATGTTTATTCCTTATATATTTTAATTACTCTGCAGTGATTTATTCCTGAATGCTCATGTCTAGAAACTGAAGAATAACCACATGAACATGGAAGTTGAACCTGCCAAGTTGACACTTAATATCTTACCACAGGCTGGGCTGTGATCTACAACTATGTAAGAATATGGGATTGATGAACAGGCCTCTTTCCTTACTCAGGTTGACTCTCCGATTCTGTGACAAGAAATAAGCACAAAAAAACAATTTCAAAGAGTAAAACCACTGTGATTTTGTTTCCAATGAGATAAAGAAAACCGAGTAAAAAGAAATATTCCGGTACTCATTTTTTTTTCTGTCTCTGTCTTGCCATTACTCAAAAACAAAATCACATTTAACTAACACTAAATCATATGTAAGGTTCTCTTCTTCTAAGTGTATAGTTAACATGACACCTTAAACAGACACCACTTCCACAGGTAATTTCATTAGGTATTATTTTATTTTCTATGAGCATCCCATAGTTTCATTTTTTTTTAATTTTATTTTTATTTTGTTTACAGTATATTTAGGCTGAGCTAGATAGTCATTCAGAGAATAACTCCCTAAAGACAGAACAAGCAGGGATAGATAAATTGTGGTCCCACTGACATTGGCTCACAGCCTTCCCCAGCCTTAAAAGTCTCCCCCACATTCAGAGTGCTTAGTTTGGTACTATGCTGGTTCCCTCACTATCAGGCCAGAGGTGTTTCGCTACCATTGGCTCAGGTAAGCTGTTTCAGTAGTATTCTGATCATGGCCTTGATCTTTTTGCATGTATTCTCATTCTTCACATTCTTTAACTGGACTTTGGGAGCTCAGTCCTGTATTCAACTGTGGATCCCTACATCTGCTTCCATCAGTTGCTGGATGTAGGTTCTGTGATGGCATTTAAAATAGTCTTGAATCTGACTACATGTCAAGGGCTGTTCATGCACCCTCTCCACTATTGCTTATGGTCTTACTTGGGGGTCATCCTTGTGAATTCCTGGGACTTTCTCAAATAACAGGTTTCTGCTAGTACCCTAATGGCTCCCTCAATCAGGATACCATTTTCCTTGCTGTCTGTCTCTGTCTATCTCCATCTCGTAAATTCCATTCTTTCAAATTCTCCTCACCTCCTTTTTTCTCTCCACCTTCTTCAGCA
The DNA here is from genome assembly GCF_903992535.2 of Arvicola amphibius. Classification (NCBI taxonomy): domain Eukaryota; kingdom Metazoa; phylum Chordata; class Mammalia; order Rodentia; family Cricetidae; genus Arvicola; species Arvicola amphibius. The sequence continues at coordinate 130,860,278 of NC_052058.2, forward strand.
TTCCCTTCTCCTGCACCCATAATTTCTCAATTTCTCAGGAGATCTTGGCTTTTCCCTTGCTTAGAGGGATCAATGATTTTGCCCATTAATGTTCCCCTGTTTACTTAGCTTGTCTACGGTCATGGGCTATAGGGTCCCTATTCTTTCTTTATAGTTGTTCACTTATGATTGGGTATATACCAACATCATCATTCTCATCTGGGTTACCACACTCAGGATGGATTTTCTAGTTTCATTCATTTGGCCTGCAAATAACAAGATGTCATTGTTTTATACTGCTGAGAAGTACTCTGTTGTGTAAATGTATCCACATATTTTTATCCATTTTTGGTCAATGGGCATGGATTTTTCTCCATGCTGCTCTTATCACATTATATGAATGAAGATGACTGAGGAAGAAATCAGACATTTGCCCATTTCTTGACATTATTATCTACTATGCAGAAGAAAAGATATTTAACATTGGTGTTTAGATAATATTTGGTGAGTAAATAGAATACAAGAATATTTAGAGTGGTTTAAAAAATGTAGTCTGTGAGTTACAGTCATTATCTTATTATTATTATTTTTGGTACATTGAAACCAGAGACAGTCAGCTATCAGTCTCAGTCAGCAACATAACAATTAGGAAGTTTGTAACCCTAAAGAGACATTATTAGAATACTTGTTTCTAAAGTAGGCATGCTGGTATTATACAATTCCAGGACATTATAGAAGTGTGGTAAAGGAAAGTTTTCTGAGTATTGATGACCATCTAGGCTAGAATTGCCCATTTCATTCCAAGAAGAAAATGTATCTCAAATCTGCTAATTTAATAAATATCTGTATTAAACCAGTATTTGATTAATACGTAAGCATATTTGTACTAATAAAGTTTGAAACTGGAAATAAATGCATAATACTTGAACATATCCAGTGGTCAAAAATCACATTATGCCTAGTGTCAGGATAAATGAAGCCAAACCCTTTTTTAGATTGGCTATTTGCTGTATTGAACTAATTCAGAAGGAAAGTTACAATTATTTTTGTGGTAGATTGCCATGAAGTTCAGTCGTTTACCAAAACAAGGCTTCGAACTGATGGACATGCAACTACCTTAAATAATTCTATTTTAGTAAGATAGAAAAAAAAATACTTCAGATTTAATAGTGATTATAAAATTTCAAGAGAAATTCTAGAATATGAAATCTAGTTTAATATTGAAATAAATACTTAAAATTATTATTTAGAGGATATTATATATATATTTTATGTAAGAAGCAATACTATGAAGGTTGCTTCTTGCAAAGTTAAATATACAAACACCTATAAAGTCTTAAAACAGGCAAATTCAAATATTTATATATAAATATATATATATAAAATTAAATATATATATTTAATTTTTTTCCTGGCATCCATTAAACTGAATACATTTCTTGATCACTAAGATTCTGTGGGCTACTATGTTAAGTGGCGTCTATTTCAAAAAGGTTGCACATCTAAAATTCTTTCTACAATCTACCTATTTCCTTGCACAACACTCTAATAAGCTTAACTATGCTATGTATTATAATTCAACTACATTAAAATGGCAATTATATATTATATTTTTATATAATACATATTATTGTGTGATACATAACATATTTAATTATAATTCGACTGCATAAATACCACACATAAAAACAGACAAAAGCAGATCACAAAGAATCAGAAGCCAGTACACTTGGCTGCACAGAATCACAATCAGAAATCTCCAGACAGGAATGGATGCTTCCATGTATATAGGTAGATTCGAGGCAAAAGCAGCTGCAAGCTTGCCTGTCATACATTGCCAGTTTGGTCGGCTGTTAACTGGAAGCAAAAGCACATGGTAAATTGCATTTTATCCTGTGTTCTCCTGTCAATTGCTCTGCTTCTTTTCATAGGACACAGGGAGGAGGGAGTCACAGGTGACTCATCAGCTCTGGATGAGATCACCATGCTAAATGCAGTCCTGTGCTTTGCAGTCCTCGGTTTGAGATCTCTCTTCTTATTGGTTCCTATATGGCATAAAAGGGTCTGATCTGAGGGATTTTAGCAGTGAGGCTTTGACTAAAGTCCTGCTAAAAGCTGGACTTTAGTCAAAGCCTCACTGTAAACAACCCCAGATTTAAAAAAAAAAAAAAAATGTGTTCCAGATACCTGCAGGAGACAGAATCGACAGAAACCTAGAAAAGCAGGGATTTTGTGAGAATTTCCATGCTCCTGCTAAGAGTCACCTGTTCCTGTTTCAGTACAGGAAAATGCTCGAGTCTCTGAAGCCACTGCATCAGCCTTAGTATCTGTGATTCCTGGTTTAGTCTGAGATTCTGCATTTTCTGAAATGAAGATTTACTTAGTCAATACCTGACAACAACCGGGATGTACTGATCTTATGAGCCATTGGAGACCCTACTAAGTTAATTGCTTTGTTGGCAAATAGCCTAAGGTATCTGGAATCTGAAATTGAAGTGGTCTGTTTCCTCAATCAGTGTGTTTAGCGACTCTGACATGGCATTTCTGGATGTGATACCAGTAAGCTGCAATCAGCAACACACTTTCACAACCAGCCGTCAGCACGGAGTAAAGAAACGGGAAATATCAGGTAGATGGAAACCCAAGAAGTCAGATATGTGATCAGCTCCTTGTTAACGCCACAATGATTTCCCCTTTTGATAATTAAATTCTGGTCCTAGGTAAACTACATTTTTTCCTGTCCTCCACTTTCACTTTCATTTTTTTTTTTTCCTGCCGGAGCAAACATTGCGATGGAGGGAGAAATGAGTCAGCAGCTCTGATGCAGATCTCCAAGGTTACCACAGATTTTTTTCCTATTGGTGGAATTGAGATCATTCTCCTCATTTGTTCATATTTCCGGAACAAGTTGAATGCACCACTCGTCATTCAGAGTCAAGGAGAGCTCATTACATTTTCAGCATAACTGGTCTTTACTAGTCAGGCTCTGGCTGCTCATGTTTATAATTCAAAACCTAAATGTACATTGGCCCAAGAAGGCAGTCTGCTCTTGCCAACTATTTGAGAAAAGGCCCAGGGAAATTAGCAAATTCAGGTACTGGTTTATTCCCAGTATTATAGTTCTGAGTTACCTGTTACTGTTTCCTGTGAAGTAAGTCGATTCCTGTTTCTGAAACCTCTGCTTCTCTTTAAACTTGTGGCACCACTGTCTGAGTCTTGAAACACTACATTATCTGCAAGGAATTAATTCTCCTCAGGTTGTAGCATCTGACAGAGTCAAGAGGAGTCATCCCTTTCCTCTTTTAACTGAGTCCCATTGCAGGAACGGGTATGACTGTAGTTTTTATTTCATGAAAACTTAGAGTCATTGAAAATGTTGTTCAGTAACATCTAAATGCACTAGCCCACCTCATCACCAAAGACTTTTGTGGTGCAATAAGGTATAGAAGAGGAAACATACTTCTTATCATCCTATTGCCTTCTGTTCTCACAGGCTCAATTTGCTGCTGCATTGCATCGCATGGTATTTGTGTATTTGACATTTAAAACATAATTCTTTCTTAAAAGTATGCCCATTCCTAATTAGGAAATCAGACAGCATGAGCCTTTTTGTAAATCAACCATTTATTGATAATGGTAGTAATATATTAAATACTACCATTGAAATAATTAACAGACCAGATTTCTTTGTTATTTTGTGTTACTTTTGTATGTGTTGAACAAGAGTGTATCTTATCTTGTATCTTCCATCTCAGATTCTGAAGTCCTGTCTCTGCTAGTAATGTGAAGACTGGAAAACACTGGTACTTTGTAATCTACAGCCTCCATTTGAATCTGTTGCATTATTTCTGCCATCTTTTCAATATAAATATATGAGTCTTTAAGTAGTATTTAAAGGCATGAAACATCAGAACATAGAACTGCATAGCCTCTGCACATCATTATATTGTATTCTAACTAGTGCCAAAGGAACATCTCTGAAGTAGGTCAAGTGATACTCAGATATGAGTATACCAATATTTTATTAGGACACAGATTTTTCTATTTGATGGTGGAAGAATAAAAGAAATTATTTTTGTATTAGTTTGTCATCATTGTATCCTTAGATTTCTAGTCATCAAGGCAGTATGTTATGTGTTCCATTACATAATCTTAATAACAGTATCTCTTTGATTTCTCCCCTTATTTTTTGGCCACTATGACAAAAGTATATCTGAAGACTTCTTACTTATTTTCTCATTTTGGGCATGTAGCTAATGTGATCGAAAAATTTTTGTCATGCTAATTTGAGGATTAACCTGAAATTATATCACAACTAATCAATCCCAGCTTATGGATTCCCATTCTATGATGATGAAAATATGGAGAAACTTCTAAAATAGCTTCTTTCTACTCTATTGACAGTTGTAAGCATATTTTTTAAATGGTTTGGTAATCTCCAGTTTTGCACTTATAGCCATGACTTTGGCCAATAAATAACACACTACTTGGACCTGAGAGAGAAAAAGTTGATATTCCTTCATAGTATAAGGAATTCAATTTTACAATATCTCTCTAATGCACTGTAAAGCAACTCAATTACTTTCAAATATTTTTCTAAGTTTATGTATGTGTACATATATGAGATTGACAATGCATAATTATATTTATAGATACATATGCATGTATGTGTATACATTCTTATCATACTCTAGAATTTTATACATGAATACTGTATTTATGTTATTTTATGCTCATTTCTGCTTTCTTCTTTAAAACAATATCTATACTAAAAGTGTCTAAACAAATTGTACTATATAATAAAATTATTATATTATATTGTGTAGATACAATTGTTTACATCAATATTCCATACTGAATATCCACTCTTGTGATTTTATATAATCAATTAGCATTGACCTTTTCTAATTCAAAGGCCTATCAATTACTATACAGTAAAATGATACTTTCTCTCTTAGCCTCCAAAATTTATCAGTTGCTTTTCTGCTAATTGTGTTCATTTTAGAGAGCTTTCCATTTTTTTTTGAACTTTCAATATGGGATGTCATTATGCTAAGAAATTTTTGTTGTTCCTTTGCTTTCATTTAATTTTAATTCGCTTTCAAGATTTCTAAAATTTTGCATTTTAGTACCTTAACCTTATCTTTTTTTTCCTCGAAGTTAGACTCAATGTTTTGTGTCCTACAGGGATAAATCATGTGGGAGTCCCCTTTGTGTGCTGTGATTATCATTAATGAATAAAGAAACTGCCTTGGCCTGTTGATAGGGCAGAACTTAGGTAGGCAGGGAAAACTAGGCTGTTTTCTGGAAAGAAGAAGGGTTGGGTCAGAGAGAAGCCATGGATCCTCTGCCTGAGACAGATGCCGTTTAGAATCTTGCCCTACCATTAAGGAACAGCCAAGTGGGAATACACAGATTAATGGAGATGGGTTAGTTAATTTAATACATAAGAGTTAGCCGCTAAGAAGTTAGAGCTAATGGCACAAGCAGTTTCTGTGTGATTGCTTCGGTTCTGGGTGACAGTGGTGAATAAGCAGCTGCCCCCACAACAGATAAATATTTAGGACACAGAAATTATATTCATTCAGAAAAGTTGCAGATGAAGATTCTGTTTCTGGTACCATGATATGGTAGCATTTGGCAAAATTTTCTTTCTGTCAATTATGTATATGCATTTCTATAAAATTTAAGAGTAAAAATTCAGACATGTCTATGCATAAGAAGCCAGTAATACCCTCTGAAGAGCTAAATGTTGGTAAATTATGGCATTTGAAGAAACTGGAAAAATCATGCAATATTGACCTTAACATATTAGGATGATTTAAGTAGAAATTATAGCTATATTTATGGTGTAAGAGACTGAGTCACAGATCCTAATGGTGTAAAATATTGTTTACATACTTTACTTTAAAGAGAAACAGTAAAACCTAATTTTATTTATTTCTAAGTAGTTTTGAATGGGAGACTCATGAATGCTGCTTTTATTTGATATATGTGTGCATTACATAAAAACAGCAAAGGCAGTGGAGTAATACTAGAGTTTTAGTTCAGGAGGCAGACCAACATATGCTGAAACTATGGGAATTGCAAAAAAATTAATCAGAGGAAGAAAGGAGAATAGTTTGTTACATTAAAAAAACAGTGTCTTCTCTAAATAATAAACCTTATGATATTTTCTGCTTTATATTTATAAGAAGCACAGACACATAAGGGGCTCGTCCCTGATACTAATAATTTGAAATATTAAAACTGGAACTATTTTCTAGTATATATATGAAAAAAGTGGTATAATAAAATTATCATACAGTCCCCAGGACGTGAAGCATATTTAGTAAATGCAGGAGCTCTGAGACTTACTGGCATTTTATTATACCACATATAGCAAATTACAAGGCTGTCACATGCTATTATACTAATGCATACAAATAGTATTTTATGAATACTCATATAAACTGGTATTATTGAATTTCATTGTGCAAGTAGCATATTTAATTGTTTCACTATAAAAAACAGACAATGTTTATACTGTATTCTGAGCAACAGATATGAATTCAAAATATCAGAAGTGCCTATATAATTTACTGAGGATGATGAAAGGGAAGGATAGATATTTTTCATGTATTCTAGCTTTGAAACGATACCCATGTGCTTGTAATACCATATCCAACCACACACACACACACACACACACACACACACACACACACACACACACACTTTCCCTGATGTCAGATGTGACTGAAAAGAGAGAACAGATACATGACCAAAGGATGGAGTGCTGATATTGGTGATTGTAGAGAAAGTCTAGTAAAGGCAATGCAGTGATTTTTATAAAAAATTTAATTGTTCATATAATAATACTGAAGCATATTTCACAAATATTACTTGAGACTATTGATTCCTGAAATAAAATGTCCAAAAGGCATGTACATATATGTGAAACACTATAAAAGCATACATACAATTGTGAAATTGTGGAATTATATGTCTATTTTTTCTAAATTATAAATATTGAATATGCTAAATTATCAATAACATTGTTTAGATGCTATGCAATTTGTGAATGTTCAGGACTGGGTTTTAAATAACATTCCTATTTAAAATATGCTTATTATTTCACAATTTTTTGTAAAAATGCATTCATATTAAAATTCAAATATATTTGAATTCTATAACTCATTAGTTATTTATTTGCATTTGTGGAATCTGACTTGGCTTATTATAAATGCCAGCAACAAGCTTCAAGGAGCAGACAGAATCTCAATCAGAACTATGGAATTGAAGGAGACTGTGACCTGCAGGGAGACTCACCCAACTTTCCTCTGCAACACTGAGGCATATGTCTTTAGCTTACTGGACTGAAATATGTCACAGATGATTCTGTAAGGCACTATATGGAAGCACTTCATCTTACCAAATCCCTGAAGTCCAGTCTTTGGTGCGGCGAGAGAGCCCCGACCAGCGGGGAAAGATCACCACCGACACAGGATTCTTCTCTGATCACACTTTATTGAAGCGCTGCTTGGTTGAGGGAGAGCTGGAAGCAGGGGGCCCCGAGCCGGGCTGGGTGGCGGCTTATATACAGGAGGACGGGGCGTGTCTACTGATTAGGTGACGTGGCAGAAAAGGATTGGTGGAAACCTGTTGCTAGGCAGATGTGGCGCGAAAAGTTCGCGCCACATACTTGTTTACTTTAGCCCTTGGCGCCATCTTGTAATGGCGAAATGTAAGTGCGGCCGCCACAGTTCCCCCCTTTTAATTTTATGACATTTAAAAGACAGTCAAGGCTGAGGTCAGAGGACCTTACCCTGAAAATGTAGACATGTCCCGTTTTTCTCAGGGATGGGAAAAATAAGCGGGACTACCCATGTGCATAAGGTCATGATCTCCTGAGTGGATCTACTCAGTGCACTCTTAGGTGCAAAACCTCCTGTCCAGGACAACACATCCCCAGATTCAGGGGAACCTCATCGATCCCTCTTTCCGAGTGCAATGGCTCAATGGCCTTCAGGTGCAAAAGCAGGGATTAGGGTCAGGAGTCCTGTAAGATGCTGATCCAAGCTTGGGGGGAGTTACCGGCCTCCAAGGCTGCGAGGGCACGTGCAATGGCCACCTTTTCCCGTTTCCTTACCCGAATCAGCCTTAGAATCAGAAACAACGCCAATATCACTCCCGAAGTTAATATTAATCCTAGCACGCCAACCCCTGCCCATTCCTTAATATATGAAAAGGTATCTACCAGCCAATCTGTAAATTCCCCCAGCGAAACCATAGTCGCCTGGGTTTGATTCAAAGCCAAAATCTTCAAACTAAAATTGGCTTGCAATTGTTCCAATTCCCTTGTCCAATTGCCATTTAGATATTGAGAAATCGCTCGGGATTCATTAAGGGTAGCAGTATAGGGGGTAACACACAAGTGCTTAGTACGATCCACACAACCAAAGGTAACTATATCAAACATTTCTAACATATTTCTTTCCACCAAATCAACTCTCTTATTTAACAATAAAATACCTGACATTAATTGATGGTTAATCTTTTCTTGTATATACATAGCGTCCGAGGTTTTTTGTACCACGGAATTGATAATAGTAACTGTCTGAACTTGATTGGCCATAGCTACTCCTGCAGTAACAGCCGCAGCAGCAGACACTGCAATAGCCGTCACAATAGTTGCTGTAATGCCAAAATCCCTTTTCCGGCGAACCAGGGTGGCTAATGGGAAGTTCTTAGGATTGGCTTTTACAGGCAAAAACACAAAGGTAGGGATGCGCATAACAATGGCACCTGAATGGTAGAAATTCCAACATTGTGACAGAGAGCAATTATCCTTCTTGCAATCAACTGCAGTATTATTTGAACTCCCTGTAGTATTAAACAAAAGCCAGACAAATTCTGGTTTGCCGTAGAGTAGTATTATGTTTTTTCTCTACACTAGTTATATTAATTTCTTTAGAAGTGTGATTCATAATCCCTGTATAATTATTTAACATAATTATTCCAGAGCGAACAAATGTAGCAAATGGAGACAACTCAGTTATAGCTCCTCTGGAATTCATAAGTATCCATGGTGTAAAGGGTGATCCAACCTTTATCATAAGTTTTCTTTTAACCTTAAAATGGTTAAGATTCCTAAGAACCCATCCAGAATTATTGTAAAACTTATCATATAGTCCTCTGCAATCCACAAATTCAGGGGGATAGCTCAAATCATTACCAGAGCATCTAGGGACAGACCAAGAAAAAATATTATTACTAGTATGATTACTATTGCCAACCTGTGAATCACTATTATTAACCTTGCTAACCTGTACCCAATTGGGCGTTGTAAGGTTGCAACTGATCCCATAAGTGGTAACATTAACAGTATCATTGGAACCGGAATAGGAGCCAGATCCAGATTTAGCTCCAGATCTAACCTGAGGCAGGGCTACGCTAATGGCCTTTCTCAAAAAATTGGGGGTATCTTCTAAAAATGGATCTCTAGCTACAGTAAGATTCATGGCATCTAGCAAGATGCAGTCTGAGATAGAAGTGCTCTGATTTGTGGTAAAACATAAAGTTCCTGCTAGAGGCACTACAGTTTGATTAAATTTTTGTTCCTGTGCATCCACCTTTTTGCAAACTAAGTTCAATTGGCAACTATCAACAAAAAATTGTGGCAATATTGTGGACTCATTGTGAACAGGAATTGGAATGGACCATGTACGGGCCACAGCCCAGAAATAAGATTCTTCAGATTCAACTGGAACCGGCAGGTTCACCAACAGGATCAGGAGCAGCAACATCTCCTTGCTCTTCGTCAGGCTGTTCCAGTGTTGTCACAATCCTTGTCAGTCTGGTAGGGATCCACACCGGATCTGGCCGATTCTGAGGAAAGACACAAACAGCTCCCCTGGACCTCTGTATCACAGGGTCCAGTCCATACCATTTGTTATCAATTACATCCTTCCATTTTACTAATTCTGTATTTCTGTGTCTGTGGTCCATATGTCTTTCCGCGGCTGAACAGCCATTGGAATCCAAGGTCAGAAAATTAAATGTAAAGAGAGCGAGAGATATTCTATCTCGCGGGGATGCGCCTTCGGCTATTCCCCCTTTCTGTTTTTGAAGCAATTCCTTAATGGTGCGGTTAGCCCTTTCCACGATGCCTTGTCCTTGTGGATTATAGGGCAAACCAGTAATATGATTAATTTCAAAAATAGAGCAGAACTGTTGAAAACTTCTAGAGACATATGCCGGGCCATTATCAGTTTTTAAAGAATAAGGCTTGCCCCAAGCAGCCCAGGCTTCTAGGCAATGGGTCCTTACGTTAAGGACCTTTTCACCACATAACGGGGTGGCATGTATAACACCTGAACAAGTGTCCACGGAAACATGCAAATATTTTTGTTTGCCAAATTCTGAAACATGAGTAACATCCATCTGCCAAAGGGTAAGTGGTTTTAACCCACGTGGATTAACCCCAATATGAGGCGGATGATGAAAAACCACACAGGAGGAACATTGTTTAACTATCTCACGCGCTTGGTCGCGAGTAATATTAAACTTAAGGCGAAGGGTATTTGCAGGCACATGAAACTTTCTATGAAATTGTTCAGCCGATTGCATAGGATCCAGGGCAACTAAAGCCATTTCCCTGGTAGCCCTATCAACCATATCATTAGCCTCAGTCATAGGTCCAGGAAGACCGGAATGAGCTCTAATATGACCGATAAAAAATGGTTTAGCACGTTGAACTATACAACTCTGAATTTGTAATAACAAAGATGCAACCATGCTACTAGGTTTAACATATGCAGCCACTTCCAGATGTTTTACAGCATTAACTACATAGCATGAATCAGAATACAAATTAAAAGGCTGATGGGGAAAGGCCTTAAAGACCTCCAACACTACTTGACACTCCACGATTTGGGGTGCTCCAGAGCGAAATTTCAGAGTAACAGGTGGGGAGCCATATACCATATAGGCTCCAATTCCAGTTTTGGACCCATCAGTAAAAATAGTCAAGCCATTATTCAAAGGAGAAGCACTGGTAATCTTTGGAAAATATACAACATTCTGTGCCATAAAGGACAGCAATTTATCAGACGGATAATGATTATCAATAACGCCTGAATATGAGGAAATCAATACGGCCCAATCATCAGTAGTCCCTGTCAAAACCTCAATTTGATCTTTGGTATAGGGCAATATTAACTTCTCTGGCATTTTTCCAAAGGAGGTCAAGCTGAACCTCACTCCCAATAATGCCTGTTGTGCCACTAAATCAGGATAATAGCTTAACGTGCGCGAACCAAGTGTATGACCATGTATCCACCAAATCGGGCCTGTCTGCCACAATACTCCAGTAGGATGACCAACAGTGCGCAGAATGCAAAGCAATAATGGTTGTTCTGGATCAAACCGAAGAACCTGCGCTTGTTCTATGGCCTTTTCCACTATCTTTAATGCCTCTTTTCCTTTGGGTGTAAGCTCTCTAGGTGACGTTACATCAGGATTTCCTTCTAATATTGAGAACAATGGCTGCAAAGCTTCACGGGTAATGGCGAGATATCCTCTCAGCCAATTTATATCTCCGAGCAACTTTTGAAAATCATTTAAAGTGCGTAAATGTGATGTGCGAATGCAAATTTTTTGTGGAAAAATCTGTTTTGGGGTAACACGGGCTCCTAAAAACTCTATAATACTTGTCTTTTGAATCTTATCGGCGGCAATAATCAGCCCCTTTTGTTTTAAGGATGCCTCCAGGGCAACTAATGCCCGTTCTAGCATATGCTCTTGTTTTGCTTCCAATAGGATATCATCCATGTAATGGATCAGCCTAACTTTGGGAAAACTACGTCTCACTGGTTGTAACGCCTGATCCACGTATAGCTGGCACATGGTGGGACTGTTGGCCATACCCTGTGGTAAGACCTTCCATTGATAGCGTTCATCAGGCTGTTCATGATTTATAGAGGGAACAGTAAATGCAAAACGATGTTTATCTAAAACATGCAAGGGTATAGAAAAGAAGCAATCCTTAACATCTATGGCAAAAACAGGCCAATCTCTTGGTAAAGCACTTAAAAGAGGCAACCCTCTTTGGACAGATCCTATGAGTTGCATCTGTGCATTAACTGCTCTAAGGTCATGCAGCAGCCTCCATTTTCCTGACTTCTTTTTTATGATGAAAATAGGGGAATTCCAAGGAGACACAGAAGGTTCAATATGACCAAGCTGAAGTTGTTCTTTAACTAATATGTGTGCGGCCTGGAGCTTTTCCATAGACAGGGGCCACTGAGGCACCCAAACGGGCGTATCTGTGCCCCAGGGGATGCGTAACGCATCATCAGTGGCCCCTAGGAAAAACCCAAGCCCTTCCGATCAGATTTGGGAGTGGGCAACACGGGGTCACTTCGTCCTTGAAGGCGAGCCCCCAGCCCTTTTCCTGGTACAAAGCCTTGTGCCTTCATGACATCTTTACTCACTTGAGAATAATCATTGGTAATTATTAATTTTAATTGTTGTTGTACATCCCTTCCCCATAAATTTAAAGGAAGGTCTATGACAAAAGGCTGAAAAATGCCTTGACTGTGTTCCATCCTCCAATGCAATTGCTTAGCACTCATATCTGGAGTATTTTGGTATCCTAGACCCTGTAAGGTTTGTGCAGCCGTCTGTAACGGCCACCTCTTCGGCCAATCCTGTTTACGCATCACACTTCTATCCGCTCCGGTATCCAATAGGCCCGTAAAGAGCTTTCCTTCTATTTCTAGGGTACACATGGGGCGATCATCAAGTCCTATAGACAAGCATGCTAGCTCAACCCCAGAGGAGCCGAACCCTCGCTCGCCCCTCTCTTTCTCACAAGCGGGAAATTTTTCATGGTCTGATCGAAGAATTAACAATTGTGCAATACGATCTCCGGGTGCAATCGAAATGATGCCAAACGGAGAATGACACATTACCTTAATAATGCCTTTGTAGTCAGGGTCGATCACTCCAGGTAGCACTAATAACCCTCTAAGAGTACCGGAGGATCTTCCTAAAACTAGTCCCACTGTTCCTTCCTCTAGAGGTCCTGACATATCTGTGTCTATAGCTTGAACACCCATACTCTGAGTCAGTACCAATCCGGTGGTGGCACGGAGGTCCAACCCTGCGGAGCCTGTGGTGGCCCTTCTGATGACTGGGGTGGTCTCATGTTTGGCTCCTGAATTGCCCCATAAATTCTCGGGCCCTGGGGTAGTGGGCCCTTCTGCCCGTTTTTTGACATGGCTGATGTTGCATTAGGTATGGGCTGTCCATTGATATCCTTTACGGATCGACACTCATTCGCCCAGTGTTTTCCCTTTTTGCACCTCGGGCATGTGCCCGGCTGTCTCTGACCTTGGCTCTTTTTATGTGTGCCTTGGGGGCAATTTTTTCGTATATGCCTCGGCTTCCCGCAATTAAAGCAGGTACCTGATCTTCCCTGCCCCCTGGAGACTGCTAGCATAGCAGCCGCTAGACCAGCATTAGTTAGAGGGCCGCCTATCTCTCGGCAGGCCTTAAGCCAAGCATCCAGTCCTTTATTTTTCCACGGCATGATGGCTCTCTTACATTCTTTAGTAGCCTGTTCAAACACTAGCTGCTGAACCAAAGGCATGGCTTCTTCGGCTTCACCAAACACCTTCCCTGCGGCTTCCATCATGCGAGCTACGAACTCCGAAAATGGTTCAGTAGGGCCTTGAATAATCTTCGTAAGATTGCCCGTTACTTCACCTCTTTTTGGTATCATTTTCCATGCTCTTGTATAGATTTCATTAATTTGTTGATAAACCTCCACTGGATAGGCTGTTTGATTAGCCGTCCATTGCCCTTGCCCTAATAACATGTCTGCATTCCAGGGAGCTCGATTTGGCGTTTGCGCATTTACTCGAGCCTGAGTGTGAGCAGCTTCTACTACTATAGATCTATAATCTAGATATTGACCTGTAGAAAGGCATGCTCTAGCAATTTCCCACCAATCTGTTGGTGTCATAGCTCTGGTGGTCAACCGAGTCAGTAATGTGCGGGTATACTGCGCATTAGCTCCATAAGTCTTTGCTGCTTCCACTAAATCTTTTAACTCTTTATAAGGGACTGGCTCATGATATCTTTGTTGATTTTGATCCTCAAAAACAGGAAATACCACCACTGAAGGTGGATAATGCACAGCTAACTGCGCAAGAGTGCCCCTGTCAATGAAATGGCAGCTACTCCTGGGCTGCACGTAAGGAGGGGGAAACTCTCTAGTGGGCACTTTTAGAGCTGGCCCATATTTCTCCTCCTCATAATGTGCATCTTCCTCCTCTAAGCTCTCCTCCTCTGCCTCTACCAGCTCCTCTTCAGCCAGCCGCAAGGCTGCGAATTCATCCAGCACCGGATACAGGGGAGGTGCTGAAGGTTTATTTATCTTAGGATCCTCCTTTTCTTTTATATCTTTCTTTTCCCCTTTTTTGTTCCTTATTACCGTGCACTTTTCTTCAGTATCCTCCTCTGTCTTTGAACCTGCTTCTGAAAGGCTGTCCTGGTGTCTTGCCAACATTTTCCTTCCTTCTCTTAACTCCTCTACATTTTTTCCGTCTTTCAAACAGGAGTGTACTAATCTCCAAAAAGGATAAGTTCCCTTCCTTAATTGCCCCTGTTCCTTTGCTGCCTCCAAATCTTTGCCTAGCTTTCTCCAGCAATGCAGATTTAGATCCCCAGACACCGCAAACCACGGCGCCGAGCGATCAATATCCCCGACAATCACTTTTATAGTGGATTTCGAGATTTTCAATCCTCTCTCCTGTAGTAACCGCTGTATGGGATCTACAAAATCGCATGCACTGGAGACAGACTGATCGTTGCCCATCTTTGCTTACTTTTCTACAAGAGGCTTACAAAAGGGCAGAAAAATCGCATTATCTGCCACGGACTTACTTTCGCTTTAGATGTTACAGCAGCGACACTCCTCTCCTGGTCTATGACAACGGATAAAAATGCAAAAGGCATAAACCACTACAGCAAAAACAACCACTGCTAATGCAAACCACAAAGGACTAATTCCTCCAAGAAGCATACCTGAGGATACTTACCGGCGCCGACCGCTTCGTGTGTAGAGTTCTGAATCCTCTTCGGCCCCCCGTGTGTGTCCGCCGAAGTTCCCGGGTTTCGGCACCAGCTGCGGCGAGCTAGCCCCGACCAGCGGGGAAAGATCACCACCGACACAGGATTCTTCTCTGATCACACTTTATTGAAGCGCTGCTTGGTTGAGGGAGAGCTGGAAGCAGGGGGCCCCGAGCCGGGCTGGGTGGCGGCTTATATACAGGAGGACAGGGCGTGTCTACTGATTAGGTGACGTGGCAGAAAAGGATTGGTGGAAACCTGTTGCTAGGCAGATGTGGCGCGAAAAGTTCGCGCCACATACTTGTTTACTTTAGCCCTCGGCGCCATCTTGTAATGGCGAAATGTAAGTGCGGCCGCCACACTTTGGTATCCATCCTGTCAAATTGTGGATCTCATAGTCTTTGCTGAGTTTCATATAGAGATTCCTTGATGCCCATCAGCTTCTCAGTAGTACATTGGTGATTCCAGGGACACGTGTGTGTGTGTGTGTGTGTGTGTGTGTATGTGTGTCATAAAAAGTCTTTTTCTAATAAAATATCTTAAATTCTATTTATTCTTTAGAGTTCTGGTGTGTTGATGATCACCTAAATACCAAATTCATCTCTGATTTACTTAGAAAACATATCTAACATGAACACATTTTCATTGTTAGACATGATTCACTACTATCTACATTTATTAGTTATCCTACATAGCTTTCAATAGTAGCTTTCAAGGTGTAGCTCTTTATGAAACATTTTCTAATGAGTACATTGAAAAAATAACAAAAACGAGACTAGAAGTCTATATCTAGTATGTTGCAAAAATGAGATTTAATTTATATCAGTAAACAGAAATTCACAGCAATGTATACTATTCCTGAAAGTAATTTCTTTTTATTAGATTATTTTTTATTACTTTATAAATAATACCATTCAAAATTTCCACTTCCTCCCCTCCTCCCACATTCCTCCAGCTTTTCCCTCCCCCTCGTCCCCTGTAGTCCTAAGAGAGGGCAGGGTAATTTGCCCTGTGATAAGTCCAAGGTCATACCCTTCCATCCAGACTTTGAAAGGTATGAATCAAAATATAATAGGATCGCCAAAAGCCAGTACATGCAGTAGAGACAAATACCAGTGCCATTATCATTGTCTTCTCAGTCTGCCCCAATAATCAGCCAAATTCAGAGGGTCCAGTTGGATCCCATGCAACTTCAGTCCTAATAGAGCTGGATTTGGTGAGCTCCTATTAGCTCAGGCACACCGTCTCAGTGGGTGGACCAACCCCTCATGGTCCTGACTTCCTTCTGCTCTTCAACTGGACCTTGGGAGCTCAGTCAAGTGCTCCAATGTGGGTCTCTGCCTCTATTTCCATCTGTCTCAGGACAAAGGTCCCATGATGATATTCAAGATAGTCATCAGTCTGACTATGGGACAAGGCCAGTGCAGGCCTTCACCTCCACTGTCCTGGGTCCTAGCTGGGGACATCACCGTGGACACCTGGAAACCCCTCTAGAGCCAAGCCTCTTGCCAACCCCAAAATGGCTCCCTTAATTAAGATATCTTCTTCTCTGCTCCCATATCTGTCCTACCTCTATCTCAACTAGCCCACTCCCCCAAGCTCTCTCCAACCCTCTTCTTCTTCCTTCTTTTTTCCCTCTTCCCTTTCCCCAACTTCATCTGCACCCCTATGTTCCCAGCTTTTGCCTGGCAATCTTGTCTGTGTACAATTTCCAGGAGTATCTATATATGATTTTATTTGTGTTCACCTTATTACTTAGCTTGTCTAGGATCACAAACCATAGGCTCAATATCCTTTGTTTATGGCTAGAATCCACTAATGAGAGAGTACATTCCATATTCATATTTTTGGGTCTGGGTTATCTTACTCAAGATAGTGTTTTCTATTTCCATCCATTTGCATGCAAAATTCAAGATGTTGTTGTATTTATTGCTGAGTACTACTCTAATGTGTAGATGTGCCACACTTTCTTTATCTATTCTTCCATTAAGGGGCATCTGAGTTGTTTCCATGGCCTTGCTTTTACAAATAATGATGCTATGAACATAGTTGAACAAATGCTTTTGTAGTATGATTGGGTATCTCACTATATTTCCAAGAGTGGTAATGCTGGATCCTGAGGTAGGTTGATTCCCAATTTCTGAAAAACAACAACACTGATTTCCAAAGGGGCTACAGAAGTTTGGATTCCCACCAGCAATGGATGAGTGTCCCTATTACTCCACATCTTCTCCAACATAGGCTAATTTAAGTGAAGAATGAATAATCTAACCTTTATCCATTCATTCATTTATCATCAACCCCAGCATGAATGCTGTGAAAAGAGAGAAACTAAGTAGTCTATCCACACTATTCATTGATAAAGAAATGCTGAAATGGTTTAGGTTCAACAATAAGAACTCTGCACCATATGTGGATCTTAAACAGCCATTCTGTAAGAAAAGGAGGTGTTTTCTGATAAGATAAAATTATAGAGTTTCCTACTTCTATGAAGGTGGTATTACTAAATTCCTTAAGCCTTTAAGATCTTGTTTAAGCTATCTGGCAGTTTTTACCTCTCAGCATTCCTCACCAGAAGCAAAGAACTTGAAGCTCCACATTGTGGTACTTAGCAGCATCTTCCTATAGCGCACTAGCCTCAGGCTGATCATAATATCACAGTACTATAAATGCTTCCTCATCTGTCAAATTCTGTGGCAGATTGTAATGTCTTTTCTCACTTCTAACCATTTCAGGGGTAAGTACCTTTTGCCTTGGATAGTGCAAATCCAAACACTCCTTATAATAACCCACAAATTAAAAGAATTTTTTATGATTCCTACCAGGTCCATATTCATTATAATGATCTTGGATTTTCACCTTTATTTTTCTGTGTCCAATGTACCTTGCATGGAAACTCAAAGGGAGAGCTGCTCTACAAATTCTAAAAATTTCTGTTCTTGCCACGGTTACAATTTAGCTTATTTTGTTTTTAAAATATCTAGAAGCAATCGCATAGACAGTTGACTACTGATTTTCTGCCCCCATATTTATAAATTTATTTACTATTATACAGCTATGTTATTCAACCCATGTTCACTCTTACATTCTTCTGAAAGGTGTACACTTTACTTCCACTGTGGTGTTCTTGACTTGTGGTGTCCATTATGCTATACCTCCATACTAAATCCTTACTTCCAAAGAGCCATTACTCAGTGTACTGACCAACCTATTTTTTCCATACTGTGGCAGAATTTAAGATTAAGATAGAAATATCAGAAGAAAATTTATACATTTTGAAGAGCATGCAGTGAATACTATTATATGCCCCAAGTTTATTCTTCAAAATTTTTATGTAAGTCAATCAAAAGAATTGGGAGGAGAGATAGTTTCCTTGCCATGATACAATTACCAAACAAAGTAATTACATTCACACATTTTCAAACAAAAAGTAACCACACACTGGGTCAAAATATCCTTATTGATTGGTAGAGAGTGCTGTAACCACTTCTTAGGTAAAAGCATTTTGGCTTATAACCTTGAAAAAACAAGAGTAGGTTGAACTCTCTGAACTTTAGAAAAAGTGGAACAGATTCATTTCTCTGGAATTTTGTTGAAAGAAGGCCGATTGTTCATACCAGTTGCCAAGAACTGAAAGAGTGTCACAGAAACTATATTAATTAAAGCACTGTTTAGCCCATTAGCTCTAGTTTTTATAGGCTACCTCCTATGTATTAATTTAACCCATGTCTATTAATCTGGGTATCACCCCGTGGCTCTGGCTTACCAGTTAATCTTCCAGTGTCTGTTTCTGTCAGGACTACATGGTTTCTCACTGAATATACCTTTCATTCTCTCAGCATTCAGTTTAATATTCTGCCCTTAGCTCTGTTCCACAATTGCTCTGCTATAGGCCCAGTTCCTTTATTAACCAATGTTATTCACAGGATACCAAAGGAAATCCCACTTCACTTCCCTTTTTCTGTTTAAATAAAAAAGTAAAGTTTTAGCTTTAGCATAGTAAAATTACATGTAACAAAATAATTATCAAACAATTACAGTTATAATATTTATATCGACTAGATCTTTTATCATAACTAAGGAAAAATATAAGTATAACTAAATATACTTTAACTCCATCACAGATGCCAGAAGTATTTATTCTTCAAGCCTCTCAAAGATGAACAGAATATGCCAGTAAAATGTTTTAAAAACTTAGGACTTTCCATGACAATGAGACAATACACATCTGCTCTTGGCAGAAACAATTATTTCAAGATGAAGATGGGCATCTAGGAAGCTCCTTATATACTTTGCTAGGCATTATAACAAGAAATTATTTTTTGTGTTGACTGCTTGATGATATAATGTATGAACTAAATATGCAAGACGCATAGAAAAATGACTGCTGAAGCTGCTTGAAGAAGGTGAGACAGTTCTTAAGGGATCCGGCTTCAGGAAGAAGTCTGCAAGAAATTTTTTAGGACACAGAAGAAAGTGACTTTCAAACTGCCAGTATATGTGGAACTGTCTGTGAAATATCTTGATGAAGTGTGCCAGAATCTATGGGCCAGTAAGCTGAACATGATGCCTGAAAAGGTACAGAAGAACTTAGGGTTACTGTCCAGACAATGAGATGACTCTCTTAATTCTAAAGTTTGGTAGTTCAATGTACTTGTTAATTTATGTTATATCATATCTTCCTGGAGACACTGATTGAGTTGAAGAATAAACAGTTATAGTTTTCTTTAGTTATGATAAAATATAAAGTAGATACAAATATCATAAGTGTAATTCTTGCTAGATAACTGTTTTCTTATATGCATTTTAACTCTATTAAAAATAACTCTTTCATTTAGAGAGAAATGGAAGGTGATTTGGGAGGAAATGTAGGCTGTTAATATCTTCTATTGCCATTTGTTAATAAGGAAGCTGATTTCAACCAATGTTTTAACAGAGTAAAGACAGTCTGGAAGAGACATATAGAGAGTACATGGAGTCAGGGAGAAACAATGAAGCTGCTGCTAGAGACAGATGACTTTGCTGGAGCCTGCCAAAATTTGCTAGTAGGCCATGAGCTCTTGGTGTTGCACGGATTACTGTAGATAGCTTAGTTTAGAATATAAGAGCTAGCTCGCAATTCTCTTAAGCTTTAGGCTAAACATTTTCTCAAATAATATAGTGTCTGAGTTGATATTTCAAGTATCAGAAGTTGGGTTACAAATTAGCAGCTTCTGCCAACAGATCCTCTAAGAATACACTGTCCACAAAAAAAAAAAAAAACTCCTCTTCATTGGGATATTAAATTTATTCTCCCCATTTCATGCAATATTTTCTGATTCCAAGAATATTGGTAAGTAATAAGTATTAATTAGCTGTAATTTGAAGAAATACTGCAAATTTTTAACTCTTTGAGCAAATGTGAAATTGAGTAGTATTGGTGTAAAATGTTGTTTTTTTATGACAGGTAGGGCTAATGTTTAACATTCTAGTGAAAATTTACCAACATGTTCACCATGAGCATTACGTATGCTGTTGCTTTCTCATGAAGCCTTCATTTGTCAAAATATTTTATCTATTTTTTTGCTTTGGTTATACTTCAAATCTTTTATTTCCCATACCAAGTTATTTTTGTGTTCCAACATTTTTTCTAAGTTTTGTAGCCATTTGATTATTTTAAAATCAGTGACACCAAAAACAAAGACACAAATCTCTTCTTAAATCTAAGTTGTGATGCTGAAATGCTTTATGTAAAACCTTAGGGTGAAGAAGCTTACATGGTATATGACATTTCTTAGGGAGTTTTGATAAGACAGTGGGCATGTGATCTGCAACAAGATGCCAGATTCAAGCTAGGTGACCGCTTACTGGAGAGTCTAGTTGTAACAAACATCAGATATCTCGAAGAAATGGATAGTTTTTGCAAATTGCAATAAATGGGTGAAGACTTTGAAATTAGTGAATCTGTAGATTGAGGACATGCATCCATGTCCAGAGATGTATAAAAAATTTCAGGAAGAAAATGCTTTTCAACCAACAAAAATACCTCCAGCCTAGTTCAGTTAATGAAACCTTAACTAGGTAACAAAGAAATAGGATTATGAATTTTAAATTGACATGTATACAAAAGAGCAATTTTAGTTACTGTTTAACCCTTAGTAGAAAGCTGATTTTGTCTGAGAAGTGGAAAAAGTTTAGCCTAGTGAACCTAATAAGCATCAACTTTGTTACAATGAAATCAGAACCCTGATGAACCTCACCAATGCTCAGAAAGGACCCAGTTTTTGTCAATAATACATATCTTTTTATATGTAACATATTCAATTATAACTTGACTGCATAAAAACACACTTAAAACAAACAAAAAGCAGTCACAAAGAATCAGAAGCAGTAGGTACTTGTCAGCACAGATTCCCAATCAGAAATAGAATGGAGCTTTCATGTATATAAGTAAATTTGAGACAAAAGCTGCTATATGCTCATTAGGACAACCCATCATACTTTGCCAGGTTTGTGTGCTGTTAACTGAAGGCAAAGTGGAGGTAAATTACATTTTCTCCTGTGTTCCTCTGTCAATTTCTCTGCTTCTTTTCCCAGCACACAGGGAGGAGGGAGACAAAGATGACTCACCAGCTGTGGATGAGATCACCAAGGTAAATGCAGCCCTGTGCTTTCTGGTGCTTGGTTTGAGATCTCTCTCCTCATTGGTTCCGAGATGGCATAAAAAGGAGTGATCTGAGGAATTTTTTTCCAGTGGGGCTTTGACTAAAGTCCTGCTAACAGCTGGACTTTAGTCAAAGCCCCCTGTAAACAGCCCCAGATAAGAAAATTTGTCCCAGAGACCTGCAGGAGAAAGAAGCTATAGGAAAAGCAAGGAATTTGTGAGATTCTGCATGCTACTTCTAAGCGTCACCTGTTCTTGTTTGCAGTGCAGGAAATGTACTCCAATCTCTGAAGTCACTGCTTCAGCCATGAAATCATAATTCCTGGGTTAGTGTTGGATTCTACATTTTGTGAAATGAATATTTTCTTAGCAAGTCTATAACTGACAACAAACGGGGCAACAGATCTTTTATGCGCCATTGGAGGCCTCACAAAAATAATTGCTATGTCGGCAAATAGCCTCACACACTTGGGAATCTGAATATTTCAAGTGTCTGATTCCCCAATCAGTATGTTTAGGGACCCTGACATGGCATTTCTGAATGTGATACCAGTAAGCTGCAATCGGTAGCACAGAATCACAATCGGCCATCAACACGGAGAAATGGAAAATTTCAGGTAGATAGGCAGGATACAGACCTGTGGGATATGTGATCACCTCCTGGTTAACTCGCAATGATTTCCCCTTTTGATAATTGGATTCTGGTCCTAGGTAAACGACCTTATTTCCTGTCATCCATTTTCACTTTAATTTTTTCTGCCGGAGCAAACATTGTGATGGGAGGGAGAAATGAGTCAGCAGCTCAGATGCAGATCTCCAAGGTTACCACAGGCTTTGTTTCTATTGGTGGAATTGAGTTCACTCTCCTCATTGTTCCGGGGGAAATATGACTGCACACACACCTTCAGTCAGAGGCAACGAGAGCTAATAATATTGTCACCATAGCTGGTCCTTCCTAATCAGGCACTGACTATATGCCAGCTCTCAGCTGCAAATGTTTCTAACCGAAAATCGAATGTACATTGCTCGAGACACAGCACACTGGTTTTGACAACTAAATGAGCCAAAGCCCATAAAATTAGCAAAGTGAGGTACGAGTATATTCCCAGCATAGCACTTCTGAGTCACCTGCTATGCTCTGTGCATCAAGTCAAACCTTGCTTCTCATACTACTCCTATTTAATCTTGTGGCACCACTGTATCAGAAGTGAAACACTGCATTATCTGAAAGGAAATAATTCACTTCAGATTTTAGAATTTGACAATGTCTATGGGAGACATTCCCTTCCCTCTTTTTTCTGAGTTCCATTGTGAAAATGGATATGACATTGCAGGGTTTTTTTCTGCATAAAAACTTGTAATAATTGAAAATATTATGTACTAATATATGAAAGCACTACCGTGTCTGTCACCAAAGACTCTGAAGTTAGAATAAGGTATAGAAGAGGAAACATAAATCTTAACATACTATGGCTTTCTAGGTTCTCACAGGCTCGAATTTGCTGTTTTGGTTGACATAGTCTTTGTGTTTTTAAATATAAATGCTCTTGTATATGATACTTTCATACTTTATGCCCATTCCTAATTAGAAAATTAGATAACATGAGTCTTTTTGGAAATCAAGTGTTTATTGATGATGGCAGCGAGTTATTACATATTTCTATTGAAAATAATTAACACAAATATTCCTTTTTTATACATGTTTAGAGACACAAAAGCTCAAGTTGTTTCTTTAAAAAATGTTTTAATTCTACAAAGATATTTTTAGGTCACAAATACAAGTTAAGATAGAAAGTGATTTAGGTGTAAAATTTTGGACTCATCAAGAATGTATAGATAATAAAGTATTTTCTCAGAAGTTATCAAATGCAAATGGACTGAACATTGTGAATGTAACTCTTACCTGATAATTGCTCAAATAGTTTTATTGTGTTAGAATAAAAACCTTTTCTTTCGGTTTAGACAAAATGAATGAAAGTTGGAATATTTCACACATTGGATGAAGATGTGTCCCTATCCTCCCTCACCTGCCTAAGTAACCATCTGGTTGGTTTAATTAAATGCTGAATAGGAAATAACTAGGTAGGAGAGGATAGGCAGAACTTCTGGACAGAGACAAGAATCTGAGGAGTGAGAGATTCACCATTTTTTGAATGTGAGTGTAGTATTGCAGGCTACTTCTGGCTGGTTGGGGTACTGATAATTTTGGGGGGACCTAAAGAGAATTTAGAGTTATGATCAAGTCCTGACAGGAGTATCCTGTGAGGCTTGATCATCTCAGGCAAAATCTTGACTCTGTTCTGGATATAGAGCTCAGACATCTGGGCCATCTATTCCTACCAGAGATATCTCAGGTAGTCTTCCTTGATCAAACGTAATTTTTCTTAACACAGAATGAATCCACAGACTCTCATTTCCTGTGGAAACCAAAGCATAATCTCTTCTCCAAAGTAACATAACTTTTGACTTCAATTTGATGTCAAGGTATTTTCAAAATACCTACCTTAGAATAATTCAGCAGCATTTATAAGCAAATATCTTTTAGAAGCCCTTGCTCCTTCTCAGCATTCAAACAATCCAAAGATAGCATAATAATATACAGTATCAAGATTCTGTGAGTGTTGTCCATCTTTGTTCAACTTTATTTTAAACTCTATTTCATTCATTTTTAATTTTTGGCTTTTTGGGATAGGCTTTGTGTATCTTTTTTTTTTTTTTTTGGTTTTTCGAGACAGGGTTTCTCTGTGGCTTTAGAGCCTGTCCTGGAACTAGCTCTTGTAGACCAGGCTGGTCTCGAACTCACAGAGATCCGCCTGCCTCTGCCTCCCGAGTGCTGGGATTAAAGGCGTGCGCCACCATCACCCGGCGGCTTTGTGTATCTTTATAAGGGAACTCATTTTATAGACCAGAGACCAGACTGTCCTTGAGCTTATAGAAATCAGCTTGTCTCTGCCTCCCCAGTGCTGGGATTAATAGTGGGTGCTACCAATCCCTGAACTCACAGAGATCTGTCTGTCTCTGCCTCCCAGGCATTTGATTTAAACATTTGTGCTACCATACCTTGAAGTCACAGAGGTCAGTCTACCTCTGTCTCCCAAGTGTTGGAGAGAAAGGTGTGTACCACCACAACCAACTACTCTCTTTCTTTTTTATTTTAAGGACTTTAACCTTTTTTCCAAGTCTGAATATATATTTAAAACACTGTAAAACATTTAGAGGTTTTGTCTTTGAATCTCTCTTTACTGTATATTTCATTTTTTCTGAATGTACAAGTCTTTAATTTACTAAGCAATATGGGTAGATTAAATCTGTAGCTTTGACTGCTGGATCCAGCATACTCCTTAGCTTTGTGAGATTTCAGGTTCATGGTGGAGGTACCATCTTCAATCATGATGATTGCCATAACTCTATGGCATTTCAGGGTCCTTGCCTGCAAGCAAGCTTCAATAGCATGTCCACAAACAACAATCAAATGCTCTCTTTGTAGTAGGATCTCCTGCCTCAAAGAGTCAGAGTTTGCACTGGCAGGACAGCCCAGAAAGCCAGCATTTTAAAATGGTGCAGCTTTTCTCCTGATAAGGCTGAAAACTGAAAAGCATGCAGTCAGCTTTTCATCAACACTATTTAAATGTTTCTTGGACCTTTTAAAAGAGCTGCAAGGCTTTAAGGCTGAAGCTGAGTTAAGAAGCCTCTCTTAGATGAGAGTGCTTGGTTTCCTCTAGCATGCAGAGCAGACCTGAGAAATTGCTACTTCCAAGAAACCATGCATAATGCTATTACTTTGTTCTAGAATTACTTGCCAAGCTGTCTCAGGCTATGTGGATGCAGTTATCCACATTTTGGCGCCATTCTGAAACATTAAGTTCAGTTTCTGCCCAGTTTCCACTGCCTGTAAGCCCAAAAGAAATCACAGAAATCTCCATAAGATTTAAACTGATTGGCCCATTAGCTTATGCTTCTGCTAACTCTTATAACTTATATTAACCCATTATTCTTATATATGTCAGCCACATGGCCGGGTACCTTTTTCAGTGGGGTAGGTCACATCCTGTGTCTTTGGTAGTCTGGGCAGGACTGGAGAGGAATGGGCTTCCTGCATCCCCATATTCTCCTGTTCTCATTTCAACACCTTTATTTCCTGTCTGGTTGTCCCACCTATACTTCCTGCCTGGCCATTCAGCATTTAGTTAAAACATGATTGACAGAATACAGACAATTCTTCCACATCACATGTCCACTGAGACTGACACACAGACAAAACACAAAGGTTTATAAATAAAAATTTTAATATACTTTAAACATTTTCTTCAGCATTTATTACAAGATAATAATTATAAATATTGGTCCATAAAGAAGCAATTTAATGCTGATGTATAAGTCTGAATCACAATTTTTCTTATTTTTCTATTTTTGCTACCTTTTTATAGAATCCTGTTGTAGGCTACTGTCTCCTCCCTGCTTTTCTTTCAATGATTTTAGTTTAAATCTAATTAATTTCTTTTTTACTTTCTGACATGACTGAAGCCTTCACTCCACATCTACTCCCTCTCTTTCACTTAGTCTCAGCTCTTGCTCTGCTCCTCCACAGTATTCTCACCATATGATGCAACTTTCTCATCGGCACCAGCAGAGCTCAGCATCATGAGTTGCTATAACACCAGGCACCTCAGCTATACTTAGGTAGGGAAATGCAATCCTGCTGAGGAACAGGTTTCAAAGTATCAGCCAAAGCCAGTGGGACAAATCATTCTCCAACTGCCAATTCTCTCACAAATCAGTCCATCCTTACAACTGTCACAAATAAGCAGGGGATTTAGGTGGGTCCTGAGGAGCCACAGTGGTTGTGGAAATATTCCCCAAGAATTACTAATAGTCGTTCAAATTTTGCCATATTTCTCTCTTAATTTCCATTTTCTTTGGTTAAATGTCTTCAATATAAAACATATATCCCAAATATTCTAAGATTGCTGTATTTGTTATTCTCTGATGCAATAAGAAACCCTGTAAGTTCAAGACTCTTCTGAAGCTGACAATATATTTGAAATAACTTACTTCGTTTATATGGACAAGCAAGACATTATCCATTAATGGATGATAAAAAATTATGGAAAATGATCTCTAATAACTTGTATAAACTTAGACACAGATTTCTGGTATAATGTTACATATTTTTTTTTTTTTTGGTTTTTTGAGACAGGGTTTCTCTGTGGCTTTGGAGCCTGTCCTGGAACTAGCTCTTGTAGACCAGGCTGGTCTCGAACTCACAGAGATCCGCCTGCCTCTGCCTCCCGAGTGCTGGGATTAAAGGCGTGCGCCACCACCGCCAGGCTTAATGTTACATAATTTGCCGTACCCTGTGGCAAGACATTCTAATGAAAAGCCGATGAATCTAGCAAAGTTGGGTATTGTTTTATTCCCTGTATTAGTGTTCTGAGTCACCTGCTACTGGCTCTTGTGCAGCAAGTAGCTCCCTGCTTCTGAAATCTCTGATTCTCTTGAAACATGAGGCACCAATCTGTCTTGAAACACAGCAGTGTCTGCAAGGAAATATTTCATTTCAGAATTTAGCATCTGACAGAATCTAGGGGAGTCATGTTATTTCCTCTTTTCTCCAAGATCCATTGTGGGAATGGTATGGCATTGTACTTTTTTTCATGAAAACTTGGAGTCATTGAAAATACTAAGCAGTTACATCTAAAGGCACTACCCTACCTGCCACTATAGACTCTCAAGGCAAAATAAAGTATAACAGAGGAAACATACTTCTTATCATCTATTGTATTTTAGTTTCTCAATGCTCATCTTTGCCTTCTTGGTTGTCATAGTCTCTGTGTTTTGTCATATAAACTATTGTATATCATTCTTTCCTATTTGTATGCCCATTCCTATTTAGGAAATCAGATAGTATGAGCTTTGTTGAAAATTAACTAATTACTGATGATGGCAGAGGAGTATTATGTACTACTGTTGAAATCAATTAACACACCAGCTTTCTTTGATATTGTGTGTATTGATTTTTTATTTTTATGTAAGTTTGTTATAACTTTAGTCTTAGATTCCTAGCCATTAAGACAGTGTATGTATTGCCTTCCAGCATATAGTCTTTATAACAATATTTACTTGAGTTCGCCCCTGACTTTTTGGCAGCTATGGCAAAAATATATCTCAAGACTTCTCACGTTTCTCTTTCTGGGCATGCAGCTAATTAAAAGAAAAATTTTAATCATGCTAATTTTAATCCACTAACATGAGGATTAATCCTCAATTCTAGCACAAGTAGGCAATTCAGCTAAGATCTTAATAGTAGCAAATGGATTCCCATTCTTTGAATATGAAGTACATAGTAACTTCCAAAATACCTTCATTCTATGATATTGGGACTGTCAACATTTGTTGTCTGTTTCCTGAACTCAGTGTATTCACTGTTTGTAAGTAATCCATAGATAGATACAAGAGATAGGAGCAGCATTGAGGAGTCCCCCATACATAACCACATAGCAGCATGTAATTAGGACTCAGCTTGTTTCTACTTGTCTCTGGCAGAGTAAAATGAATTGTTTCTGTGTAAGTCTATTAACATTCTAATATATTCCTGGCCATTAAAATAATGTTGTGATATTCCTTCCCAATAATGATCTTAATCATACTCCTTACAGTTACTTGAATTTTCTACTGATATTTTGACTGCTATGGTGAAAATATATCTGAAGACTGTTCATTATTTTTTTTCTTTTATGGCAAATAGCTCATGAGAGTGAGAAATTATGTTTCTGCAATTTTTACTTCACTAACAAGATGATTATTGTTACAGAATAATTCTTCTGTTATATCACATGTAGTCAACTCCAATAAAGGTCCTAAATAGCAACAGAGGTATTTCTATTCTATGATAACATAAAAATGTAGGAAATTCATAATTACCATAAAAATACATTCTTTCCATCAAATTGGGAGGTGTAAGCATATATTTTAAATTGTCTGTGAATCTCCACTGTGGTTCTATAGGCATGCCTTTGGCAAAAAAAGCCAGCCAAATAGTACAATACTGGTACCTGAGTGAGAAAGTTCTGATAACACTTCATAGTATAAGGGGTGGGGTTCAGTTTACACAATACCTCTCCAAATATGCAATGATGCATTTCAAGTGCTTTCAAATATTCTGATAAGTTTATGTACATCTCTATGAGATTTTTATACACATGTGTTATAAACATAAATAATATGCATTTGCCTACTTGATGGGCATAGTTTACAATTTCATACATGAGCAGTGTATTTATATTAATTCACAAATTTTTGCTTCCTCCATCAATAAATATTGGAATTAAAAATGTCAAAATAAAGATGAGTAAATAAATAAAATTGCCCATGAACAAATGTATACATAACTATTCCAAATGATGAAAAGAATGTGGTGGCTATATAACCAATTTTAGAAATGACATTTTGTACTTGAGTAGCTTAGCTATTTTAGTGAACTGCAGAAATGGTTCTAAATTGTTTGCTACCTCTCCTCTTTCAGTCCCTGTTGTCATGGAGCAGCATACTGCCCACTAATCACAAACCCCATTTAACTGTTTTGTACCTCTCAGCAACGTCGAATGGTAGTTTCCCTTTCTAACTTTATACTAACTAGCTATAATCCATTAAGCTTCTTTATTAATCAATTCACAGTTACATTTATTCACCCTTTGTAAAGGAATATTATGGAAAATTGATGACAGTGGGACAATAGGACAATGTTGATTAGACAAAAACGTGAAAAAACATAATTTTTTGTCACCTTCTTAGGTTTTGTATTTGGAAACTCCTCAGCATTGCTGTTTGTTTGTGATACTGTAAAAGAAGAGCAGAGGTAATGGTATGGGTTTTAGTCTGAACACACTGTAATCAGTCTAGAGCTTTTATTTTTAATGTCCAGATCTTTCTTTATTGAAAATTGAAAATGAGACAAATCTTAAACTGCTATGTTACTTGTAGATGAACGTGGTTTTGCTTAGTGCAGGTGCTGGTGCATGGAAATGGGGTCTGTATGCTCCTCTTGGCTCCCTAAGACCCTTGCTTCATGGCTAAGGTGTCAAAGAACAATATTTACTACCCGACCTTTGTGATTATTCAGTTCCAGTTGACACAGAGAAGCATACTGACTACTTATAAACTACATTAAGCTGTTTGATTGGAGAGCCTCTTAAAAAAAAACACCCCTGTTATTCTCAAGCACTCAGCCAAGAAGCTCCATCTTAAAGCAGCCCCTCCTCTGTTTGCAATAGCATTATCCTTGGTACACAAAAGGCAATCATCAAGAAGCCCCATTTGACTCCATTTTGGTTGCTTAGAAATGTTTTAAAAGTCTTTTACTTCATATGTGAACCTTTTGCCCTCCAATATGTATTCCAAAAGTGGGTTATTTGTTTGTCCCACCAGATAATTCAGAAATAACAACACATACAGGTATTATTAAGTAAAAGTTATCAGTACATGGCTCAGGATTATTACAAGTTAACTCTTACATCTTAAATTCAGCAATATTTCTAATCTCTTCTCTGCCTTTTGAAATATTACCTTTTCTTAATATAGCAATGTTACCTTTTTCTCCCTTTTCTTTTCAAGATTCTGAGACAACTCTTTGTTCTTCTCAGCTACACTGAATTAGGTTGTCCTGCCTAAGTTATACTGATTAGCTATAAAGTCAAGGTATGGTTATTCTGCCTAAGCTTATACTGACTAACTATAATCCACTTAGTTTCTTTATTGCACAAATCACAGTGATATTTATATATCCTGTGTAATGAAATATGCGATATCCTCTTCTTGAATTTTCAACACACACCACCTTTTCATTATATTCTCTTTATAGCCTAATGGAGACATATATTTCCATCATTTTCATTTCCTTAAAGGTTTTATGATTAGAATCTATTTAGGAAAAAAAATTAGGAAATATTATTTATTTGTATGTTCAGTCTAATATATCTGTATTGATTTCTTACATATTTCAGTTATTAAGCAGGCAATTTATCTTGAACACTCAGGCCTAGAAGCTGAAGAACAGCCACATGAACATGAAATTTAAATCTGCTCAGGTGTTCCTTTCGTTTTTACAACAGTATTGACTGTGACCTACAGCTGCCTTAAGGAATGTAAACCTATTAACAGTTCCCTTTTTTATCATGTTGTGTCTCCATTCTTTGTTATGATGCAATCACATCAACACAGTTTCCAAGAACAAAAGCACTTTTACTATAATTATCCCTATGACACAGAAAATCTCATAAAGGGAACTATTCCACTATATATATTTTTCTTTCTAGTACTTGCAATTGTTCAAAAACAAAATTACAATTAATACACCAAGTTATATTTAAAATCTTTCTTTTCCTTGATGTCTGGTTTCCTTCTAGCATAAAAGGACAGACAGATTAACACATGTAATTTCATTATACATTTATTTTATTTCATACACACCCTGTTTAGGTTCATTGTTTTAATCGGAAATTCTTTCATACTATTGTATTATTGCATCGAATATTCAGGAGTATCCTCTAGGCTGTTGTTTTTTATTCTATGGATCAGACTGATATCTATATAAGCTAGGGACATGCTGATTTTCTGACATGAATGTCCACTATTAAGAGAATAGAATTTAAAACTAAAGGAAACCAAAGCACTACATGATGACTAGGGAGAAGTAGAACAAATAGACCTATAGAGTGGCTATCAGTGTGTTGTTTGAGTTATATTCACTTTGCTGTTTTATTTTGCTATTGTTTTATGGCTATTCTGTGAAAGGAGAAAAAGAAGTCCCATTCAACAGCCTGCTTCTTTGAAAAGTTGGAAATCTATAATATATTTTCAAACACTCATATTTAAATATTTAAATGCTCACATAATGTATTAAACATTTCCAGGACATTTGAGATGTGTTGGAAAAGGATGGTATCTGAACTATGCTAGACTGGCAAATTTCATGTCCAAAAAGAAAACCTATCTCAAATTAGCTAATTTTAATAAAAATCTGCAACAAATCAGTATTTGTTTGATATTTAGCACATTTGTACTCTTGAATTTCCAACAATTAGAACTGAATACATGATTTTTGTAGTATATCCAGTGCTCAAAAATCCCAGTATTCCTACTGGGAACACGAAAGACCCTACACACATAAGAATCACTATTTGATTTAATTTGCTAATTGAAAAGGAGAGCTAGGCTTCTTTTTAAAGAATGCCTGCCACGAGAGACTATTTTTATTCCTGCAGATGCTGCCATACTGATGGACATAAAACTTCCTTAAATGAACTTAGTTGTTATTAGGGCGTGAAAAAGAATATGTACTTCTGATGCTCCAGTGGTATTGGAATCTAAAGAAGAATTTTACTGTTTAGAATATGGTAGGTTTTACCAAAAAACAGTTTGTATATATCCATATTAAGTAGATATATTAAGGATATTAATTGCACGTGAGAAACAAAAATTATGA
Organism: Arvicola amphibius; assembly: GCF_903992535.2. Lineage (NCBI taxonomy): Eukaryota > Metazoa > Chordata > Mammalia > Rodentia > Cricetidae > Arvicola > Arvicola amphibius. The sequence goes on from NC_052058.2 coordinate 130,892,500, forward strand.
AGACTAATTTTAAAGCTATCTGTGCAATCACAAATAATTCTTTAAAAACGTCAAAATAATTTATCATTGTCTTTTGCCTTAGTAGTTGGTTTTTGCTTTCCCATTTTTCTTTTTCTTTGTTGCATAGAATCTCTCTGATAGTTTAAAAATAATAAACACAAACCAAAGCAGCAAGATCTCTTCTGAAAGCTGAGCACTGATTGTATACACTTTAATGTATACCTGTCTGAATAAGATTATAGGATGTAACACATCTCCTATGCATTTATGGTAGACAGTGAGCTTATGCTCTCAAATCAGATGCCTCCCAACAGAATGCTGAACTCACGACCAGGAAGCCTGGTGTAAAAGAGAGCAGGTATCTGAAAGAAAGAGAGCACATTTGCAAATTGCAAATCATGAGAAGAAATCTGAAAGTATTGAATTCCATGCAGAATGAGGAAGATGCAGACATTTTCAAAGTAGTTTGGATAATTTCTGACAGAAAATACTTTTCAAGTGATAAGAGTATCTCTAGAGCAGTTAAGCTAATTCAAATTTTACTATATTACAAAGAAATTAGAGTATGAGTTGCATATGGACCAGTAATGGAAAGGATCCATTTCAGTTAAGGTGTTTCACTCTTAGAGAAAGGCAGATTTTTGTCTAGAAAACATTTTACCTAGTTAAGCTGATGCAATGTTAACTAAGTTGCAATGAAATTATAACATTAGAAAGAGAGTCACCATTGCTCATTATGCTGTCATAGTACTTCTGAGAGTGCCAAGTAAAGTTTTTGAGCAGGTACTGGTTCTAGGGTATGTCTGAATGGCAAGAAGAATCATCCCTGTAACATGAGGGCCGGCTTGTTGGGGTTTCTGGCCTGCCCAGTTCCCACAGCCAGTAAGTACCAAGAAAATCACACACAGGTCTCCATAAGTTATGAACTGATTGACCCATTAGCTCAGACTTTTTATTACCTCTTATAATGTATATTAATCTATTATCCTTATCTATGTTAGACAGTTGGCTCAATACCTTTTTCAGCGGGGCAGCTCACATCCTGCTTCTTGGGTGATTGTCACAGGACTCAGGAGGAAAGTGCTTCCTCCTTCCCAGCATTCTCGTCTTCTCAATGGACCAACTTTACTTCCTGTCTGATTGTCCCACCTATATATTCTGCCTGGCCAATCAGCGTTTATTTAAAACATGATTGACAGAATACAGACTGTTCTCCCACACCACCACTTTCCCCTTTTTTTTTAAGAAAACAAGAACTTCCATAGTCCATTTTTTTGGGAATGTGAGCATAGTATTCCTGGCTACTTCCAGCTGGGTGGAGCACTGATAATCTTATGGGGACCTAGAAAAAATTTAGAGTTATGTTCAAGTCCTAACTGGAGTATCCTGTGAGGCTTGATCATCTCAGGGAGCATCTTAAATCTGTTCTGGGTATAGAGCACAGACATCTGGACCATCGATTCCTAGTGAAGATTTCTCAGGTGATCTTCCTTTATCAAACCTATTTTTTATTAACTCAGAATGAATCTACACCCTCTCAGTTCCTGTGGAAACAAAAGCAAAATCTCTTCTCCAAATTAACATACCTTTTGACTTCAATTTTAAAGTCAATGTATTTTTAAAATACCTTTCTTAGATTAATTCAGAAACATTTGTAAGCAAATATCTTTTAGCAGCTCTTGCTCCTTTCTCAGCATTCACACAATTAAACAGAGCATAATAGTATACATTATCAGGATTCTCTGAGTGTTTTCCATCTTTATGCAACCTTATTTTAAACTCTATTTCATTTATTTTTAATTTTTGGCTTTTTGAAACATGGTTTCTATGTATCTTTGTCCTGGAACTCACTTTATAAACCAGAGACCAGACTGTCGTTGAACCCACAGAAATTGCCTGTCTCTACCTCCCCAGTGCTGGGATTAAAGGTATGTGCTACAATACTTTAAAGTGACCGAGGTCAGTCTACCTCTATCTCCCAAGTGTTGGGGTGAAAGGTGTGTACCACCACACCCAACTACTCTCTTTTTTTTCTTTTTTCTTTTAAGGAATTTAACCTTTTCTTTTCAAGCCTGAATATATTTTTAACACACTGTAAATCATTTAGAGGTTTTCTTCATCTTTGAATCTCTATATACTGTATATTTCACTTTTTCTCACTATAAAAACTTTTACCAAACAATACAAGTAGGATTAAAGCCATGGCTTTGACTGTGGGATCCAGCCCATCCCTTAGATTTGTGAGATACCAGACTTATGGTGGAAGTACAGGCTGGAGCCATGTTTATTGCTACAACTCTATGGCATTTCAACGTCCTTGCCAGCAAGCAAGCTGCAGCAGTGTGTGCACAAACAACACTCTAATGTTATCTTTGTAGTAGGATCTCATGTCTTAAAGAGTCAGAGTTTGCATTGCCAGGACAGCCCAGAAAGAAGGCATTTTAAAACAGTGCAGCTTTTTCCTGCTAAGGCAGAAAACTAAAAAGCATGCAGTCAGATTTTTATCAACATTATTTAAGTGTTTCTTGGCAGGACTTTTTGAAGGAACTGCAAGGCTTTACAGCTAAAGCTGAGTTACGAAGCCTCTCTTAGATGAGAGCACTTGGTTGCCTCTAGCAAGCAGAGCAGACCTGAGAAATTGCTACTACCAAGAAACCATGCCTAATGCTATTATTTTGTACTAAGAATTACTTACCAAGCTGACTCATGCTATGTGCATGCAGTTTTCCACTAATTGGTGCCATTGTGAAACATGAAGTTCAGCTTGGGGTTTTCTGCCCTGCCCAGTTCCCACTGCCAGTAAACACAAAAGAAATCACACAGAAGTCTCCATAAGATTATAAACTGATTGGTCCATTAGCTCATCCTTCTTGCTAACTCTTATAACTTATAATAACCCATTATTATTATCTATGTCAGCCACATGGCTCAGCACCTTTTTCAGTAGGACTAGTCACATCCTGCTTCTTTGGTGATCTGGGCAGGACTGGAGAAGAATTGGCTTCCTGCTTCCCAGCACTCTCCTGTTCTCATTGCACCACCTTTACTTCCTGTCAGATTATTCCACCTATACTTCCTTCCTGGCCAATCAGCACTTATTTAAAATATGATTGACAGAATACAGACAATTCTCCTGTACCTCATTCTCACTGCAACTGACACACAATGAAACACAAAGGTTGATAAATAAAAAATTAAAAAAAAATTAAGTTTTCTTCAGCATTTTTTACAAGATAATCATTATAAATATTGGCCCATAAAGAAGCAATTTATTGCTGATGTATAAGTCTGTACCTCCATAATGAATCCTTACTTCCAAAAAGCCATTACTCAGTGTCCTGACCAACCTATTTTTCCATACTTGTGGCAGAAATTAGGATTCAAGTTTTTTTGTAACTCAATCTGAAAAGTTGGAAGGAGACATGGTTTCCTCGCCATGATACAATTACCAAACAAAGTAATTACCTTCACACATCTTCAAACAAGAAGAAAACACACTCTAGGTCAAAATATCCTAATATATTGGCACAGTGTGCTGTAACCACATCTTAGGTCAAAGCATCCTATCTATGCTGGTGTACATCAGTGACCCCAAAAATTCTACCACAGAACTCCTACAGCTGATGAATACTTTCAGGGATGTGGCAGGATACAAGATCTACTCAAAAAAATCAGTAACCCTCCTGTACACAAAGGATAGCGAAGCAGAGAGGGAAATCAGAGAAACAACATAGGTATTACAAACCTCTAAAGCTATAAAGAGTGCTGTGATATTTATAATTACATTAGAGGATGAAATGAACATTTGGTATGATAACAAATTTGATTTATTTTTATGATATAATTGGATAACTTGAAAAATAACCCTAGAAATTGCCTGAAATAATTCCCTCCTTGAGATAGACCCTATAGTCCAATAGGAAATAAAGATAAATTTTTGAACATTAATCACCAAGTCATAATCATTATTTGTGGATCTTACATGGTTTACAGCAATTGATGTTTTGTAAAGAAGCTAAGTTCCTATTGGATTAAATGTCTACTAGATTAATGAACAAAAGTATTCTGTAGAGGATCATGACAAAGTAGTCCCTCATTATTTCAGGAATGGATATAATAAACGATTCTTTATTTAGGGGACGACTCTCAGATTAACAGTCCTCTGTAAGCACAAGGATGAGCAAAGAAGAACCCAGACATTTGTCCATTATTCACATTATCATCTACTATTCAGAAAAAAATAATTTAATATTGGTGTTTACAGAACCATAGCATGCTTGGTGAGTGAACAGAATACCATGAATTTTAGAGTGTGGTCTGTGAATTATAGGCTTTTTCTTATTTTTTCTTTGCTTTTATGTTTACACTGTAATGTGAGATGGTCAGCAACATGCTCATTTGGAAATTTAGAAACCTAGACAATATTTTCAATATACTCATTTTCTAAAGCAAGCATGCTGGTATTAAACAATTCCAGAATATTAGAGAAGTGTGGGTAGAGGAAGATCTCTGAGTACTCATGGCCAGCAAGGCTAGAATAGTACATTACAGTCAAAAGAGAAATTCTATCTCATATCTTGTAGTTCCAATAAATATCTGCACTGAACCAGTATTTGATTAATATGTAAGCACATTTGCCCTAATGAAATTTCAAAAGCTGGAAATAATGTATGATTCTTGTAGTATATCCAGTGCTCGAAAATTTCAGTATGCCTACTGGTAGGACAATTGAAGCAAAACCCTTATTAGAGGGGCTATTTGTTGTATTTGAGTAATTGAGAAGGAAATTTACAATTATTTAAAAATTTACAATTATTGCCATGAAATGTGCTATATAACAATAGATGTCTTCAAACAGGTGGACATACAACTTCCTTAAATAAATTCTGTTTTTATTAAAGATACAATACTACTTATGATTTAATGGTGATTATGAGATTTAGAGGGAAATTCTAATAGTTGGAATCTAGGTTTTTAAATAAATAATTAAAATTATTGTTTGGAGGATATTTTAAGTATATTGACTGCATGTAAGAAAGAAAAATATGAAGGCTACTTCATGCAAACGTAATATGCAAAAGGCAATAAGCCTTAAAACAAGCAAACATAAATGTAAACAATATAAATATATATTTTTTGAAATCAATTAAACTGAATTCATTTCTTTATCATTAAGTCTCTGTGGGCTACTATATTAAGGCTTGGTCTATTTGGAAGGGGGTTTCAAATCTACATTTCTTTCTACAATCCATGCATTTCATTATACAACACTCTAATCAACTTGAATATATTACATATTATAATTCAACTACATGAAAAATTATATTTGCAGCTGCCAGCTTGCCCAAACTGTCACAATTTGCCAGTTTTGTTGGCTATTAACTGAAGGAAAAATCAGGGTAAATTACATCTTATCCTGTGTTCCCCTGTCAATTGCTCTGCTTCTTTTCACAACATGCAGAGAGGAGTGAGAACAGATGACTCATCAGCTCAGGATGAGATCACAATGTTAAATGCAGTTCTGTACTTTCCGGTCCTTGGTTTGAGAGCTCTCTCCTTATTGGTTACTAGATGGCATAAAAAGGACTGATCTGAGGGATTTTGCCAGTGGGGCTTTGACTAAAGTCCTGCTAAAAGCTGGACTTTAGTCAAAGCCTCACTGTAAACAACCAAAGAGAAGAAAATGTGTCCCAGAGACCTGCAGGAGACAGAAGCAATAGGAAAAGCAAGGAATTTGTGAGAAGAGTCACCATTTCCCTTTTCTGTTTGCAGTGCAGGAAATGTGCTCGAGTCTGAAGCCACTGATTCAGCCATAAAATATGTGATTCCTAGGTTAGCCATAGGTTCTGTATTTTCTGAAATGAAGATTTTCTTAAAAATTCTACACCTGACAACAAGCAGTATGTACTGATCTTATGCACCTTTGAAGGCTCCACAGAGATAATTGCTTTGTCGGCAAATAGCCTGAGGAACCTGGGATCCTGAGAAGTTTAAGTGTCTGAATCCCTAATCAGTGTGTTAGGGACTCTGACATGGCATTTCTGAATGTGATACAAGGAAGCTGCAATCGGCAGCCCAGTATTACAATCAGCCATTGGCACGGAGAAATGGAAATTTTCTGGTAGATAGACAGGATACAACCCCTAGAAGTCGGATATGTGATCACCTCCTGGTCAACTCGCAATGATTTCCCCTGTTGATAACTGGATTCTGGTCATAGGTAAACGACATTTTCCTGTATCTACTTTCACTTCATTTTTTTCTGCCGGAGCAAACATTGAGATGGGAGGGAGAATGATTTCAGCAGCTCTGATGCGATCTCCAGGTAACCACAGGCTTTGTTTCTATTGGTGGAATTCAGATGGATGCTCCTCATTGTTCCCGGGAAAGTGGTGACTACCACACACTCCTTCTGTCAGAGACAAGGGGAGCTAATAATATTATCAGCATAGCAGGTCCTCCTAGTCAGGCTCAGGCTGTATGCCAGCTCTCAGGTGCAAATGTTTATAACCTAAAACCAAAAGTACATTGGTCCAGACAGAGCACCCTGCTCTTGACAACTAATTGAGGCCAAAGCAAATAAAATTAGCAAGTGAGTTACTGGTATAGTCCTCAGTGTTGCACTGCTGAGTGACCTGCTGTGGTCTGTGCATCATGTTGATCCCTGATTCTCAAACCTCTGCTCTTTAATCTGTGGCACCACTGGTCTCAGACTTGAAACAATGCAGTATCTGCAAAGAAATAATTCACTTCAGATTTTAGCATCTGACAAATTCTAGGGGAGTCCAAACCCTCTCCTTTTTTCCTCTTGAGTACCATTGTGAAAGTGTAATATGACATAAAAGGGTTTTTTCTGCATAAAAACTTAGACTCATTAAAAGTATTATGCAGTAACATAGGAAAACACTTCTGTGTCTGGTCACCAAGACTCTGAGTTAGAATAAGGTATGGAAGAGGAAACATACTTCTTATTATACTTTGCATTTTTGGTTTCTCACAGGCTTAAATTTGCCGTGGTTTGACTGCTGGATCCAGCCCATTCCTTAGCTTTTGTGAGATTCCAGGAGTATGGTGGAGGTACCATCTGCAGCCATGTTGATTGCCACAACTCTAAGGCATTTCAAGGCCTTGCCAGCAACAAGCTGCAACATCCTGTCCACAAACAACACTCAAATGCTCTCTTTGTGGTAGGACCTCCTGCATCAAGACTCAGAAATTGTTACTACCAAGAAACCATGCATAATGCTATTATTTTATTCTAGAATTACTTGCCAAGTTTGTCTCAGGCTAATGGATGCAGTTGGTCCACACATTGGTGCCATTCTGAAACAATGAAGTTCAGCTTCGGGGCTTTCTGTCCTGCCTAGTTCCCACTGCCAGTAAGACAAAAAAAAAAAAAAAAAAAAAAAAAAAAAAAAAAAAAAAAAAACGCACAAAGGTCTCATAGGACTATAAAATGATTGGCCCATTAGCTCATGCTTCTTGATACTCTTATAACTTATTATAACCCATTATTCTATATATGTCAGCCACATGGCCCGGTACCTTTTTCAGTGTGATAGGTCACATCCGCTTCCTTTGGTGGGTCAGTGCAGGACTGAGAGGAGAATTGGCTTCCTGCATCCCCATATTCTCCTATTCTCATTGCAACACCTTTATTTCCTGTCTGGATGTCCCACCTATACTTCCTGCCTGGCCAATCAGCATTTAGTTAAAATATGATTGAAAGAATACAGACAATTCTCCGGTACCACATGTCCATTGCAACTGACACAGAGACAAAACAAAAAGGTTTATATAAAATTTTCATATATTTTAAAAGTTTTCCTCAGTATTCATCACAAGATAATAATTATGAATATAGACCCATAAAGACGAAATTTAATGTTTGATGTATAATTCTGAATCACTTTTTTATTTTTCTATTTTTCCTACATTTTTATTGAATCCTGTTGTAGGCTAGTGTCTCCTCCCTGCTTTTCTTTCAATGAGTTTTAATTTAAATCTAATTAATGTCTTTTTTATTTTCTGACATGACTGCAGCCTTCACTCCGCATCTACTCCCTCTCTTTCACTTAGTCTCAGCTCTCGCTCTGCTCCTCCACAGTATTCTCACCATATGATGCAACTTTCTCATCAGCACCAGCAGAGCTCGGCATCATGAGTTGCTATAACACCAGGCACTTCTCCTATTGTTAGGCAGGGAAATTCAATCCTGCATGAGGAACAGGTTTCAAAGTATCAGCCAAATGCAGTGGGACAAATCATTCTCCAGCTGCCAGTTTTCTCACCAATCAATCCATCCTCACAACTGTCACAAATAAGCAGGGCATTTAGGTGGGTCCTGAGGAGCCACAGTGGTTGTGGAAATATTCCCCAAGAATTACTAATAGTCATTCAAAGTTTGCCATATTTCTCTCATAATTTCCATTTTCTTTGGTTAAATTTCTTCAATATAAAACATATATCCCAAATATTAAAAGATTGCTGTATTTGTTCTTCTCTGATGCACTAAGAATCCCTGCAAGTTCAGGACTCTGCTGAAGCTGACAATATATTTCAAATAAACTTACTTCATTTATATGGACAAGAAATACATTATCCATTAATGGATGATATAAAATTATGGAAATTGATCTCTAAAACTTGTATAAACTGAGCCACAGATTTCTGGCATAATGTTACATAATTTTTCATACCCTAAGGCAAGACATTCCAATGATAACTTATAACTGGTTGTTTCAAATCAACGGATGAAACACCAAATGAAATCTTTGACAATCTTGGGGAATAAAGGGCATGATGTAAAAATAAACTTTTATATATTAATAATAATTTAGCTATCTTTGGTATGGAAGAAAGAGAAAGCAATGCAATCTGTTAAGCTCTGGTTAGATTTTATTAACTATCTTTTATATTATTATTATTATTATTATTATTATTATTGTTATTATAAATTTTCACCTCTTCCTCTCTTTCCATTTCCCTCCCTGTCCATCCACTCCCCTCCCCTTTTCTCTCCAGTCCAAAGAACAGTCCAGGATTCCCTGCCCTGTAATGAAGTCCAAGGTCTTCCCCACTCCATCCAGGTCTAGGAAGGTGAGGATCCAAACAGACATGGTTCCCACCAAGTCAGTACAGGCAGTAGAATCAAAACCCAGTGCCATTGTCCTTGGCTTCTCAGTCAGTCCTCCTTGTCAGCCACATTCAGAGAGTCCAGTCTGATCACATGCTCCATCAGTAACAGGCCAGCTGGCTTTGGTGTGTTCCTATTAAATCAGACCATTGTCACAGTGGCTGGGCACACCCTTCTCGGCCCTGACTTCCTTGCTCATGATCTCTCTCCTGCTACTCATTTGGACCTTAGGAGCTCTGTCCAACACTTCAATGTGGATCTCTGTCTCTATCTCCATCCATTGCCAGATGAAGGTTCTATGGAGATATGCAATGTGGCTATAGTATAGGGCCAGTTCAGTTGCCCTCTCCTCAGCTGCTCAAGGAACAAGCTGGGGACATCTCCTTGGTCACCTGGGAACCCCTCTAATCCCAGTCTCTTGCCAACCCTCAAATGGCTCCCTTAATTAAGATATATTGCTGACTGCATCGTCCTGAAACAACTCATCAGGTCCCTGCCTTATTTAAGATAAGACATCATTTTGCTATCCAGAAGACAGAAGTGTATTACAGGCAGTCTTATAATTGCATGCATTTGGGTGTATGCTGTTATTTCAAAATTTAATTGTTGATCTGTTTCTCTATGGATGCCCTCAATGGTAAGCATATCAAAAGAAAAGGGAATTTGTTGAACCTGAACTTTCTCATCTGTGGCATGACTTTGTTCTGCATGTTTGGTTTTCCACAACAGATAGTCTCTTTTGACAGGCAAGCTTTGCTCATCTGTTCCCATTTCCTACGAAGTAAGGCTTCTAAACTACTGTACTCTCTGAACATTTGCATAAAAGGGCATTTGGGCCATACTGAGCTCAGGTTGCATTTAATTATTTGAGTTGTTTGAATGGGCTCAGGGAAGCTAATCTATTATTTTTTTTCTGTGAGTCCTTTTGCTCTGTTACTAATAACATTTGAAATGCTTTCCCTTTCTCTCTTCAGCTTCGATTTTCGCTGAACCTAGCTGACTTGGTGAAACACAACAAATTCTGATGGTTCGTCCTACTCAAGGAGAACTCTGCACCATAAGTGGATTGAAAACAGCCATTCTGTAGGAAGAGGAGTTGTTTTCTGATAAAAGGAAATTACAGAGTTTCCTACTTTTATGAAGGTGGTATTACTAAATTTCTTAAGCCATTAAGACCCTGTTTAATCTCTCCACCAGTTTTTACCTCTCAGCATTCCTCACGAGAAGTAAAGAACTTGAAGCACCACATTGTTGTACTTAGCAGCATCTTCCTATAGCTCACTAGCCTCAGGCTGATCATAATACCACAGTACTATAAATGCTTCCCCATCTGTCAGCTTCTATGGAGGATTGGAATGTCTTTTCTCACTTCTAACCATTTCAGGGGTAAGTACCTTTTGCCTTTGATAGTGCAAATATAAGCTCTTCCTTATAATAACCCACAAATTAAAAGATTTTTTGTGATTGTACCAGATCCATATTCATTATAATGATCTTGGATTTTCAAATTTATTTTTCTGTGTCCAATATACCATGCATGGAAACTCAAAGGGAGAGATGCTCTATAAATTCTAAAAATTTCTGTTCTTGCCACTGTTCTAACTTAGCTCCTCTTGTTTTTAAAGTAAATAGAAGCAATTGCATAGACAGTTGACTACTGATTTTCTGCCCCCATATTTATATTTCTATTAAAAATTTCAGCCTCTTCCCCACCTCCCATTTACCTCCTCCTCCCCTTCAACTCCCCCTCCCTCTTCTCTCCGAAGAGCAGTAAGGGTTCCCTGCCATGTGGGAAGTCCAAGTTCCTCCCACTTCCATCCAGGTCTAGGAAGGTGAGCATCCTAACAGGCTAGCCCCCCCCCCCCACAAAGCCAGTATATATAGTAGGATCAAAATCCAGTGCCATTGTCCTTGGCTTCTCAGCAGCCCTCATTGTACGCTATGTTCAGGGAGTATGGTTTTATCCCATGCTTTTTCAGCCCTAGTCCAGCTGGCCTTGGTGAGGTCCAATTAAATCAGCCCCAAAATCTCAGTGGGTGGGTGCACCCTTTGCAGTCTTGACTTCCTTCCTCATGTTCTCCCACCTTCTGCTCCTCATTTGGACCTTGGGAGCTCAGTCCGGTGCTCCAATGTGGGGCTCTGCTTCTATCTCCATCCATCGTCAGATTAAGGTTCTATGGTGATATGCAAGATGCTCATTAGTATGGCTATAGGATCTGGCCATTTCCAGCTCCCTCTCCTCAGCTGCCCAAGTAACTAGCTGGGGGCATCTCCCTGGACACCTGGGAACACCTCTAGAGTCAAGTCTCTTGCCAAACCTAAAATGGCTTCCTTAATTAAGATATATACTTCCCTTTTCCCAAATCCACCCTTCCTATATCCCAACAATCCCATTCCTCCAAACTCTCCCCATCTTCCCCTTCACACTTTTCTCTCCCCATCTCCCCTTACCCCAATCCCACCTCACCCCCAAGTTCACAATTTTTGCCCGGCAATCTTGTCTACTTCCTCTATCTGGGAGGTTAACTATATGTTTTTCTTTGGGTTCACCTTTAAATTTTTTTACAATTATACACCTATGTTATTCTACCCATGTTCACTCTTACTTTCTACCAAAATGTGTACTCTTTACTTCCCCTGTGGTGACCTTGACTTGTGGTGTCCATCATGCTATACCTCCATACTGAATCCTTACTTCCAAAGAGTCATTACTCAGTATCCTGACCAACCTATTTTTCCATACTTGTGGCAGAAATTAGGATTAAGATAGAAATTATCAGAAGAAAATTTATACATTTTGAAGAGCATCCAGTGAATACTGTTATTTGCCCCAAGTTTAGTATTCAAAGTTTTTATGTAACTCAATCCAAAAATTTGGGAGGAAACATGGTTTCCTTGCAATGATACAATTACCAAACAAAGTAATTACCATCACAACTCTTCAAACAAGAAGTAACCATACCCTAGGTCAAAATATCCTTATGGCATGGCACAATTTGCTATAACCACATGTTAGGTCAAAGCATCCTGGCTTATAGCCTTGAAAGAAAAAGAATAGGTTGAACTCTCTGAACTTTAGAAAAGGTGGAACAGATTCATTTCTCTGGAATCTTGTTGGAAGAAGGCCGATTGTTCATAACAGTTGCCAAGAACTGAAATAGTCTCATAGAAACTATATAAATTAAAGCACTGATAGCCCATAAGCTCCAGTTTTTATAGGCTGACTCCTACATATTAATTTAATGGATTTCTATTGATCTCTGTATCACCATGTGGTTCTGGCTTACCAGTTAATTTTCCAGCATCTGTCTCTGTCAGGGCTACATGGGTTTTGACTAAATCTACCTTTCATTCTCTTAGCATTCAGTTTAGTATTCTCCCCTTAGCTCTGTCACACAATTGCTCTGTTATAGGCCCATTTCCTTTATTAACCAATGTTATTCACAGGATACTAAAGGAAATCCCACTTCACCTCCCTTTTTCTGTTTAAATAAAAAAGTAACATTTTAACTTTAACATAGTAAAATTACATGTAACAAAAGAGTTATCAAATAAGAATTACAGTTACAATATTTACATCTACTAGATCTTTTATCATAACTAAGGGAAACTATAACTATAACTAAATATCCTTTAACTCCATCAAATTTGCCAGATGTATTTAGTCTTCAAGAATCTCAAAGACAAACAGAATATGGCAGTAAAATGTTTGAAAAACTTAGGACTTTCCATGACATGAGAAACATACACATCTGCTCTTGGCAGCAACAATTACTACAAGAGGAAAATTGGCATCTAGGAAACTACTTATGTAGTTTGCAAGGCATTTGGGCAAGAAATTATCCTTTGTGTGGACTGCTTGATGATATAATGTATGCACTAAATAGGCAAGACCCATAGAAAAATGAATGCTGAAGCTGCTTGAAGAAGGTGAGACAGTCCTTAAGGGATCCTGCTTCAGGAAAGAGTCTGCAGAACTTTCTTCAGGACACAGAATCAAATGACTGAGAAACTGCCAGTATATGTGGAACTGTATTTGATATTTCCTGATGAAGTCTGCCCGAAACTATAGGCCAGTAAGCTGAACATGATGCCTGAAAAGGAATAGAATTTGGGTTACTGTCCAGACAATGAGGTGACTCTCTTAATTCTAGAGTTTTGGTAGTTCCATGCACTTCTTCTTAACTTATCTAATATCATATCTTTCTGAAGACGCTGATGGAGTTGAATAATAAATAGTTATAGTTTTCCTTAGTTATGATGAAATACAAAGTAGATTCAAATATCATAAGTGTACTTATTGCTAGAAAACAGTTTTCTTATATGCATTTTTACTATGTTAAAGTTAACTCTGTTTTATTTAGAGAAAAAAAGGAAGGTGATTTGGGAGGTGATGTATGCTGTTAATATCAACTATTGCCATTTGTTAATAAGGAAGCTGATTTCAAACAATGTCTTAACAGAGTAAAGACAGGCTGAAAGTGATATATAGACAGTAGGTGGAGTCAGCGAGAAACCATGAATCTGCTGCCACAGACAGATGCCTTTTCTTGAGCCTGCCAAAATTTGTTAGTAGCTCTTGGTGTTACACTGATTAGTGTAGATAGCTTAGTTTAGAATATAAGAGCTAGCTCGCAAATCTCTTAAGCTTTTGGCCAAATATTTTCTCAAATAATATAGTGTCTGAGTTGTTATTTCAAGTATCAGAAGCTGGGTTACAAATTAGGAGCTTGTGCCAAGAGATCTTCTAAGAATACACTGTCCACAAAAAGATTTCATCTTCTTTGGGGTATTAAATTGAATCTCCCCATTGCAGGCAACATTTTCTGAGTCCAAGAATATTGGAAAGTAATAAGTATTAATCAGTTGTAATTAGAGGAAACACTGCAAATTTTTAGCTCTTTGAGCAAATGTGGAATTGAGTAATATTGGTGTAAAATGATGTTTTTATGACAGGTATAGCTAATGTTTAACACTCTAGTCAATATTTATCAACATACTCATCATTTGCCAAAATATTTTATCTTTTTTGGTTTGATTAAACTTCAAATCTTATATTTCCTATACCAAGTTATTTTTGTGTTCCAACATTTTTTCTAAGTTTTGTAGCCATTTAATTATTTTAAAATCAGTTACTCAAAAACAAAGACAAAAATCTCTTCTAAAATCTCAGTTGTGATGATGAAATGCTTTATGTTAAACCTTATTGTGAAGAAGCTTATATGACATATGACATTTCTTAGGCAGTTTTGATAGACAGTGGGTATGTGATTTCCAAAAAGATGCTAGATTCCAGCATGCTGGCCCCTTTACTAGGGAGTCTAGTTCTAACAAATATCAGATATCTCGAAGAAATGTATAGTTTTTGCAAATTGCAATAAGGGGTGAAGACTAAAATTACTGAATCTTTAGATTGAGGAACGTGCATCCATGTCCAAAGATGTATGGATAATTTCGGGAAGAAAATACTTTTCAGCCAAGAAAAATACCTCCAGCCTAGTTCACTTAATGAAACCTTAACTAAGTTAGACAGAAATAGAATTGTGAGTTTTAAAATGACATCCATACAAAGGAGCAATTTTCGTTACAGTTTAACCCTTAGTAGAAAGCTGATTTTGTCTGAGAAGTGGAAAAAGTTTAGCCTAGTTGAGCTAATAAGCATCAACATTGTTATAATGAAATCAGGACCCTGATGAACCTCAGCAATGCTCAGAAAGGACACAGTTCTTGTCAATAATACATATCTTTTTATATGTAACATATTCAATTATAACTTGACTGCATAAAAGCACACATAACACAAACAAAAAGCAATCAGAAAGAACCAGACACAGTATGTACTTGTCAGCACAGATTCCCAATCAAAAATAGAATGGAGGCTTTCATGTATATAGGTAAATTCGAGATAAAAGCTGCTATACGCTCATTAAGACAACCTGTCATACTTTGCCAGGTTTGTGTGCTGTTAACTGAAGGCAAAGCGCAGGTAAATTACATTTTCTCCTGTGTTCCACTGTCAATTTCTCTGCTTCTTTTCCCAGCACACAGGGAGGAGGGAGACAAAGATGATTCACCAGCTCTGGATGAGATCACCAAGGTAAATTCAGCTTTGTGCTTTCTGGTGCTTGGTTTGAGATCTCTCTCCTCATTGGTTCCGAGATGGCATAAAAAGGACTGATCTGAGGGATTTTTACCAGTGGGGCTTTGACTAAAGTCCTGCTAACAGCTGGACTTTAGTCAAAGCCCCCTGTAAACAGCCCCAGATAAGAAAATGTGTCCCAGAAACCTGCAGGAGAAAGAAGCAACAGGAAAAGCAAGGAATTCGTGAGATTCTGCATACTACTCCTAAGAGTTAACTGTTCCTGTTTGTAGTGCCGGAAACGTACTCCAATCTCTGAAGTCACTGCTTCAGCAGTAAAATTGTAATACCTGGGTAAGTCTTGGATTCTACATTTTCTGAAATGAATATTTTCTTAGCAGGTCTGTACCTGACAACAAACGGGGCAAAAAATCTTACGTGCCATTGGAGGCCCCACCCAAGTAATTTCTATGTCGGCAAATAGCCTCACACACCTGGGAATCTGAACATTTCAAGTGTCTGATTCCCCAATCAGTATGGTTAAGGATCAGTATGACATGGCATTTCTGAATGTGATATCATAAGCTACAATCGGCAGCACTGAATCACAATCTGCCATCAACACGGAGTGATGGAAAATTTCAGGTAGATAGGCAGGAGACGGACCTGTGGGATATGTGATCACCTCCTGGTTAACTAGCAATGATTTCTTCCCTTTTGATAATTGGATTCTGGTCCTAGGTAAACGACATTTTTTCTGTCATCCATTTTCACTTTCCTTTTATTCTGCCGGAGCAAACATTGTGATGGGAAGGAGAAATGAGTCAGCAGCTCAGATGCAGATCTCCAAGGTTACCACAGGCTTTGTTCCTATTGGTAGAATTTAGTTCACTCTCCTCATTGTTCCGGGGGAAATATGACTGCACACACACCTTCAGTCAGAGGCAAGGAGAGCTATTAATATTGTCAGCATAGCTGATCTTTCCTCGGCAGGCTCTGGCTAGATCTCAGCTGCAAATGTTTTTTTTTCCAGTTTATTTATTTTTTATTAAATATTGCCATCTCCTCCCCTCCTCCTCCCCCTTCCCTCCCCTCCCCTCCACCCACACCCCCACTCCCTCCCTCTTGAGGCCAAACAGCCATTAGGGTTCTCTACACTATGTTGAGACCAAGGTCCTCCCAACTCCCCCCAGGTCCAGGAAGGTGAGCAACCGAACTGACAAGGCTCACACAGAGCCCGTCCATGTCGTAGAGACCAAGCCCATCGCCATTATTATTTATAACCGAAAACTGAATGTACATTGCTTGAGACACAACACACTACTTTTGACAAATAAATGAGCCAAAGCCCATGAAATTAGCAAAGTGGGGTAACCCTCCTCTTTAGTCTTATGGCACCACTGTTAGAATTAAAACACTGCAGTATCTAAAAAGAAAGAATTCACTTCAAATTTTAGCATTTGACAAAGTCCAGGGGAGTCATGACCTTTCCTCTTTTCTATGAGTTCCATTGTGAAAATGGATATGGCATTGCAGGTTTTTTTTTTTCCTTCATAAAAACTTAGACTCATTACAAGTATTAACCAGTAACATATGAAAAAAACTTCTGTATCTGTCACCAAAGACTCTGAAGTGAGAATAAGGTATATGAGAGGAAACATACTTCTTATCATACTATTGCTTTTTAGGTTCTCACAGGCTCAAATTTGCTGTTTTGGTTGACGTAGTCTTTGTGTTTTTAAATGTAAGTGCTCTTGTACATTATACTTTCACACTTTTGCCTATTCCTAATTAGAAAATTAGACAGCATAATCTTTTTTTGGAAATCAAGTGTTTATTGATGATGGCATCGAGGTATTACATACTTCTCAAGAAAATAATTAACATAAATTTTTCTTTTTTAGATAAATGTTGAGAGAAACAAAAGCTCAAGTTGCTTATTAGGAAATGGTTTAAGATCTACAAAGATATTTTTAGGTAAGTAATACAAGTTAAGATAGAAAATTATTTAGGTACAAAATTTTGGACTCACCAAGATAGTATAGATAATAGAGTATTTTCTCAGAAGTTACCAAATACAAATGGACTGAACATTGTGAATATAACTCTTACCTGATAATTTCTCATATAGTTTTATAGTGTTAGAGTAAAAACCTTTCCTTTCTGTTTAGACAAAATGAAGGAAATGTTGAATATTTGATACACTTGGTAAGGTGTGTCCCTATCCTCCATCACCTGCCTAAGAAACCTTCTGGTTGGTTTAATAAAGAACTGAACAGCAAATAACTAGTTAGGAAAGGATAGGCAGAACGTATGGGCAGAGACAAGAATCTGAGGAGGGATAGATTCACCAGGCAGACATGGAGGAATTCAGGCATATGGGAGTGAAGAAAGGTAATGAGACCCGTGGCAGAATATAAATAAACAGCTTAACTTTTACGTGCTAGTTTGGAACAATCCTAAGCTAAGGCCAAGCTTTCATAATTAAAAAAGAGTCCCCATATCATTATTTGGGAGCTGGTGATCCAAAGAAGGCTCAGTTACCTTTGTCTAAATGATGGTAACTTTTGCCATGCAGAAGTTTTTCAGTTTCTTGAGATCCAATTTATTCATTTTTGATCTCACTGCCTGTGCTAACAGTGTGCTATTCGGAAAGTCTTTGTTACTGTGTTTTGTTGTTGTATGCTTTGAACAAGGGCAGATCTTATCTTGAATCTTCCATCTCAGACTGTAAATGCCTGTGTCTGTTAGTGATGTTGAGACTGGAAAGCATTGGTACTTTGGAATCAACAGCCTCCATTTGAATCTGTTAGAATATTTCTGTCATCTTTACAGTATAAATATATGAAGCTTTCAAGTAGGTTTAAAGACATGAAACATTAGAACATAGTACCACACAGCCTCTTATTTTCTATGGAAAGATCTTCCCTGCATATCATTATGTAATTTTCCACATAGTGCCGAAGAACATCTCTGATGAGGGTCAAATGATGCTCAGACATATGAACATATTAATTAGGACTCAGTTTTTCTTGCATTTGACTCTGGAAGAATAAAATATAATATTTTTATGTAAGTCTGTCACCATTGTAGTCTTAGATTTCCTCATCATTATGGCTCACTGAGTAATGCCTTTCATCTTATAGTTATAATAACAATATTTACTTGATTTCTGTTCTAATTTTTGGGCTCCTATGACAAAAATATATCTGAAGACAAGTAGTCAATCCCATTTAAATTACAAATAATAGCAGATGTATTAAAAGTCTATGATGATGAAAGTATGTAGGATCTTCCAAAACTGGTTCTTTCCAACATAATGGCAGTTTTAAGCATATTTTTTGAAGTGGTCTGTGAATCTAAAGTTTTGCATTTATAGCCATGACTTTGGCCAATAAAAATTTGAAATAACACATTGCTTGGATCTAAGTGAGAAAAAGCTGATATCCCTTCATACTATATAGACTTGAGTTTTATAAGCTCTCTCCTAATATAATATAATTAATATAATATAATATAAGCATCTCAATTATGTTCAAATTTTTATATGCTTATGTATGTGTACATGTTTGAGTTTGACAATGAATAATTATATTTATACATACATATGCATGTATGAGTACACTTTCTTAATGTAGATTAGAATTTCATACATGAGTACTGTATTTATGTTATTTCACACAGGGAGTAAGAATTCCAGAACTCAGGAGCTGGAAGTATAAACCAGAAGTTTTATAAGTTGCCACATGGCAGGGAACAGAACAGTGAAGGCCACAGTTAGCTGGAAGGGAGAAATGAGTCAGCAGTTCTGATAAAGATCTCCAATGTTTGCACAGGATTTGTTCTTATTGGTGGAATTGAAATCATTCTCCTCATTAGTTCATATACAGGAACAATTTGAATGCACACATTCCTTCAGTCAGAAGCAAGGAGACCTATAACATTTTCAGCATAGTGAGTCCGACTATTCAAACTCTGGTTATATTCCAGTACTCAGCTGTCATGTTCATAACTGAAACCTGAATGTCCATTTGCCCAGACAAGGCAGACTGCTCTTGGATCCTAAATGAGACAAAGCCGGTGAATCTAGCAAAGTTGGGTATTGTTTTATTCCCTGTATTAGTGTTCTGAGTCACCTGCTACTGGCTCTTGTGCAGCAAGTAGCTCCCTGCTTCTGAAACCTCTGATTCTCTTGAAACATGAGGCACCAATCTGTCTTGAAACACAGCAGTGTCTGCAAGGAAATATTTCATTTCAGAATTTAGCATCTGACAGAATCTAGGGGAGTCATGTTATTTCCTCTTTTCTCCAAGACCCATTGTGGGAATGGGTATGGCATTGTACTTTTTTCCTGAAAACTTGGAGTCATTGAAAATACTAAGCAGTTACATCTAAAGGCACTACCCTGCCTGCCACCATAGACTCTCAAGGCAAAATAAAGTATAACAGAGGAAACATACTTTTATCATCTATTGTATTTTAGTTTCTCAAGGCTCATCTTTGCTTTTTTGGTTGTCATAGTCTTTGTGTTTGTCATATAAACTGTTGTATATGATTCTTTCATATTTGTATGCCCGTTCCTATTTAGGAAATCAGTAGTAATGAGCTTTGTTGAAAATTAACTACTTACTGATGATGAGAAAGATGGATTACATACCACTGTTCAAAACAGTTAACACACCAGATTTCTTTCTTATTGTGTGTGTTGCTTTTTTATTTTTATGTAAGTTTGTTATAATTTTAGTCTTAGATTCCTAGCCATTAAGACAGTGTATGTATTGCCTTCTAGCATAAAGTTTTTATAACAATATTTACTTGAGTTCTCCCCTGACATTTTGGCAGCTATGGCAAAAATATATCTTGAGACTTCTCAGTTTTCTCTTTTTGGGCATGCAGCTAATGAAGGGAAAAAATTAGATCATGATAATTTTAATCCATTATCATGAGGATTAACCCTCAATTCTAGCACAAGTAGGCAATTTTAGATAAGTTCTACATAGCAGCAAAGGGATTCCCATTCTTTGAATATAAAGTTTGTATGAACTTCCCAAATACCTTCATTCTATGATTTTGGGAGTGTCAACATTTGTTGTATGCCTCCTGAACTAAAACAGCAAAATCAATTCAGCGTATCTGCTGTTTGTAAGTAATCCATAGATACAAGAGATAGGAGCAGCATGAGGAGTCTCCCATATATAATCACATAGCAGCATGTAATTAGGACTCAGTTTGTTTCTATTTGACTCTGGCAGAGTAAAATAAATTGTTCTGTATAAGCTAATAACATTCTAATATTATATTCCTGACCATTAAATAATGTTGAGATATCCCTTCCCAATAATCGTCTTACTCATTATTCTTACAGTACTTGGATTTTCTATTGATTTTTGACTGCTTTGGGCGAAAATATATCTGAAGACTGCTCACTACGTTTTCCTTTAGGACTAGTAGCTCATGAGAGTGAGAAATTTTGTTCCTTGCAAATTTCACTCCACTAACAAGATTATTATTATACGGGGAATATTCTTCTGTTATATCACATGTAGTCTATTCCAATAAAGTTCCTAAATAGCAACAGAGGGATTTCTATCCTATGATGACATAATAATGTAGGAAATTCATAATTACTATTAAAATACATTCTTTCCATCAAATTGGGAGGTTTAAGTATATTTTTAAAATTGTCTGTGAATCTCCACTGTGGTTCTATAGGCATGCCTTTGACAAAGAAGTCAGCCAAATAGTACAATACAGGTACCTGAGTGAGAAAGTTCTGATAACATTTTATAGTATAACTGGTGGGGCTTACTTTACAAATACCTCTCCAAATATGCAATGATGCATTTCAAATGCTTTCAAATATTCATATAAGTTTATATACATCTCTATGAGTTTGCTTATACACATGTGTAATAAACATATATAATATGCATATGCCTACTTGCTGGGAATAGTTTATAATTTCATACATGAGCAGTGTATTTATATTATTTCACAATTATTTGCTTCCTCCTTCAATAAAACATTGGAATTAAAAAGATCAAAATAAATATGAGTAAATATTAAAATCATTTTGTTATATTGTACATGAACAAATGTATACATAACTATTCCAAAAGATGTACAGAATGTGTTGGCTATATAACCAGTTTTAAAATGACATTTTTACTTGAGTAGTTTATCTATGTTCGTGAATTGCCGAAATGGATCTAAATTCTTTGCTACCTCACCTCTGTGATGCATACTGCATTACAAACTCCATTTAACTGGTTTGTTCCTCCCAGCAACATGGAATTATGAGTTCCCTTCCTAAGTTTCTACTGAGTGGCTATGATCCATTAAGAATCTCTATTAATCAATTCACAGTTACATTCATTCACCCTATGTAACAGAATATTATTGAAAACTGGGGACAATGGGAAAATAGGACAATGTTCATAAGACAAAAAAGTAACAGAATATAATTTTTATCACATTCTGAGGTTTTGCATATGGAGACTCCTCAGCATTGCTGTTGTTCAATGTTTGTGATACTGTAGAAGAAAAGCAGAGATAATGGTATGGGTATTAGTCTGAACACACTGTAATCAGTCTAGAGTTGTTTGGTTTTTTTTTTTTTTTTTGTTATGTCCAGATCTTTCTTTATTGAAAGTTGAAATTGAGACAAATCTTAAACTGCTATGTTACTTGCAGATTAACATGGTTTTGCTTAGTGCATGTGCTGGTGCATGGAAATGGGGTCTGTATGCTCCTCTTGGCTCCCTAAAACCCTTGCTTCATGCCTGAGGTATCGAAAACGATGTTTGTTACATCACCTCTGTGATTATTCAATCCCACTTGATGCAGAAAAGCATACTGACTACTTATCATAAATTCCATTTAACTATTTGCTTTGAGAGCGTCTTAAAAAAAAACACATCCCTGTTATTCTCAAGCATTCAGCCAAGAAGCCCTCACTTCAAGAGCCCTTCCTTTGTTTTCACTAACAAATTGTACAAAAGGCAATTGACTTCATTTTGTGTGCTTAGAAATGTTTTAAAAGAATTTTAAATCTTATGTGAAAGTTTTGGCCCCCAAAATGTATGCCAACAAGTAGGTTATTTATTTGGTCCACCAGAAATAACCACACATATAACTATTATTAAGTAAAAGTTATCAGTCCATAGCTCAGGATTATTATAAGATAACTCTTCTTAAATTCAGTGATATTTCTTCTCTCTTCTCTGCGTCTTTTAATATTACCTTTTCTTAATTTAGCAATTTCATCTTTTTCTCCCTGTTTCTTTCATGTTTCTGAGACTCGTCTTTTGTTCTCCTCAGTTATATCGAAGTAGGTTCTCCTGCCTAAGCTTATACTGACTAGCTATAATCCATTTAGTTTCTTTATTAAACATTTCCCAGTGATATTTATTCATCCTGTGTAATGGAATATTCCATATACTCTTCTTGAATTTTCAACACTCACAACGTTTTTATTATATTCTCTTTATAGCCTAATGGAGACATATGTTTCCATCATTTTTATTTGCTTAGCGGTTTTATGTTAAAAATCTATTCAGGAAAATATTTAGGAAATAATATTTATTTGTATGTATAGACAATAAAATATCTGTATTGTTTCCTAACATATTTCCATTATTAAGCAGGCAATTTATCCTGAATACTCAGGCCTAGAAGCTGAAGAACAGCCACATGGACAGGAAAGTTAAATCTGCTCAGTTGTTCCTTAAGTTTTTGCAACAGTATTTACTGTGACCTATAGCTGCCTTAAGGTAATGTAAACCTTTTTTAAGGTCCAGGATTTTTTTATCATGCTGTGTCTCCATTCTTTGATATGATGCAATCAAATCAGGACAATTTCAAGAACAAAACACTTTATCTCTATGACATAGAAAATATTATAAAGGGAACTATTCCACTATACATTTTTTTCTTTCTATACTTCCACTTGTAGAAAAGCAAAATTACAAGTAACTCACCAAGTTATATTTAAAGGCTCTATTTTCCTTGATGTCTGGTTGCCTTCTAGCATAAAAGGACAGAAATATTAACACAGGTAATTTCATTATAAATTTATTTTATTTCATACACATCTGTTTAGGTCCATTGTTTTAATCTGAAATTCTTTCTTCCTATTGTACTATTTCATGGAATATACAGGAGTATCCTCTAGGCTGTTCTTTTTTTATTATATGTGTCAGGATGATATAGATATAGGTCAGGGACTTGTTGTTTTTCTGACATGAATATCCACTATTCAGAGAATAGAATTTAAAACTGAAGGAAACCAAAGCACTAGATAATGTCTAGGGAGCAAGTAGAACAAATTGACCTATAGAGTGACTATCAGTGTGCTGTTCGAGTTATTTTCACTTTGCTGTTTTACTTTGCTATTGCTTAATGTCTATTGTGTGAAAGGAGAGGAAGAAGTCTCATTCAACAGCCTACTTATTTGAAAAGTTGGATATCTATAATATATTTTAGAACACTCATATTTAAATGCTCACATAATGTATTATACATTTCCAGGACATTTGAGATGTGTTGGAAAAGGATGATATCTGAGCATACGTGGCCAGCTAGGCTAGACTGACAAATTCCATGTCTAAAGAAAAAACCTATCTCAAATCAGCTAATTTTAATAAATATCTGCAACAAATCAGTATTTTTTTATATATAGCACATCTGTAGTCTTGAATTTCCAACAATTAGAACAAAATACGTAATATTGTAGTGTATCCAGTGCTCAAAAATCCCAGTATTCCTATTGAGAACACTAAAGAACCCTACAGTCATTGAGTTAATATGTGATTTAAGGTGCTGATTGAAAAGAGCTAAGATTCTTTTTTAAGAATGCCTGATATGAAGAACTATTTTTCTCCAGCAGATGGTGTCATACTGATGGACATAAAACTTCCTTAAATGAATTTAGCTCTTATTACAGAGTGAAAAAGAATATGTAATTCTGATGCTAGAGTGGTATTGGAATCTGAAGAATTTTAGTGTTGCGAATATGGTAGGTTTTTTCAAAACACAATTTTTATATATCCACATTAAGAAGATATAATATATATATATATTAATTGCACATGAGAAACAACAATTATGAGGACCATGTTCAAAGTTATCTGTGAAATCCAAAAAAAATTCTTAAAAGTGCCAAAAATAATTTATCATTGTCTTTTGCCTTTGTAGTTGGTTATTGCTTTCCCACTTTTCTTATTTGTTGTTGTACTTGTTGTATAGAATCTCTCTGATACTTTAACAATAAGAAACACAAACCAAAGCAGCAAGATCTTATATGAAAGCTGAGCACAGATTGTATACACTTTAATGTAAACCCCTGTCTGAATAAGATTATAGGATGTAACATATCTCCTATACATTGATGGTAGACAGTGAGCTTATGCTCACAAATCAGATGCCTGCCACCAAGATGCTGAACTCCTGACTGGGAAGCCCAGTGTAACAGAGAGCAGTTATCTGGAAGAAAGAGAGTACTTTTGCAAATTGCAAATCATGAGAAGAAATCTGAAAGTATTGAATTCCATGCAGAATGAGGAAGATGCTGACATTTTCAAAGTAGTTTGGATAAATTTTGGCAGAAAGTACTTTTCAAGTGATAAGAGTATCTCCAGAGCAGTTAAGCTAATTAAAAATTTACTATATTACAAAAAACTTAGATTATGAGTTGCATATGGACCAGTAATGGAAAGGATCCATTTTAGTTACAGTATTTCACCCTCAGTGAAGGCAGATTTTTGTCTAGAAAAGACAATATTTTGCCTAGTTAAGCTGATGCAATGTTAACTATGTTACAATGAAATCCCAACATTAGAAAGTGACTCACTATTGCTCATTATGCTTTCATGGTACTTTTGAGGGAGCCAAGTAAATTTTCTTTTCAGGTACTGGTTCTAGGGTATGGCTGAATGGCAAGAAGAAGAATCATGCCAGTAACATGAGGGCCGACTTGTTAGTTTTTCTGTCATGCCCAGTTCCCACAGCCGGCAAGTCCCAGAAAAAAAATCACATAGAGATCTCCATAAGTTATAAACTGATTGACCTATTATCTCAGGCTTGTATTAACTCTTATAATGTATATTAACCCATTATCCTTATCTATGTTAGCAAGATGGCTCAGTAGCTTTTTCAGCAGGGAAGGTCACATCCTAGTTCTTTGGTGATTTGGCAGTATTGCGGAGGAAAGGGCTTCCTCTTTCCCAGCATTCTCCTGTGTGAATTGAAACATCTTTATTTCCTGTCTGGTTGTCCCACTAATACTTTCTGCCTGGCCAATAAGCATTTAATTAAAACACGATTGATAGGATACAGACAATTCTCCCACACTACCACTCCCCCCCCTTTTTTTTTTAAGAAACAAGAATATCCACAGTCTGTTTTTTAGGAATGTGAGTGTAGTATTCCAGGATACTTCTGTCTGGCTGGGGTGCTGATAATCTTTTGTGGACCTAAAGAAAATTTAGAGTTATGATCAAGTCCTGACTGGAGTATCCTGTGAGGCTTGATCATCTCACGCAGCATCTTCAATCAGTTCTGGATATAGAACTTAGACATCTGGACCATCAATTCCTACCAGAGATTTCTTAGGTAGTCTTCCTTGATCAAACATAATTTTTCTTAACACAGAATGAACCCACAGCCTCTCATTTCCTGTGGAAACAAAAGCAAAATATCTTAAAAGTAACATAACTTTTGACTTCAATTTTGAAGTCAAGGTATTTTCAAAATACCTACCTTATAATAATTCAGCTGCATTTATAAGCAAATATCCTTTAGCACCTCTTCTACTTTCTCAACATTCAAACAATCCAAAGATAGCATAATAAAAATACAGTATCAAGATTCTTTGAGTGTTTTCCATTTTTGCGCAACTTTATTTTAAACTCATTTGGGATATGGTTTGTATATCTTTATTCTGGAACTCATTTTATAGACTAGAGAACAGACTGACCTTGAACTCATAGAAATGTGCCTGTCTCTGCCTCCTCAGTGCTGGGATTATAGTTGTGTGCTACCACTCCTTAAACTCATTGAGATCTGTCTATCTCTGCCTCTCAGGCATTAGAATTAAAGGTGTGTGCTACCATACCTTGAAGTCACAGAGGTCAGTCTACCTCTGTCTCCCAAGTGTTGGGGTGAAATGTGTGTACCACCACACCTGACTATCTTTCAATTTCTTTTTTTAAAGGATTTTAACCTTTTACTTTCAAGCTTGCATACATTTTAATACATTGTAACTATTCAGAGGTTTTCTTTGTCTTTGAATATCTCTTTACTGTATATTTAACTTTTTCTGACTACACATTTACCAAGCATTATGGCTTGGATTAAAGCTGTTGCTTTGACTGCTGGATGCAGTGTATTACTTAGGCTTGTGAGAATCCAGATTCATGGTGGCAGTACCATTTGCAGCCATGTTTATTGCCACAACTCTATGTCATTTCAAGGTCCTTGCCACAAGCAAGCTGCAACAGTGTGTCCACAAACAACTCTCAAATGGTCTCTTTGTAGTAGGACCTTCTGCTTCAAAGAGTCAGAATTTGCAGTGGCAGGACAGCCCAGAAAGCTGGCATTTTAAAATGGTACAGCTTTTTTTCCTGCTATTGCTGAAAACTGAAAAACATGCAGTCAGCTTTTTATCAACACTATTTAAATGTTTCTTGGTAGGACTTTTTTTTTCTCATGGTTTATTTTTTTATATTTAAAAATTTCCATCGCCTCCACTCCTCCTCCCCCCTCCCTCCCCTCCTCCTCCCCCTTCCCTCCCCTCCTTCTCCCCCTTCCCTCCCCTCCCCTCCACCCATACCTCCCCTCTCTCCCTCTCAAGGCCAAGGAGCCATCAGGGTTCCCTACTCTATGCTAAGACCAAGGTCCTCCCAACTCCCCCCAGGTCCAGGAAGGTGATCGACCAAGGTGAGAAGGCTCCCACAGAGCCCGTCCATGCAGAAGAATCAGAGCCCAGTGCCATTGTCCTTTGCTTATCAGTCAGCCCCCACTGTTGGCCACATTCAGAGAGACGGGTTTGGTTGCATGATCCATCAGTCCCATTCCAACTGGAGTTGGTGATCTCCCATTAGTTCTGTCCCACCGTCTCCATGAGTGAACGCACCCCTCACGTTCCTGACTTTCTTTCTCATGTTCTCTCTCCTTCTGCTCCTCATCAGGACATTGGGAACTCAGTCCAGTGCTCCAACCAGGACCCAGCAATTCCACTATTGGGAATCTACCCAAGAGATGCCCAATCATACTACAAAAGCATTTGCTCATCTATGTTCATAGCAGCATTATTTGTAATAGCCAGATCCTGGAAACAACCTAGATGCCCTTCAGTGGAAGAATGGATGAAGAAACTGTGGAATATATACATGCTAGAATACTACTCAGCGGTAAAAAACAATGATATCTTGAATTTTGCATGCAAATGGATGGAAATAGAAAACACTATTCTGAGTGAGGTAACCCAGACCCAAAAAGATGAACATGGGATGTACTCACTCATAATCGGTTTCTAGCCATAATTAAAGGAAATTGAGCCTATAATTTCGGATCCTTGAGAGATAATAAGAAGGTGAACTCCCAAAAAAAGATATAGTAATCCTCCTGGATATTGGAAGTAGACAGGATCGCCAGGCAAAAATTGGGAACTTGAGGGTTGGGCGAGACTGGGCCAAGGGAAGATGGGGAGAGAAAAGCGTGAAGGGGAGAATGGGGGGAGCTCGGAGGAATGGGATGCTTGGGATACAGGAAGGGTGGATATGGGAGCAGGGAAGCATATATCTTAATTTAGGGAGCCACCTGAGGGTTGTCAAGAGACTTGACCCTAGAGAGGTTCCCAGGTTTCCAGGGAGACGCCCCCAGTTAGTTCCTTGGGCAGCTGAGGAGAGGGAGCCTGAAAGGGCCAGTTCCTATAGCCATACTGATGAATTTCTTGCATATCACCATAGAACCTCCACCTGGCGATAGATGAAGAAAATGACAGAGCCCCACATTGGAGCACCAGACTGAGCTCCCAAGGTCCTGATGAGGAGCAGAAGGAGAGAGAACATGAGAAAGAAAGTCGGGACAGTGAGGGAACCTCCACCTGGCGATAGATGAAGAAAATGACTGAGCCCCACATTGGTAGGACTTTTAAAAGAGCTGTAAAGCTTTACAACTAAAGTTGAGTTAGGAAGCCTCTCTTACATGAGAGATCTTAGATGCCTCTAGCAAGCAGAACAGACCCGAGAAATTGCTACTACCAAGAAACCATGCATAATGCTATTATTTTGTTCTAGAATTACTTTAATCTGTCTCAGGCTATGTGGATGCAGTCGTCCATATGTTGGCGCCATTCTGAAACATGAAGTTCAGCTTGCAGTTTTTGTCCTGCCTAGTTCCCACTGCCGGTAAGCCCCCAAAAAATCACACAGAGGTCTCCATAGGACTATAAAATGATTGGCCCATTAGCTCATGCTTCTTGATAACTCTTATAACTTATATTAACCCATTATTCTTATATATGTCAGCCACATGGTCCGGTACCTTTTTCAGTAGAATAGGTCACATCCTGCTTCTTTGGTGATCTGTGCAGGACTGGAGAGGAATGGGCTTCCTGCATCCTCATATTCTCCTATTCTCATTGCAACACCATTTTTTCCTGTCTGGTTGTCCCACCTATACTTCCTGCCTGGCCAATCAGCATTTAGTTAAAACATGATTGACAGAATACAAACAATTCTCCTGTACCACATGTCCATTGCAACTGACACAGAGACAAAACACAAAGGTTTATATAATATTTTTCATATATTTTAAAAGTTTTCTTCAGTATTCATCACAAGATAATAATTATGAATATAGACCCATAAAGACAAACTTTAATGTTTGATGTATAATTCTGAATCACATTTTTTATTTTTCTATTTTTCCTACATTTTATTGAATCCTTTTGTGGGCTAGTGTCTCGTCCCTGCTTTTCTTTCAATGGCTTTTAATTTAAATCTAATTAATGTCTTTTTTATTTTCTGACATGACTGCAGCCTTCACTCCACATCTACTCCCTCTCTTTCACTTAGTCTCAGCTCTCGCTCTGCTCCTCCACAATATTCTCACATATGATGCAACTTTCTCATCGGCACCAGCAGAGCTCGGCATCATGAGTTGCTATAACACCAGGCACCTCACCTATACTTAGGCAGGGAAATGCAATCCTGCTGAGGAACAGGTTTCAAAGTATCAGCCAAAGGCAGTGGGACAAATCATTCTCCAGCTGCCAGTTTTCTCACAAATCAATCCATCCTCACAACTGTCACAAATAAGCAGAGAATCTAGGTGGGTCCTAAGGAGCCAGAGTGGTTGTAGGTATATTCCCCAAGAATTACTAATATTCATTCAAAGTTTGCCATATTTCTTTCTTAACTTTTAATTTCTGAGGTTAAATGTCTTTAATATAAAACATATATGCCAAATATGAAAAGGTTGCTGTATTTGTTCTTCTCTGGTGCAATAAAAAACCCTGTAAGTTCAGGACTCTGCTGAAGCTGACAATATATTTCAAATAAAGTTACTTCATGTATATGGACAAGAAAGACATTATCTGTCTTTGCGGTTGAGGTATGTTTCTTGTAAAGAGCAGAATGTTGGATCCTGTTTTTGTATCCAATCTCTTAGCCAAATTGAGTCCATTGATATTAAGTGATATTAATGACCAGTGGTTGTTAACTCCGGTTATTTATATTTTGGTAGTAGAGTTTGAGTGTTTACCTTCTTTTAGTTGTTCTGGTGAAGGGTTGCTAGATATCTGAGTTATTGTGGGTATTGTTGGACTCCATGGTTTGTGATTTTCCTTCTATTACTTTCTGTATGGCTGGATTTGTGGCTACATATTGTGTAAATTTGTTTTTATCCTGGTCTTTTATCTCAAGTGTGGAATTATAAGAATTCCTTTGTCCATGAATCTCATCAGATAACAATATATTGCCACCTTCATTAGGATGTTCTCCTATTCTTTCATACTACAAGGGTTTCACTTTTCATAATATCTCAAAAAGTGTACTATGACACATTTCAATTACTTTCAAATGTTTATATTAGTTTATTTATTGCATATATATATCTTTTTATGCACATATGTATATCTTATTTATCAACAAGTACAACTAATCTTATACTTTAGATTTTCATATGTAAGTGCAGTAATTATATTACTTTACAATTCTTTTTGCTTCCTTCAATTCAATATCTGCACTAGAAATTTCAAAATAAATACCATTATTAGTAAGGTTATTTTTACATTTTTTGCATACACAAATGTATACACAATTATCACAAACTGTATAAAGAATGGATTAATTATATGTAACCATTTTAGCTTGTCTTTCTGAAATTTAAAGAGCTATCAATATTATTGTGCAGTAGAAGGATATCTTTTCTATCTTAGCGTAAAATTTTTGTTCATGACTTTTTTTGTCATGTGTGTGAATTTGAGAGAGTTCCGCATCTGTGTTGGCATTACAATTTCTGAGGTCATTATGCTTACTCTATTTTTTATTTTTAATTTCTATCATTTATTTTTTGTTTATGTTTATATTTTCTAAACTTATTTTTTTTTATTTTTACTATGCTCTTCTGATGAGAGGTGATATATGCTGTGGTTTGGTTTTATTGCCATTGTCCAGTTAGAAGATGCTTTCAACCAATGGTTTAACACAATGAAGTCAGTCTGAAGGAAATAAATGGAGAGAGTAGGCAGCATCTGGGCAAAGCCATGTAGTTATCGCCAGAGGCAGATGCATCCACTGGAGCTTGGCGAAACTTTTCCTGTAAGCCATGTAGTGATGCACAAATTAGGGATATTGGATAGTTTAAGGTATAAGAGATAGCTACCAACACACATAAGCTATTGGTCAAACAGTACTGAAAAAGAATAGAATTTCTTAGTTACTATTTCAAGTGGGATGTCATGAAATGAACTAAGAGTGTGGTCAGCTATATCCAAGTAAATCCTGAAAAAGATTAAAAAGAAACCTTAGACACAAAAGGAAAGAGTTAAGTATGGCTTTTTATTGCAGCATTTTCTTGCGTGGGCTCTGTTTGCTGAAAGCAAGCAGAGGTATATTTTTTTCTAGAGCCCTTTCTAGAGCCTTCATTTTCAGAATATTTTATCTTCTGTTGTTCTGGTTAATCTTCAAAACATGTATTTTTCCATACCAAGTTATTTTTGTATTCTTCATTTTTTTTTCTTTTTCTATGTTTTGTACCTGTTTGATTCTTTTAAAGTCAAACACTGCAAAACAAAGACACAAATCTGTTCTTAAATCTCAGCGGTGATGATGAAAATCTTTATGCTAAACCCCAGGGTGTAGAAGTTTATATGATGTATGGCATTTCTTACGCAATTTTGTCAAACATTGGGCATGTGATCACTAATCAGATGCCCGATTCCATAATGCTGGCCTCTTTATTGGGGAATCAATTTCAACAAACAGCACATATCTCAAAGAAAGAGATCACTTTTGCAAATTGAAGTGCAGGGTGTGAAGACTTCGAAATTAGTGAATTCTCTGTAAATTGAATAACATGCATCCAAGTCCAAAGACATATGGATAAATTCAGGCAGAGAATGCTTTTCAACCAACAAAAATATCTCCAGTCCAGTTAAGCTAATGAAATCTTAGCTAGGTAACAAAGATATAGGATTCTGAGTTTTAAATGGAAATGAATAGAAAGGAGCAATTTTAGTTACACTGTTTTACTGTTAGTAGAATGCAGATCTTGTCAGAGAAAGGAGATAGTTTAGCATCTTTAAGCTAACAAACATCAACGTTGTTACAATGAAATCAGAAACCTGATGACACTCACTACTGCTCAGAAAGGTCTCATAGTCCCCTTGAGAGTGACAGGTATAATTTCTGAGAGGTAATAGTGGAAGGCTATGCTTGACTCACAGAAGCAGGAAATATGCCCACTGTCACTGATACAACAAAGCAAAAATATGCAAAGGTATTAAAATATATGACAGGTAGTAGTTTGAAAATTTTTATGTTTTCTTAAGTATTTCTCCACAGAACTAATCATTATTATTATTTGCTCATAAGGAAGTAATTTAATTTAATTTTAATTTACAGATCATAATTGCTTTCTATTTTTATCTCATTTTTGTATTTTCTATTTTTTAAGCATCTGGTATCTTATTTCCGTTTTTTTTTACATTTATGGCATGCAAATGACCTTTGTATACATTTATTTGGTCATTAATTCATTTATTCATTTATGTCAATTTTATTTCAAAACCTCACAGCAGATTACCTCTCCATATCTTCTCCCATCCACTCCCTTAGCACTCCTTATTCTATTCCTCCACAGTATTCACACAATATGGGGAAGGCATTCACATATCATAGACTCCAGAAATGGATGACATATCCCTCTACAATATGGCCAACACCTCCCCCTGTATTAAAGCATAGGAAGGCAATCCAGTATGGGCAGCAGGTTACACAACACCAGCCAAACAGCATGGACAGATCTTTCTTCCCCTGTCAGGGGTGACACAAGTAGATTAACCCTCACAAGTGAAATTAAATAAGACATGTTCAAGTGTGTTTTAAGAATTAATTGTGGAAATTTTATTCACAAAATGTGCAAAGAATCATTGAGGATTTTAAAGAAGAATATGACAGAAATGGAATTTACCAAGGTAATTGGCTTAGTTTCAAAAAAGTTCTTGCATATAAATGATATATTGTACATAAAGTAAAAAACTATATTGTCTTTAAGGCTCCAACTATGTAAATAATGATGGATAATTATAAGAGGCCTTATGTTTCAATAGCTGTTGGCCACATAGGTCTTTTGTTTTGTTTTTTATTTTTCCACTCAAAAATTACACTTCCTTCCCCCTTCCAATCCTCTAATCCTTCCCCATTTCTCCCCCTCCCTCCTTAAGAGAGGGCAGGGTACCTTGACTTGTGGAAGTCCAAGCCCCCTGCCTCCATTCAGGCCTACAAAAGTATGCATCCAAATAGACTAGAGTCCCAAAAAGCAAATACATGCAGTAGTGTAGGGAGGAGCTGCAGACTGCTTCCTGCCACCAGGCTCTTAGCCTCATGGATAGTTTATGCCCCGAAATAACAACACACAAATTGTATTCATTTAAACACTGCCTGGCCCATTAGTTCCAGCCTCTTATTGTCTAATTCTAACAACTTGATTAACCCTTTTCTAATAACCTGTGTAGCACCACAGAGTGGTGTCTTTCTGGGAAAGAAAGATTCAGCATGTCTGACCTGGTGGATGGCTCCATGGCAACTGACTCAGAGAGGAGAGGCATGCCGATTGACTAACTTCCCTTTTTCCCTACTCCACCTACCTAAATCCTGCCCTATCAAAAAGCTAAGGCAGTTTCTTTATTAACCAATGAGAGTCCTCCATCACAGTAGAAACTGGTTCCAGTGTCAATATCGATAGCTTCTCAGTCTGCCCCCATTGTCAGCCATATTCAGAGAGTCCTGTTTGATCATATGCTCGTTCATTCTGAGTCCAGCTGTATTTGGTAAGTACCAATTAGATCTGTCACACTGTCTTAGTGGGTGGACCAACCCATCGTGGTCCTGACTTCCTTTGTCATCTTCTCCCTCTTCTGCTTATCAACTGGACCTTGACAGCTCAGTTCATTGCTCTGATGAGGGTCTCTGTCTCTATCTCCATCTTTTTCCAGACAAAGATTCTATTGTGATATACAATATAATCATTAGTGTGATAGTGGGGCAAGGCCAGTTCAGGCACCCCCTCCTCTGCTACCCAAGGACCTAGCTGGGAACATCCCCATGGACATCTGGGATCCCCTCTAGAGCCAAGTCTCTTGTCAATCCAAAAATGGCTCCTTTAATGTAGAATATTCTTTCCTGCTCCTATATCTACCCTTCATCCATCTCCACCCTTCCACTCCCCCAAACAGAAGAGTCATGGCCAATCTATTTTTATGAAGTTATAGTTACCATCATACTAAAACTACACAAAGACTCAACCAAGAGGGAGAATTACAGACCAATCTCACTCATGAACATCAATGCAAAAATTCTGTATAAAATACTGACAAACCGAATCCAAGAACACATCAAAAAAAAAGTAAGTATCCATTACAATTATGTAGGCTTCATCCCAGAGATGCAGGTCTGGTTCAACATATGAAAATCTATCAAGCTATCATTGTAATCCATCATATAAATAAACTGAAAGAAAAGAACCATATGATCATTTTATTAGATGCTGAAAAAGCATTTGACAAAATCAACACTCCTTTATAATAAAGGTCTTGGAGAGGTTAGGGATACAAGGATCTTATCTAAATGTAATAAAAACAATATACAACAAACCAACAGCTAATATCAAATTAAATGGAGAGATACTCAAAGCCATTCCACTAAAATCAGGAAAAGACAAGGCTCTCCACTCTCAATGTATCTCTTCAACATAGTGCTTGAAATTCTAGCAATAGCAATAAGAAAACATAAGGTGATGAAGGGATTCTAATTGGAAAGGAAAAAGTCAAACTTTTGTTATTTGCAGATGATATGATAGTGTACATAAGTGACCCCAAAAACTCTTCCAAAGAACTCCTACCCCTGATAAATACATTCAGTAATGTGGCAGGATACAAGATCAACTCAAAATATCAGTAGCCCTTCTATAGACAAAGGATAGAGAAGCAGAGAGGGAAATCAGAGAAACAACATAGGTCTTACAAACCTCTAAAGCTATAAAGAGTGCTGTGATATTTATAATTGCATTACAGGATGAAATGAACATTTGATATGATAGCAAAGTTGATTTACTTTTACAATATAATTGGATAACTGAAAAATAACTCTAGAAATTGCCTGAAATAACCCCTTCCTTGAGCTAGACCTTATAGTCCAATAGACAATAACGATAAATTTTTGAACATTAACCACCATATCATTATCATTATTTGTGGATAATCCATGTTTTACAACAATTAAGGTTTTGCAAAGAAGCTAAGTTCCTGTTGGATTAAATGTCTATTAGATTAAAGCAAAAAAAAGTATTTTGTAGAGCATCATGACAAAGTAGTCCCTCATTATTTCAGGATTGAATATAATAAAGGTTTTTTTATTTAGGGGTCGACTCTCATATCAACAGTCCTCTGTATGAGCAGGGAACAGGAAACGAATCCAGCAGACAAGAGGAAGTAAGAACACATTTCTCCATCTGTTTTTAAAGTACCCCAAGACTATGCCAAAGTGGCCCAGAATCTCAAAGGCATTATCATAAGGAGTTCCCAGAGCAATTCGCTCTTGTGTTTAAATAAGAGAACTTTAAACCCATTGTAAAACTATATACAATAAGAACAGATATCAAGTATAAAAAATAGTTACACCCATCATAAACAATATCAAGCCAGAAATATGTCCTAAATGTTTCAATAAATATCCTATCCTAAGGAGTCTAAGTCCAATATTAAAAATTGCTTGGCCATGTCATGAAAGGATTGTGACTATGATTACCTAGTGTTCAATCCCATTGAAAACTTGAGAGGAAAATAATATTACTTTGTAAACAGTAAGTGTAAAGCAAGTAACATCCAAAATGTGCAATAAATGAGAGAGACACTCGATAAATAGGCAGTCACCCAAAGTCTCATTTTCAGCATTGGAGCAACCAGCATTTCCTAAGACCTAGAGTCACTGATACACTGACAGACCATTTTCAGAGACAGGAAAAATTTTAAATTCATGTTTCGTTGTCTTAACAATGTATGGCAATCTTTTTTCTTTTATCATGCTTGTCCCTTTCAGATATTTTGAATTTTTTCAGTGGTCAAAACATGGGGAGTTCTTTGTCCAAAGGCCAGGTTTGCCAAGCTCCAAGTGGATGGTATTCAGTGCCTAACATGCTCTGGGAAACAGATTAGAGCTGTCAAGGGAATGAATGTTTTTATGTTCCCCTTGTTAATTAGCTTGTCTGGGGTCATGGGCTTTAGGTTCCCAACTGTTTGCTTTATAGTTGGTGCTCACCTATGATTGGGTACAAATAATCCTCATCATTCTGGTCAGAGTTACCTTACTCAAGATGGAGTTTTCTAGTTTCATTCATTTGACTACAAAGTTCAAGACGTCATTGTCTTTTACCACTGAGAAGTACTCTATTGTTTAAATGTACCCACAAATTTTTATCCATTTTCTGCTAAATGGGCAAGGATTTACCTACATGCTGATCTAATTATACTATATGCATAAGGATGAGAGAGGAAAATCCCAGACATTTGACCATTTTTCACATTATCATCTACTATTCAGAAAAAAATAATTTATTATTGGTGTTTACAAAACCATATCAAGCTTGGTGAATAAGCAGAATACCATGATATTTAGAGTGTGGTCTGTGAATTATAGGCTTTTTCTTATTTTTTCTTTGCTTTTATGTTTTCACTGAACTGTGAGACCATCAGCAACATGCTCATTTGGAAATTTAGAAACCTAGAAGATATTTTCACTATACTCATTTTCTAAAGCAAGCATGTTGGTATTAAACAAATACAGAATATTAGAGAAGTGTGGGAAGAGGAAGATCTCTGAGTACTCATGGCCAGCAAGGCTAGTATGGTACATTACAGTCGAAAGAGAAATAATATCTCATATCTTGTATGTCCAATAAATATCTGCACCAAACCAGTATTTGATTAATATGTAAGCACATTTGCCCTAATGTTTTAAAAACTGGAAATAGTGTATGATTATTGTAATATATCCAGTGCTCAAAAATCCCAGTACGCCTACTGGCAGGACAATTGAAGCCAAACCCTTATACAGGGGCTATTTGTTGTATTTAACTAATTGAGAAGGAAATTTACGATTATTTTCAGAGTAGCTTGGTATGAAATATGCTATATAACAATTGATGTCTTCAAACGGGTGGATATACAACTTCCTTAAATAAATTATGTTTTTATTAAAGATATAAAAATACTTAAGATTTAATGGTGATTATGAGACTTGGAGAGAAATTCTGATATTTGGAATCTAGTTTTTTAAATAAATAATTAAAAATTATTATTTAGAGGATATTTTAAGTATATTGATTGCATGTAAGAAACAAAAATATGAAGGCTGCTTTATGCCAACGTAAATGTACAAACAGCAATAAGCCTTAAAACAAGGAAACACAAATATTACCAATATGAATATATTTAAATTTTTTCTGAAATTAATTTAACTGAATTCATTTCTTTATCATTAAGTCTCTGTGGGCTACTATATTACAGTTGGGTCTATTTGGAAGAGGGTTTCAAATCTACATTTCTTCCTACAATCCATGCATTTCATTATACAACACTCTAATCAACTAAAATATATTACATATTATAATTCAACTACATGAAAAATTACAATTCCAGCTGCCAGCTTGCTTAACCTGTCACAATTTGCCAGTTTGGTCGGCTGTTAACTGGAGGAAAAATCGGGATAAATTACATTTTATCCTGTGTTCCCCTGTCAATCGCTGTGCTTCTTTTACAACATGCAGAGAGTCAGGAGACATCAGCTCTGGATGAGATCACCATGTTAAATGCAGTTCTGTACTTTCCGGTCCTTGGTTTGAGAGCTCTCTCCTTATTGGTTACTAGATGGCATAAAAAGGACTGATCTGAGGGATTTTGCCAGTGGGGCTTTGACTAAAGTCCCACTAAAAGCGGGACTTTAGTCAAAGCCTCACTGTAAACAGCCCCAGAGAAGAAAAATGTGTCCCAGAGACCTGCAGGAGACAGAAGCAATAGGAAAAGCAAGAAATTTGTGAGAAGATTCACCGTTTCCCTTTTCTGTTTGCAGTGCAGGAAATGTGCTCGAGTCTGAAGCCACTGATTCAGCCATAAAATATGTGATTCCTAGGTTAGCCATAGGTTCTGTATCTTCTGAAAAGAAGATTTTCTTAGAAATTCTATATCTGACAACAAGCAGTATGTACTGATCTTATGCACCTTTGAAGGCTCCACTGAGATAATTGCTTTGTTGGCAAATAGCCTGAGGAACCTGGGATCCTGAGAAGTTTACATGTCTGAATCCCTAATCAGTGTGCTAGGGACTCTGACATGGCATTTCTGAGTGTGATACAAGGAAGCTGCAATCGGCAGCCCAGTATTACAATCAACCATCGGCACGGAGAAATGGAAATTTTCTGGTAGATAGGCAGGATACAACCCCTAGAAGTCGGATATGTGATCACCTCCTAGTCAACTCATAATGATTTTCCCTGTTGATAACTGGATTCTGGTCCTAGGTAAACGACATTTTTCCTGTATCTACTTTCACTTTCATTTTTTTTTCTGCCGGAGCAAACACTGAGATGGGAGGGAGAAATGATTCAGCAGCTCTGATGCAGATCTCCAAGGTAACCACAGGCTTTGTTCCTATTGGTGGAATTGAGTTCACTCTCATTGTTCCGGGGGAAAAATGACTGCATACACTCCTTCTGTTAGGGACAAGGAGAGCTAATAATATTATCAGCATAGCAGGTCCTTCCTAGTCAGGCTCTGGCTGTATGCCAGCTCTCAGCTGCAAATGTTTATAACTGAAAACTGAAAGTACATTGGTCCAGACACAGCATATTGTGACAACTAAATGAGCTACCTGCTGTGGTCTGTGCATCATGTTTATGCCTGCTTCTCAAACATCTACTTTTTAATCTTGTGGCACCACTCTTTCACACTTGAAACACTGCAGTATCTGCAAAGAAATAATTCACTTCAGATTTTAGCATCTGACAAAGTCTAGGGGATTCAAACCCTCTTCTTTTTTCTCTGAGTTCCAGTGTGAAAATGTATATGACATTGCAGGGTTTTTTTTCTGCATAAAAACTTAGACTCATTAAAAGTATTATGCAGTAACATATGA
Source organism: Arvicola amphibius (assembly GCF_903992535.2). NCBI lineage: Eukaryota > Metazoa > Chordata > Mammalia > Rodentia > Cricetidae > Arvicola > Arvicola amphibius. The sequence continues at coordinate 130,931,627 of NC_052058.2, forward strand.
AAACAGTTCTGTGTCTGTCACCAAAGACTCTGAAGTTAGAATAAGTTATAGAAGAGGAAATATACTTCTTATCATACTATTACATTTTAGGTTCTCACAGGCTCAAATTTTCCATGGCTTTGACTGCTTGATTCAGCCCATTCCTTAGCTTTATGAGAATCCAGGCTTATGGTGGAGGTACCATCTGCATCCATGTTTATTGCCCCCACTCTATGGCATTTCAATATCATTGCCAGCAAGCAAGATGCAACAGAATGTCCACAAACAACATTCAAATGCTCTCTTTGTGGTAGGACCTCCTGCATCAAGAGTCAGAGTTTGCACTGGCAAGACAGCCCAGAAATGTCTCCATAAGATTATAAATTGATTGGCCCATTAGCTCATGTTTCTTGCTAACTCTTATAACTTATATTAACCCATTATTCTTATTTATATCAGCAACATGGTCGGTACCTTTTTCAGTGGGGTAGGTCACATCCTGTGTCTTTGGTGGTCTGGGCAGGACTGGAGAGGAATGGGCTTCCTGCATCCCCATATTCACCTGTTCTCATTGTACCACCCTTATTTCTTTTCTGGTTGTAAAACATATACTTCCTGCCTGGACAATCAACATTTAGTTAAAACATGATTGACAGAATACAGACAATTCTTCCACACCACATGTCCACTGCGACTGACACACAGACAAAACACAAAGGTTTATAAATAAAAATTTTAATATACTTTAAACGTTTTCTTCAGCATTTATTACAAGATAATAATTATAAATATTGGTCCATAAAGAAGCAATTTAATGCTGATGTATAAGTCTGAATCACAATTTTTCTTATTTTTCTATTTTTGCTAGAATCCTGTTGTAGGCTACTGTCTCCTCCCTGCTTTTCTTTCAATGATTTTAGTTTAACTTTAATTAATTTCTTTTTTTATTTTCTGACATGCCTGCAGCCTTCACTCCACATCTACTCCCTCTCTTTCATTTAGGCCCAGCTCTCGCTCTGCTCCTCCACAGTATTCTCACCTTATGATGCAACTTTCTCATCAGCATCAGCAGAGCTCGGCATCAGGAGTTGCTATAACACCAGTCACCTCACCTATACTTAGGCAGGGAAATGCAATCCTGCATGAGGAACAGGTTTCAAAGTATCAGCCAAAGCCAGTGGGACAGATCATTCTCCAGCTGCCAATTCTCTCACAAATCAATCCATCCTCACAACTGTCACAAATAAGCAGAGCATCTAGGTGGGTCCTAAGGAGCCACAGAGGTTGTAGGTATGTTCCCCAAGAATTACTAATAGTCATTCAAAATTTGCCATATTTCTCTCTTAGTTTCCAATTTTTGAGGTTAAATTTCTTTAATATAAACAATATATCCCAAATATTAAAAGAGAACTATATTTGCTCTTTCTCTGGTACAAAAAGAAACCCTGCAAGTTCAGGACTTTCCTGATGCTGACAATATATTTCAAATAAACTTACTTTGTTCATATTGACAAGAAAGACATCATCCACTAATTGGTGATATAAAATTATGCAAATTGATTTTTACTAATTGTATAAACTGAGCCACAGATTTCTGGCATAATGTTACATATTTTACTATAACCTGAGTCAAGACATTCCAGTGATAACTTCTAATGTAGTCTTTGAAATCAACTGATGAAACACCAAATGAAATCTTTGACAATCTTGGGGAATTAAGTGCATGATGTAAAAATAATCTTTTATGTATAAAACAATACTTTAGCTATTTTTGGCATTGAAGAAATAGAAAGCCTTGCAGGTTGTAAAGCTCTGATTAGATCTTATTAATTTTCTAATATTAAATTTTATATTCATCTCTAATTTCAAGATTTCTTTGTGAGGAGAAATTATCTTTAACTGTTTGTCCATATAAATGAGAAGTCATAGTTAGACCCTGGGTATACGATCAACCAATATTTGAACAAATTCAAATATAATCAGAGATGCCAGCTGTCTTTATAAAAGGTCTCCAAGCAGTCTGAAATACTGCATTAAGATTGTGGAAGTTTTGCTATTTAACATTCCAATATCCAGCTTTTGCATCCCATATTAATCTGATTACAAACTGCAGAATCCTGAAACAACGCATCAGGTCCATGCCTTACTTACAATAAGTCGTCATTTTGCTATCCAGAAGACAGAGTGTGTTACAAGCATTCTTATAATTGCATGAATTTGGGTGTTAGCTGTTATTTCAAAATTTAATTGCTGATCTTCTTCTCTATGAATGCCATCAATGGTAAGCATATCAAAAGAAAAGGGAATTTGTTGAACCTGATTTCTCTCATCTGTGGCATGACTTTACTCTGTATGTTTGGTTTTCCACAACAGATAGTCTCATTTGACAAGCAAGCTTTGCTAATATGTTGCTATTTCCTAGGAAGGAAGGCTTCTAAACTACTGTACTCTATCAAAATTTGCATAAAAGGGCATATGGGCCATACTGAGCTCAGGTTGCCTTTAATTCTTTCAGTTGTTTGAATGGGCTCAGGTCACCTAATCTATTATTTTTTCTGTGAATCCTTTTGCTTTGTTCCTAATAACATTTGAAATACTTGCCTTTTCACTCCTCAGCTTGTATTTTCTCTGAACCTAGCTGACTTGAAGACACACAAAAAATTCTGATGGTTGGAAGTACTCCAGGAGAACTATACACCATAGGTGGATCTAAACCAGGGATTCTGTAAGAAGAGGAGTTGTTTTCTGATAAGAGGAAATTACGGAGTTTCCTACTTCTATGAAGGTGGTATTACTAAATTCCCTAAGCCTGAGATCCTGTTTAATCTCTCCACCAGATTTTACCTCTCAGCATTCCTCACCAGAAGCAGAGAAGTTGAAGCTCCACATTGTTGTACTTAGTAGCATCTTCCTATATTTCACTAGCCTCAGGCTGATCATAACCCCACAGTACTATAAATGCTTCCTCATCTGTCAGCTTCTGTGGAGAATCTGAATGTCTTTTCTCACTTCTAACAATTTCAGCGGTAAGTATATTTTGCCTTTGATAGTGCAAATCCATGTTCTTCCTTATAACCCTTCCTGATTTATGATGTTAATAATTTCTATTGCCATTTGTTAATAAGGTAGCTGATTTCAACTAATGTATTATCAGAGTAAAGACAGCCTGAAATACAGATATAGAGTCTAGGTGGAGTTAGGGAGAAACTATGAAGCTGCTGCCAGAGACAGATGCCTTTTCTGGAGCCTGCCAAAATTTGTTAGTAGACCATGACCACTTGGTGTTGCACAGATTAGTGGAGATCAGTTAGTTTAGAATATAAGAGCTAGCCTGCCACTCTCTTTAGCTATAGACTAAACATTTTCTCAAGTAATATAGTGTCTGAGTTGTTATTTCAAGTCAGGGAAGTTTGGTTACAAATGAGCAGCTTCTGCCAAACAGATTTTCTAAGAATACACTGTCCAAAAAAAAAAAAAAAGATTTCCTCTTCTTTGGGATATTAAATTGAATCTCCCCATTGCATGCAATATCTTCTGAGTCCAAGAATATTGGTAAATATTATTAATCAGTTGTAATGAGAAGAAACACTGCCAATTTTGAGCTCTTTGAACAAATGAGGAATTGAGTAATAGTGGTGTAAAATGATGTTTTTTATGAAGGTATAGCTAATGTTTAACACTCTAGTCATATTTACCAGCATGCTCACCATGAGCATTGCGTATGCTGTTGCTTTGTCATAAAGTCTTCATTTGTCAAAATAGTCTTATCTTTTATTGTTTTGGTTATACTTCAAATCTTGTATTTACCATACCAAATTATTTTTTGTGTTCTACCATTTTTTTAAGTTTTTAGCCATTTGATTATTTTAAAATCCATGACTACAAAACAAAGACACGAATCTCTTCTTAAATCTAAGTTGTGATGATGAAATGTTTTATGTTAAACCTCAGGGTGAAGAAGCTTATATGATATATGACATTTCTTAGGCAGTTTAGGTAGACAGTGGGAATGTGATCTCCAACAAGATGCCAGATTCCAACGTGCTGGCCCCATTACTGCGGAGTCTAGTTCTAACAAATATCAGATATCTCAAAGAAATGGATAGTTTTTAAAAATTCCAATAAGGGGGTGAACTCTTTGAAATTAGTGAATCTGTTGATTGAGGAACATGCATCCGTATCCAAAGATATATGGATAATTTCAGGAAAAAAATGCTTTTCAACCTACAAAAATACCTCCAGCCCAATTCTGTTAATAAAACCTTAACTAGGTAACAAAGAAATAGAATTGTGAATTTTAAATTGACATGTATACAAAGGAGCAATTTTAGTTACTGTTTTACCATTAATAAAAAGCTGATTTTGTCTGAGAAGTGGAGAAAATTTAGCCTAGTGAAGCTAATAAGCATCAACTTTGATACAATAAAATCAGAACCCTGATGAACCTCAGAAATGCTCAGAAAGGACACAGTTCTTGACAATAATACATATATTTTTATATGTAACATATTCAATTATAACTTGACTGCATAAAAGCATACTTAAAACCTACAAAAAGCAATCACAAAAAATCAGAAGCAGTAGGTACTTGTCATCATATATTCACAATCAAAAATAGAATGGAGGCTTTCATTTATATAGGTAAAATTGAGACAAAAGCTGCTACATGCTCATTAAGACAACCTGTCATACTTTGCCAGTTTTGTCAGCTGTTACCTGAAGGCCAAACACTGGTAAATTACATTTTATTCTGTGTTCCAATGTCAATTTCTCTGCTTCTTTTCCCAGCACACAGGGAGGAGGGAGACAAAGATGACTCACCAGCTGTGGATGAGATCACCAAGGTAAATTCAGCCTTGTGCTTTCTGATGCTTGGTTTGAGATCTCTCTCCTCGTTGGTTCCGAGATGGCATAAAAAGGACTGATCTGAGGGATTTTTATTATCAAACCCTGACTGGAGTATCGTTTGAGGCTTGATCATCTCAGTCAGCATCTTGAATCTGGATATAGAGCTCAGACATCTGGGCCATCTATTCCTACCAGAGATTTCTCAGGTAGTCTTCCTTGATCAAAACTAATTTTTCTTAACACAGAATGAATCCACAGCCTCTCATTTCCCATTGAAACAAAAGCACAATCTCTTTTCCAAAGTAACATAACTTTTGACTTCAATTTTCAAGTCAAGGTATTTTCAAAATACCTTAGAATGATTCAGCAGCATTTACAAGCAAATATCTCTTAGCAGCTCTTGCTCCTTTCTCAGCCTTCAAACAATCCAAAAATAGCATAATAACATACAGTATCAAGAGTCTCTGAGTGTTTTCCATCTCTCTGCAACTTTATTTTAAACTATAATTCACTTTTACTTTGGCTTTTTGGGATAGGCTTTGTGTATCCTTATCCTGGAACTCACTTTATAGAACAGAGACCAGACTGTCCTTGAACTCACAGATATCTGCCTTTCCACGCCTCCCGGGGGCTGGGATTAAAGCTGTGTGCTACCACTCCCTAAACTCACAGAGATCTATCTGTCTCTGTCTCTCAGGCATTGATTGGAATTAAAGGTGTGTGCTACCATACTTTGAAGTCACAGAGCTCAGTCTATCTCTGTCTTTAAAGTGTTGGGGTGAAAGGTATGTACCATCACAACCAACTACTCTATTTTTTTATTTTAAGGACTTTAACCTTTTTTTTCAAGCCTGAATATATTTTTAACACACTGTAAACCATTTAGAGATTTTCTTTGTCTTTGAATATCTCTTTACTGTATATTTCCTTTTTTCAGACTGTACAAGTCTTAAATTTACCAAGCAATATGGGTAGGATTAAAGGTGTTGCTTTGACTGCTAGATCCACCCCATTCCTTAGCTTTGTGAGATTCCAGGCTCATGGTGGAGGTACCATCTACAGCCATGCTTATTGTCACAGCTCTATGACATTTCAATGTCCTTGCCAGCAACAAGCTGCAACAGCGTGTCCACAAACAAAACTCAAATGCTCTCTTTGTAGTAGGACCTCCTGCCTCAAAGAGTAATAGTTTGCACTGGCAAGACAGCCCAGAAATCTGGCATTTTAAAATGGTGCAGCTTTTTTTCCTGCTATAGCTGAAAACTGAAAAGCATGTAGTTAGGTTTTTATCAAAACTATTTAAATGTTTTTTGGTTCAATCTTTTAAAAGAGCTGAAAGGCTTTTCAACTAATTCTGAGTTAGAAAGCCTTTCTTAGATGAGAGTGCTTGGTTGCCTCTAGCAAGGAGAACAGACACAAGAAATTGCTACAACCAAGAAACCATGCATAATGCTATTATTTTGTTCTAGAATTGCTTGCCAAGCTGTCTCAGGCTATGTGGATGCAGTCTTCCACATGTTGGCGCCATTCTGAAACATGAAGCTCATTTTGAGGGGTTTTTGTCCTGCCCAGTTTTGTAATTGAGTAGTTTATCTATGTTAGTGAACTGCAGAAGTGGATCTAAATTCTATGCTACCTCACCTCTGTGCTGATTCAGTCCCTGTTGACACAGAGCAGCATACTGCCCACTAATCATAAACACCATTTAACTGGTTTGTTCCTCCCTGCAATGTCAAATTATGGTTCCCTGACGCGCACTGCACTCCCGTGTCTGTGCTCTGTGTTCTAGAACCCAATTGGTGAGCTTCGGGCAAGGGGATGAAGGTTGGAGGTTGAGAATACAGATGCAGAGACAGACCAACACGAAGACCTTTAAACAATGATACCAAAGCCCCTCTTTATTAACACCATGTAGACTGAAATATACTGCAGTCAATGGTCAACAGGTGAAAATCCCATCCTCTGATCCTCTAAACTAGGTACAGCTTCTAGTAACTTCAATTATAAGATTCTAGCAGGAAAGAGCAACTGAAGGCAAGGACTCGTTAATCCCAACATCTCCCTGCTTAATTTTTTTTTTTTATAAAACAGAAGACCATCCTTTCTTAGGTCATCTCAGAAGAGTAAACCCGTACCCGTCTTTGGGAGGACCCTTCCCTGTCTTAGGCAGGCCCTCTTCAGTAATTATTTCCTTTCTATGGAGGAATCTTCTTTGTTGGTGCAATATTTGCAACCAAACCTGGAGTATGTTCGATTTACAGGCCAATAAACTCAGAAGGACATGCTAAGTGACCATATGCTACGTTCTCATCAGTTGTCTGATATTACACAGGATTCAGAAGATGAATGCCCATGGCAACAGGCATTAAGATTGTCAGCAATAGGTCCCCAATCACCACTGGAGCCAGCCTCTCATTTAGGCTATGATATTCTACCAACTCTTTGGCCCAAACAGTTACAATCTGGTGTGCTAATTGTAACATTTCAATTTATATTCGAAAGTCCAAATTTAATGTGGAAACACAGGACATTCTGAGTATGGAGAGCATCGTTGATTTGTCTCGCCAGTTTATCCATGGTGTCTGACACCAACGATGTTTGTGCCATTGTCAGTCCTGCAACCATGGCTGCAGCAGCAGACACCAACATGACAGCAACCACTGCAGCTGTCTCTCCAAAATCTTGTTTCTCTCGATACAGGGCCATCTCAGTCAGCTTAGCCTTTTTGGTAATTGGCAGTGGTATGATTGCTGGTACCATATCCAACAAGGCAGCACAGTCGTGGTCATCCCAGCAGTAGCTAAGGCCACAGTTTCTGAAAGAACAACCAAGAATATCTTTCCCCCAAAGGTGCTATTCCATACTACAAAAAATGAAAAGAAAAAAGAAAGAAAACTAAAACAAACACAGGATTTAATAGTGCCTGGGCTCTCAGAGAAATATTCCATAAAAGAAAGATAGGAACTACACTCACTTGTATAGGATTCCTTTAAAGTAATATTCATAGCCCCCAAAAATGTAACAAAGCATAAATCATTCAAAGGAAAAGGTCTGATTAACAGAAGCCTGTTCTTTTGCCATATTGCTGTATAGTTTGAGCAAAAGAAAGATGAATACAAAGAACTAGCTTGGCTCACTGATCAATACTTGGGGTTCCTTACTAGACTTCACACAGTGCTTTCTGCTTGATTGGGACTCACCAGGAGCCTCATCAAGAGAATGACAGGTGTCATTCTCAGGCTCATCACAGGATCCTTTCTCATCATTTTCCTCAGTCCAGACATATTGCTCTGGTACCCAAATGGGCTTATCCGTTCCTGGAGGAAAAACACAAACAGCTCCTCTCACCCTAGCCAACAGGGTCATGGGCACCTTCCATTGTCCTGTAAGAAGGTCTTTCCATCATACCCATCCTAAGGACTGAGAACTTTTATTCTAATGTCTTTCCATGGCTGAATGACCCTCACTATCCACAGTTAAAAAATTTAGAATAAACAAAATAGATGCAAATGGTGAATTGGGAGACAGAATATACTCCCCCCTATTTACTTTTGTGAAATACTGTTTTATTACTATATGCATTATTTCTACTATAGCTTGTCCATTAGGATTATATGGAACACCTGTAATATGTTTAATATCATGATTTACACAAAAAGTTTGAAATTTTCCACTAGTATATGCAGGATCATTATCTGTTTTTAATAACATTAGGTAAGCCCAAATAAGCAAAAGCCAGTACACAATGAGCTATCACATCTTAATTTTCTCTCCACTATGCAACAAAGCAAAAACTACTTTAGAACAATTATCTACTGAAACATACATATCCAGCTGAGGGTAGGTGGGTATTAACTCCAGAAATGGGTATGTTATGAAAAGGAGCACAGGCAGAACATTGGGTGGTAATTTGTAAAGCAGTGGCTCTGGAGTAACCAGTACGGTGCTACAAAGAAATGAGCATATAAGTGAAATTTTTTAATGGAGTTTAGAAGCCTTTTCTTCAGGGCTGGCAAATAATATTTGGGTTTATACATCTGCGAGTTGATTACCCTTCGCCAGGGGTCCAGATAATTGAGTATGACCTTAAATTTGACTTACAAAATAGGATCCCGCCTGGACCATAATAAATATTGTAGACAACCTAATTGTTGTAGTATACGGGACACAGGAGAAATATAAGGAACAGTTTCTAATGGAGCAATAATTTGAGACAAGTAAATACTATCAGTATATAAATTAATGGACTCATCAGGAAATATTTGTAATGCTAGAATACAGCTACTATTTCAGCTGCTTGAGCAGAGACATTGCCAACAGGTGTTTGGGATACTAGACCCTGAGAAACTACCACAGCATTTCCTTTTGGAGAACCGTCTGTAAAAACTGTTCAAGTTCCCACTAGAGGCCTAGGTTTTACTATTTGTGGAAAATAACAGGATGATTTTTTAAAGAAACTTAACAATGAATGTTGGGGATAATGGCTATCAATTATTGCATGAGTTGATAATAAATATAGATTCCAATAATCATTATATTGCTGTAAATGTAACAATTGATCTTTATCATAGGGAAGTACATTTTATCTGGATATTTGCCAAAGGTTTGTATACTGATTTTCCTAGCTTTCCAATGTAATTGCAGAACTAACTCATAATATGGCATAACATTATGAGAAGGAGAAGTAGGCATAAGTACCCATGTAAAAGGTCCAGATTGCCAAAAAACTCCAGTTGGTGCAGAATGAGATGTTAACACTAATAATTGTATAGGCTTATCATAATCTACCTGTTTCTATAATCCGCATAAGCATTTTTGGAGCTCTTTTGGCTTCCATTGTAAGTATTCATGGGGATGAGTGATCAGTATCTCTAGGTAACATGTCATATAATGTTTTAAGCTCTCCAGACTTAACAGATAGTGAAGGACATATCCATTGCATCTAACCCTAAAAACATTGCCACTCATGTAAGGTTTTAAGGTGAACAACATCAAACTGCAACTTCTATGGTTTAATTTCTCCGTTTTGCAAAATATATCCTAGATAAGAATATAGAGGCATACTTTGTAGCTTTTTTTGGTGCAATAATCAATCTGGCAGCTGCTAGGGCTTGTTGCAAATCAGCAAATACATCAAACACGTTCTCCAGACATTTAGCAGCCAATAGAATATCATCCATATAATTAATTATATAAAGATCAGGATTTTTCTGTATAATAGGGTGTAGTGCTGCTACCACATAAGATTGGCATATCAGAGGACTATTTTACATGCCCTGCGACAATACAACCCAATGCAGGTTCTTTAAATTTAATAGAGGGTAGGCTGAAAGTATATCGAAAGCAAACATCAGGATGCAAAGGAATAGTAAAAAAACAATCCTTTAAATCTATTATAATAAGATGCCAATCTTTGGAAACAGCTATTGGAGAGGGGAGCCCTTGCTATAGTGGCCCCATTATTTCCATGATTCTATTTACTGCACAAAGGTCCTGAAGTAACCTCCATTTACCAGATTTTTTCTTTATTACAAAAATGGGAGCATTGTAGGAGGACGTGGATGGCACTATATGCCCAATGAGTAATTGTTCTTGTACTAAAGCATTGGCTGCCTGCAATTTTTATTCCTCTAGGGGCCACTGTTTCACAGGGTCATCTGACAAACATGTGATAGGTATGGGTGCGGGAGGTGGGACAGTGACACATACTAAAAATGTCCCAGCTCATTGCAGTCCCCCAGAAGATGAGTAACCTGGTAATCAGTTGTTAAGGTCCGGCCCTGCTGCAAGGTGCCTAGGCCCTGGTCAGCTCGCCATCCCATAGCTTTCATCTCTGAGGTGGCTTTCTGGAGGGACACCTTTGTAGGTTTGTGTTGTTAGACTGCCACCCATCTCTGCAAAGAGACCACATCCCCATAGATTGAAAGGCAGGCTGGGAAGAACATATGGCTAGAAAAAAACCTCATGTCCTTCTTCATCATGCCATTTCAATATTTTTTAACGTTTTTGAGGGGTTGTTTGACCTATTCCCTGCAGTTGTACAGTACCTTCTTCCAAGGGCCATGCCTTTTGCCAATATTTTAAGGACAAAACTGATACATCTGCTCTGGAATCTAATATCCCATCAAAACCTTTTCCCTCTATAGTTATTTTAATTTGGGACCATTCGTTTAATTGTGCAACCAAAAAGCATCCATTCCAGGGGATCCAAACTCTTTATTGCCATGGGCTCGTTTATTGGTCCAAAACACATAAGACAACACATCCAACACATCATACTTCTATACACATTTATCTTTTTGAGCTATATACATTCTATCTTCTCAAATACTAAGTCCACTCCGGGCAGGGACAACACTGTTTACTTACTCCTCTTTTTCAGTTGGACTTCTACTTGCTGATTGCATGGCCTAGAACTGAAAGGGAGCAAAGGACATCAGGATTAACAAATACCCCAATCAATCCTCAACTTCCAAGGGCAACCCCTCAGCATTCCCTAGTTCCCAAAATCTCAGTGGAGATGTCCAATTGCTGCACACTGCACCCCTGTGTCTGTGCTCTTTGTGCTAAAACCCAGTTCATGAGATTCGGGAAAGGGGCTGTGGGTTGAGAATACAAAAGCAGAGACAGACCGTCATGCAGACCTTCAAACACTGATACCAAAGCCCCTCTTTCTTAACACCACATAGACTTAAATACACTGCAGTCAATGTGCAACAGGTGAAAATCCCATCCTCTGATCCTCCAAACTAGGCACAGCTTCTAGTAAATTCAATTAGAAGGTACTAACAGGAAAGAGCAGCTGAAGGCCAGGACTCATTAGTCCCAACATCCAGCTGAAGGCCAGGACTCATTAGTCCCAACAGTTCCCCTTCCTATGTTTATACTAACTAGGAATAATATATTTAAGTTTCTTATCAATTCAGTTACATTTATTCACTCTGTGTAACAGAATATTATTGAAAACTGAGGACAATGGAACATAGGACAGATTCATAAGATTGAAAAATGACAGAACCTGATTTTTTACCACATTCTGTGGTTTTGTATATGGAGACTCCTCAGCATTGCTGTTCAATGTTTGTGATACTATAAAAGAAAAGCAGAGATAATGGTATGGGTATTTGTCTAAACACACTGTAATCAGTCTAGAGGATTTATTTTAAATGTCTAGATCTGTCTTATATGGAATTGAAATGAGACAAATCTTAAACTGCTATGTACTTGCAGATTAACATGGTTTTGCTTAGTGCATGTGCTGGTGCATGGAAATGGGGTCTGTATGCTCCTCTTGGCTCCCTAAGACTCTTGCTTCATGACTAAGTGTCAAAGAACTATGTTGCTACCTCATCTCTGTGTATTCAGTACCAGTTGACACAGAGAAGCATACTGACTGACTTATCATAAACTCCATTTAACTGTTTGATGGGAGAGCCTCTTAAAAAAACAAAACCCTGTTATTCTCAAGCACTCGCCCAGAAGCCCTTGCTTCAAGGAGCCCTTCCTCGATTTAAACTCACATTATCATATTATCCTTGATGTACAAAAGGCAATCATCAGGAAGCCCCATTTGACTCTATTTTGGGTGCTTAGAAATGTTTTTTTTTTCTTTTTCTTTTTTCTTTTTTTTTTTTTTTTTTTTTTTTGGTTTTTGAGACAGGGTTTCTCTGCAGCTTTTTAGAGCCTGTCCTGGACCCTAGTCCTTCTTGTAGACCAGGCTGGCCTCGAACTCACAGAGATCCGCCTGCCTCTGCCTCCCGAGTGCTGGGATTAAAGGCGTGCGCCACCACCGCCCGGCTAGAAATGTTTTAAAAGAATTTTAAGTCTTATGTGAAAGTTTTGACCCCCAATATGTAGGCGAACAAGTAAGTTATTTGTTTGTTCCACCAGAAATAACCACACATATAGCTATTATTAAGGAAAAGTTATCATCCCATGGCTCAGGATTATTACAAGATAACTCTTACTTCTTAAGTTCAGCGATATTTCTTCTCTCTTCTCTGCCTTGTTAAATATTACCTTTTCTTAATATAGCAATTTCATTTTTTCTCCCTGTTTTTTCATGATCCTGAGACTCAGTTTTTGTTGTTCTCAGCTACATCGAAGTAAGTTCTCCATCCTAAGCTTATACTGACTAACAATAAAGTCAAGGTATTGTTCTTCTGCCTCAGCTTACACTGACTAGCTATAATCTATTTAGTTTCTTTACTAAACAATTCACAGTGATATTTATTAATCCCGTGTAATGGAATATTCCATATAATCTTCTTGAATTTTCAACACACACCACCTTCTTATTATATTCTCTTTATATCCTAATGGAGACATATATTTCCATCCTTTTCATTTTCTTAAGAGTTTTATGTTTAAAATCTATTCAGGAAAAATTTTTGGAAATATTATTTATTTTTATGTTTAGTCTAATATATCTGTATTGTTTCCTTACATATTTCAATTATTAAGCAGGCAATTCATCTTGAATACTCAGGTCTAGAACCTGAAGAACAGCCACATGGACAGGGAAGTTAAATCTGCTCAGTTGTTCTTTAACTTTTTACAAAAATATTGACTGTGACCTACAGCTGCCTTAAGATAATGTAAACCTTTTAAAAGGTCCATTTTTTTGTCATGCTGTGTCTTCATTCTTTGATATGATGCAATCAAATCAACACAAATTCCAAGAACAAAAGCACTTTGATTATAATTATCTCTATGACATAGAAAATCTCATAAGGGGAACTATTCAAGTATATATTTTTTTCTTTCTAGTATTTGCAATTGTTCAAAAGCAAAATTAAGATTAACACACCATCAGTTCCATTCCAAGTGGACTTGGTGGTCTCCCATATGACATGGACGGGCTCTGTGTGAGCCTTGTCAGTTTGGTTGCTCACCTTCCTGGACCTGGGGGGAGTTGGGAGGACCTTGGACTCAACATAGTGTAGAGAACCCTGATGGCTGTTTGGCCTCAAGAGGGAGGGAGTGGGGGTGTGGGTGGAGGGGAGGGGAGGGAAGGGGGAGGAGGAGGGGAGGAGATGGCAATTTTTAATAAAAAATAAACTGGAAAAAAAAGATTAACACACCAATTTATATTTAAAGGTTCTCTTTTCCTCGATGTCTGGTTGCCTTCTAGTATAACACGACAAACAGATTGACACAGGTAACTTCAAATACATTTACTTTATTTCATACTCATCCTGTTTAGGTCCATTGTTTTAATCTGAAATTCTTTCTTACTATTGTACTATAGCATGGAATATTCAAGAGTATCCTGTAGGCTGTTCTTTTTTTATTCTGTGTGTCATTATGATATGGATATAGGCCAGGGACTTGCTGATTTTCTGACATGAATATCCACTATTCAAAGAATAGAATTTAAAACTGAAGATAACCAAAGCAATACATGATGACTTGGGAGAAGTAGAACAAATTGTCCTATAGAGTGTCTATCAGTGTGTTGTTTGAGTTCTATTCACTTTTCTGTTTTATGTTGTTATTTTTTTATGGATATTCTATGAAAGGAGAAGAAGTCACATTCAACAGCCTGCTCATGTGAAAAGTAGGAAATATATAATATATTTTTAGAACACTGATGGTTAATTGCTTTCATAATGTATTACACATTTCCAGGATATTTGAGATGTGTTGAAAAGGATGGTATCTGAGCTAGGCTAGACTGGTAAATTTCATGTTCAAAGAGAAAAGCTATCTCAAATCAGCTAATTTTAATAAAAATCTGCAACAAATCAGTATTTGATTATTAGCACATTTGTACACTTCAATTCCCAACAACTAGAACTACATACATAGTTCTTGTAGTATAACCAGTGCTCAAAAATCCCAGTATTCGTACTGGGAACAGTAAAGACCCTACACTCATTAGAGTCACTATTTGATTTACGGCGCTAATTGAAAAGGGGGTATAGGCTTCTTTTTAAAGAATGTCTGATATGAGGAACATTTTTTATTCAAGCAGATGGTGCCATACTGATGGACATAAAACTTCCTTAAATGAACTTAGCTGTTATTAGACAGTGAAAAAGAATGTGTACTTCTGATGATAGAGTGGTATTGGAATCTGAAGAATTTTAGTGTTGAGAATATGGTAGGTTTTTTCAAAACACAGTTTGTATATATCCATATTAAGAAGATACAATATAGATATTAATTGCACATGAGAAACAAAGATTATAAAGACCACTTTCAATGTTATCTGTGCAATCACAAATAATTCTCTAAAAGTGTCAAAAATAATTTATCATTGTCTTTTACCTTAGTTTGTTTTTGCTTTCCTATGTTTTTCTTTTTCTTTGTTGTATAGAATCTGTCTAATACTTTAAAAATAAGAAACACAAACCAAAGCAGCAAGATCTCTTCTCAAAGCTGACACTGATTGTATACCCTTTAATGTAAACCTCTGTCTGAATAAGCTTATAGGATGTAACACATCTTATATGCATTTATGGTAGAAAGTGAGCATATGCTCACAAATCAGATGCCTGCCACAAGGATGTTAAACTCCTGACCAGAAAGCCCAATGTAAAAGAGAACAGATATCTGGAAGAAAGACAGCACTTTGGAAATTGCAAATCATGAGAAGAAATCTGAAATTATTGAATTCCATGCAGAATGAGGAAGATGTAGACATTTTCAAAGTAGTTTGTATAATTTCTGGCAGAAAAATGCTTTTCAAGTGATAAGATTATCTCCAGAGAAGTTAAGCTAATTAAAAATTTACTATATTACAAAGAAATTAGAGTAGGAGTTGCGTATGGACCATAATGGAAAGGATCAATTTCAGTTACAGTGTTTCACCCTCAGTGGAAGGCAATTTTTGTCTAGGAAAGACAACATTTTGCCTAGTTATGCAGATGCAATGTTAACTAAGTTACAATGAAATTATAACATTAGAAAGAGACTCACAATTGCTCATTATGCTGCCATGGTACTTTTGAGGATCCAAGTAAACTTTCTGAGCAGGTACTGGTTTTAGGGTATGGCTGAATGGCAATAAGAAGAATCATGCCTGTAACATGAGGGCAGCCTTGTTGGGTTTTCTGTCCTACACAATTTCCACAGGTGGTAAGTTTCAAACGAAATCACACAACGGTCTCCATAAGTTATAAACTGATTGATTCATAAGGTCAGGCTTTATATTAGCTCTTATAATGTATATTCACCCATTATCATTATCTATGTTAGCCAGATGGCTCAATACCTTTTTCAGTGAGGTAGGTCACATCCTGCTTCTTAGGTGAGTTGGTCAGTACTGGGGAGGAATGGGCTTCATCCTTCCCAGCATTGTCCTGTTCTAATTGTACCACCTTAACTTCCTGTCTGAATGTCCCACCTATACTTCCTGTCTGGCCAATCAGGGTTTATTTAAAAAATGATTGACAGAATACATACAATTTTTGCATACCACTACTTAATCCTCTTTATTTTGAGAAAACAAGAATATCCATAGTCCATTTTTGGGAAATGTGAGTGTAGTATTCCAGCCTACTTCTGGCTGGTTGGAGCACTGATAATATTTTGGGGACCTAAAGAAAATTTAGAGTTATGATCAAGCCCTGAGAATTGATCATATCAGGCATCATCTTGTATCTGTTCTGGATATAGATCTTAGAGATCCAGGTAAGAAATCTTCTTATCGGAGATTTCTCAGGTTGTCTTCCTTAAACAAATATAATTTTTCTTAACTCAGAATGAATCCACAGCCTCTCATTTCCTGTGGAAACAAAAGCAAAGTATCTTATCCAAAGTAGCATAACTTTTGACTTAAATTTTTAAGTCAAGGTATTTTCAAAATACCTACCTTACAATAATTCAGCAGCATTTATAAGCAAATATTTTTATCAACTTTTGCTCCTTTCTCAGCATTCAAACTATCCAAAGATACCATAATAACATACAGTATCAAGATTTTCTGAGTGTTTTCCATCTTTGTGCAACTTTATTTTAAACTCTATTTCATTAATTTTTAATTTTTGTCTTTTGGCAATAGGGTTTGTTTATCTTTATTCTGGAACTCACTTCATAGACCAGAGACTAGACTGTCCTTGAACTCACAGAAATATGCCTGTCTCTGCCTTCCTAGTGCTGAGATTAAAGGTGTGTGCTACCACTCCTTAAACTCACAGAGATCTGTCTGTCTCTACCTCCTAGGCATTGGAATTAAAGTGTGTGCTACCATAACTTAAAGTCACAAAACTCAGTCTACCTCTGTCTCCCAAGTGTTGGGGTAAAAGTTGTGTACCACTACAACCAACTACTCTCTTTCTTTTTTTTCCCCTCAGGACTTTAACCTATTTTTTCAAGCCTGCATATATTTTTAAAACACTGTAAACCATTTAGAGGTTTTCTTCAGCTTTGATTCTTTCTTTAATGTATATTTCCCTTTTTCTGACTACACAAGTCTTTAATTTACAAAGCAATATTTGTAGGACTAAAGGTCTGGCTCTGACTGCTGGATCCAGCTCATTTGTTAGCTTTGTGAAATTCCAGTCTCTTGGTGGAGGTAACATCTTCAGCCATGTTTATTGCCACAGCTCTATGGAAGTTCTAGGTCCTTGCCAGCAAGCAAGCTACAACAACATGTCCACAAACAACACACAAATGCTCTCTTTTTGGTAGGACCTCTTGCCTCAAAGAGTCAGAGTTTTCATGGCAGGACAGCCCTGAAAGCTGGAATTTTAAAATGGTGCAGCTTTTTTCCTGCTATAGTTGAAAAAACGAAAATTATGCAGTCAGCTTTTATCCACACTATTTAAATGTTTCTTGGCAGGACCTTTTAAAGATCTGCAAGGTTTTTCATCTAAAGCTGAGTCAGGAAGCCTGTCTTAGATGAGAGAATAAGTCATGCAGAGCAGACTCAAAAAATTGCTACTACCAAGAAACCATGCATGATGCCATTATATTGTTTTAGAATTACTTGCCAAGCTGTCTCAGACTTTATGTGGATGCACTTGCCCACACATTGGCGCCATTCTGAAACAGGAAGTTCAGCTTGCAGGGGTTTCTGTCCTGCCAAGTTCCCACAGCTGGTAAGCCCAAAAGAAATCACACAGAGGTCTCTCCATAAGATTATAACTTGATTGGACCATTAGCTCATGCTTCTTGCAAACTCTTATAACTTATATTAACCCATTATTCTTATATATGTCAGCCACATGGCCCAGTACCTTTTTCAGTTCACAGGTCACATCCTGTGTCTTTGGTGGTCTGGGAAGGACTGGAGAGGAATGGGCTTCCTGCATCCCAATATTCTCCAGTTTTCATTGCACGACCTTAACTTCCTCTCAGCTTGTCCCACTTATACTTCCTGCCTGGCCAATCAACATTTAGTTAAAACATGATTGACAGAATACAGACAATTCTCCTGCACCACATGTCCACTGTAACTGACACACAGACAAAACACAAAGGTTTATAAAAAATTAATATACTTTAAACGTTTTCTTCAGCATTTATCACAAGATAATAATTATAAATATTGGCCCATAAAGGAGCAATTTAATGCTGATGTATAATTTTGAATAACTATTTTTCTTGTTTTCCTATTTTTGCTACCTTTTTATAGAATCCTGTTGTAGGCTAGTGTCTCCACCCTGCTTTTTTTCAATGACTTTTAGTTTAAATTTAATTAATTTCTTTTTTATTTTGACATGCCTGCAGCCTTCACTCCACATCTACTCCCTCTCTTTCACTTAGTCTCAGCTCTCGCTCTGCTCCTCCACAGTATTCTCACATATGATGCAACTTTCTCATCTGCACCAGCAGAGCTCGGCATCATGAGTTGCTATAACACCATGCAACTCACCTATACTTAGGCAGGGAAATGCAATCCTGCATGAGGAACAGGATTCAAAGTATCAGCCAAAGCCAGTGGGACAGATCATTCTCCAGCTGCCAATTCTCTCACAAATCAATCCATTCTCACAGCTGTCACAAATAAGCAGAGGATTTAGTTGGGTCTCTAATCTAAATTGGTTGTAGGTATGTTCCTCAAGAATTAATAATACTCCTTCAAAATTTTTCATATTTCTTTTTTAATTTCTAATTCCTGAGGTTAAATTTCTTTAATATAAATCATACATTGCAAATATTAAAAGACAGCTCTATTTGTTCTTTCTCTGGTACAAAAAGAATCCCCTCAAGTTCAGGACTTTTCTGAAGCTCACAATATATTTCAAATAAACTTACTTTGTTTATATTGACAAGAAAGACATCATCCATTAATTGATGATATAAAATTATATAAATTGGTCTCTATCTAATAACTTGTATTAACTGAGCAACAGATTTCTGACATATTGTTACATATTTTGCCATAACCTGAGGCAAGACATTCCAATAACTTATAATGTGTTCTTTGAAATCAACTGATGAAACACCTAATGAAATCTTTGACAATCTTGGGAAATTAAGTACATGATGTAAATATAATCTTTTATATATAAAACAATAATTTAGCTAGCTTTGGTATGGAAGAAATAGAAAGCCATGCAGGCTGTAAAGCTCTGATTAGATCTTATTAACTTTCTAATATTAAATTTTATATTCGTCTCTAATTTCAAGACTTCTTTGTGAGGAGAGATTATGCTGTTATTTCAAAATTTAATAGCTGATCTGTTTCTCTATGAATGCCTTCAATGGTCAGCATATCAAAAGAAAAGTGATTTTTTGAACCTGATTTCTCTCATCTGTGGCATGACTTTGTTCTGTATGTTTGGTTTTCCACAACAGATAGTCTCATTTGACAGGCAAGCTTTGCACATTTGTTTTGATTTCCTATGATGTAAGGATTCTAAACTTCTATACTCTATCAAAATTTGCATAAAAGGGCATTTGGGCCATACTGAGCTCAGGTTGCATTTAATTCTTTAAGTTGTTTGAATGGGCACCTAATCTATTATTTTTTTTCTGTGAATCCTTTTGCTCTGTTACTAATAATGCTTTAAATGCTTGCCTTTATACTCCTCTGCTTGTATTTTCTCTGAACTTAGCTGACTTGGAGACGCACAAAAAATTCTGATGGTTGGTTGTACTCCAGGAGAACTCTGCAACATAGGTGAATCGAAAACAACCATTCTGTAGGAAGAGAAGTTGTTTTCTGATAAGAGGAAATTACAGAGTTTCCTACTTCTATGAAGGTGGTATTAATAAATTCCTTAAGCCTAAGATCCTGTTTAATATCTCCACCAGTTTTTACCTCTCAGAATTCATCACGAGAAGAAAAGAACTTGAAGCACTACATTGTGGTACTTAGCATCATCTTCCTATAGCTCACTAGCCTCAGGCTGATCAAAATACCACAGTACTATAAATGCTTCCTCATCTGTCAGTTTCTGTGAAGGATCAAAATGTCTTTTCTCACTTCTAACCATTTCTGTGGTAAGTACCTTTTGCCTTTGATAGGGCAAATGCAAATTCTTCCTTATAATAACCCATCCTGATTTATGATGTTAATAATTTCTATTGCCATTTATTAATAAGGAAGCTGATTTCAACCAATGTATTAACAGAGTAAAGACAGCCTGAATATATATATATATGCTAGGTGGAATCAGGGAGAAGCCATGAAGTTGCTGCCAGAGACAGATGCCTTTGCTGGAGCCTGCCAAAATTTGCTAGTAGACCATGACCACTTGGTGTTGCACCGATTAGTGGATATCAGTTAGTTTTGAATATAAGAGATAGCCCTTGGGGCTGGAGTGATGGCTCAGCAGTTAAGAGCATTGCCTGCTCTTCCAAAGGTCCTGAGTTCAATTGCCAGCAAACACATGGTGGCTCACAACCATCTGTAATGAGGTCTGGTGCCCTGTTCTGGCCTTCAGGCATACATGCAGAGAGAATGTTGTATACATAATAAAAAATATTAAAAAAAGAGATAGCCCTCAATTCTATTTAGCTACAGAACAAACATTTTCTCAAATAATATAGTGTGTGAATTGTTATTTCAAGTCAGGGAAGTTGGGATACAAATTAGCAGCTTCTGCCAACAGATTTTCTAAGAATACACTGTCCACAAAAAAGATTTCCTCTTCTTTGGGATATTAAATTGAATCTCCCGATTGCATGCAATATTTTATGAGTCCAACAATATTGGTAAGTAGTAAGTATTAATCAGTTGTAATTAGAAGAAACACTGCAAATTTTTAGCTCTTTGAGCAAATGAGGAATTGAGTAATATTGGTGTAAAATGATGTTTTTTATGACATGTATAACTAATGTTTAACTCTCTAGTGAATATTTACCAACATGCTCACCATGAGCATTACGTATACGATTGCTTTCTCATTTGTCAAAATTTTTTACCTGTATTTGTTTTTGTTATACTTCAAATCATGTATTTCCCATACCAAGTTATTTTTGTGTTACAACATTTTTTCTAAGTTTTGTAGCCATTTGATTATTTTAAAATCAGTGACTCCAAAACAAAGACACAAAACTCTTTTTAAATCTAAGTTGTGATGATGAAATGCTTTATGTTAAACCTTAGGGTGAAGAAGCTTATATGAGGTATGACATTTCTTAGGCAGTTTAGATAGACAGTGGGCATGTGATCTCCAACAAGATGCCAGATTGCAGCATTCTGGCCCCTTTACTGGGGAGTCTAGTTCTAATAAATATCAGATATCTCGAAGAAATGAATAGTTTTTGCAAATTGCAATAAGGGGAGAAGACTTTGAAATTAGTGAATCTGTAGATTGAGGAACGTGCATCCGTGTCCAAAGATGTATGGATAATTTCAGGAAATAAAATGTTTTTCAACCAAGGAAAATATCTCCAGCCCAGTTCAGTTAATGAAACCTTAACTAGGTAACAAAGAAATAGGATTGTAAGTTTTAAATTGACATGTATACAAAAGAGCAATTTTAGTTACTATTTAACCCTTAGTAGAAAGCTGATTTTGTCTGAGAAGTGGAAAAAGTTTAGCCTAGTGAAGCTAATAAGCATCAACTTTGTTACAATGAAATCAGAACCCTGATGAACCTCACCAGTGCTCAGAAAGGACACAGTTCTTGTCAATAATACATATCTTTTTATATGTAACATAATCAAGTATAACTTGACTGCATAAAAGCACACTTAAAACAGACAAAAAGCAATCACAAAGAATCAGAAGCAGTATGTACTTGTCAGCACAGATTCACAATCAAAAATAGAATGGAGGCTTTCATTTATATAGGTAAAATTGAGACAAAAGCTGCTACACGCTCATTAAGACAATCTGTCATAATTTGGCAGTTTTGTCAGCTGTTAACTTAAGGTAAAGTGCAGGTAAATTACATTTTCTCCTGTGTTCCACTGTCAATTGCTCTGCTTCTTTTCCCAGCACACAGGAAGGAGGGAGACAAAGATGACACACCAGCTCTGGATGAGATCACCAAGGTAAAATGTAGCCTTGTGCTTTCTGATGCTTGGTTTGAGATCTCTCTCCTCATTGGTTCCCAGATAACATAAAAAGGACTGATCTGAGCGATTTTTACCAGTGGGGCTTTGACTAAAGTCCTGCTAACAGCTGGACTTTAGTCAAAGCCCTCTGTAAACAGCACCAGATAAGAAAATGTGTCCCAGAGACCTGCAGGAGAAAAAAAAGCCATAGGAAAACAAGGGATTTGTGAGATCCTGCATGCTACTCCTAAGAGTCACCTCTTCCTGTTTGCAGTGCAGGATATGTACTCGAATCTCAGAAGTCACTGCTTCAGCTGTAAAATCGTGATTCCTGGGTTAGTGTTGGATTCTACATTTTCTGTAATAAAGATTTTCTTAGCAAGTCTATACCTGACAACAAATGGGGCAACAGATCTTATATGCCATTGGAGGCCCCACACAAGTAATTGCTATGTCGGCAAATAGCCTCACACAGCTGGGAATCTGAACATTTCAAGTGTCTGATTCCCCAAAAGTATGTTTAGGGATTCTGACATGGCATTTCTGAATGTGATACCAGTAAGCTGCAATCGGCAGCACAGAATCACAATCGGACATCAACAAGGAGAAAGGGAAAATTTCAGGTTGATAGGCAGGATACAGACCTGTGGGATATGTGATCACCTCCTGGTTAACTCGCAATGATTTCCCCTTTGATAATTGGATTCTGGTCCTAGGTAAACGACCTTATTTCCTGTCATCCATTTTCACTTTCATTTTTTCTGCCGGAGCAAACATTGCGATGGGAGGGAGAAATGAGTCAGCAGCTCTGATGCAGATCTCCAAGGTTACCACAGGCTTTGTTCCTATTGGTGGAATTGAGTTCACTCTCCTCATTGTTCCGGGGGAAATATGACTGCACACAATCCTTCAGTCAGAGGCAAGGAGAGCTAATAATATTGTCAGCATAGCTGGTCCTTCCTAGTCAGGCTCTGGCTTTGTGCCAGCTCTCAGCTGCAAATGTTTATAACCGAAAACCGAATACATTGGTCTAGACACTGCACACTGCTTTTAACAAGTAAATGAGTCAAAGCCCATAAAATTAGCAAAGTGAGGTACCAGTATATTCCCAGTATAGCACTTTTGAGTCACCTGGTATGCTCTGTGCATCAAGTTGATCCTTGCTTCTCACACCTCTCCTATTTAATCTTGTGGCACCACTGTCTCAGAATTGAAACACTGTGTATCTGAAAGGAAATAATTCACTTCAGATTCTAGCATTTGACAAAGTCTAGTGCAGTCCTGACCTTTCCTCTTTTTACTGATTTCCATTTTGCAAATGGATATGATATTGCAGGGTTCTTTCTGTGCATAAAAACTTAGACTCATTAAAAGTATTAAGCAGTAACATATGAAAACACTTCTGTATCTGTCACCAAAGAACCTGAAGTTAGAATAAGTTATAGAAGAGGAAAAATACTTCTCATCACACTATTACATTTTAGGTTCTAACAGGCTCAAATTTGCTCTTTGGGTTGACATAGTGTTTGTGGTTTTAAATATAAATGCTCTTGTATATGATACTTTCACACTTTATTCCCATTCCTAATTAGAAAATTAGACAGCATGAGCTTTTTTTGAAAATCAAGTGTTTATTGATGATGACAGCAAGGTATTACATACTTCCCATGAAAATAATTAACACAAAGATTTTTTTATATAATTGTTTAGAGACACAAAAGCTTAAGTTGTTTATTAGAAAAAGTTTTAAGATCTACAAATATATTTTTAGGTTAGTAATACAAATTTAGATAGGAAGTAATTTTGGTGCAATATTTTGGACTCACAAGATAGTATAGATAATATAGTACTTTCTCAGATGTTACCAAATACAAATGGACTGAGCATTGCGAATGTTACTCTAACCTGATAATTGCTCATATAGCTTGAATGTGTTACAGTAAAAACCTTTCCTTTCTGTTTAGACAAAATGAAGGAAAGGTAGAATATTTCTCACACTGGGTGAAGATGTAACCCTATCCTCCCTCACCTGACTAAGGAACCTTATTGTTGGTTTAATAAAGAGCTGAATAGGAAATAACTATTTAGGAGAGGATAGGCAGAACTTCTGGGCAGAGACAAGAATCTGAGGAGGGAGAGATTCACCATTTTGGGGGAATGTGAGTATAGTATTCCAGGCTACTTCCGGATGATTGGGGTGCTGATAATGTTTTGGAGACCTAATGAAAATTTAGAGTTATAATCAAACTCTGACTGGAGTATCCTGTGAGGCTTGATCATCTCAGGCAGCATCTTGAATCTCTTCTGGATATAGAGCTCAGACATCTGGGCCATCTATTCCTACCGGAGATTTCTCAGATAGTCTTCCTTGATCAAAACTAATTTTTCTTAACTCAGAATGAATCCACAGCTTCTCATTTCCTTTGGAAACAAAAGCAAAATATCTTCTAAAAAGTAACATAACTTTTGACTTCAATTTTGAAGTCAAGGTATTTTCAAAATACCTACCTTAGAATAATTCAGCTGCATTTATAAGCAAATATCCTTTAGCACCTCTTGCTCCTTTCTCAGAATTCAAATAATCCAAAGATAACATAATAACATACAGTATCAAGAGTCTCTGAGTGTTTTCCATCTTTCTACAACTTTATTTTAAACTCTATTTCATTCATTATTAATTTTGGGGTTTGGGAGATAGGGTTTGTTTATCTTTATCCTGGAACTCACTTTATAGACCAGAGACCAAACTGTCCTTGAACTCACAGAAAACTGCCTGTCTCTGCCTCTCCAGTGTTGGGATTAAAGCTGTGTGCTACCACTCCATAAACTCACAGAGATCTGTCTGTTTGTCTCTGTTTCTCAGGCATTGTTTGGAATTAAAGGTGTGTGCTACCATACTTTGAAGTCACAGAGTTCATCTACCTCTGTCTTCCAAGTGTTAGGGTGAAAAGTGTATACCACCACAACCAACTACTCTATTTCTTTTTTTTATTTTAAGGAATTTAACCTTTTTTTTCAAGCTTGAATATATTTTTAACAACCTGTAAACCATTTAGAGGTTTACTTTGTCTTTGAATCTCTCTTTACTGTTTATTTTCTTTTTTCAGAATGTACAAGTCTTTAATTCACCAAGCAATATGGGTAGGATTAAAGGTGTTGCTTTGACTGCTGGATCCACCCCATTCCTTAGCTTTGTGAGATTCCAGGCTCATGGTGGAGGTACCATCTGCAGTCATGTTTATTGTCACAGCTCTATGACATTTCAATGTCCTTGCCAGCAAGCAAGCTGCAACAGCGTGTCCACAAACAAAACTCAAATGCTCTCTTTGTAGTAGGACCTCCTGCCTCAAAGAATCAGTGTTTGCACTGGCAAGACAGCCCAGAAAGCTGGCATTTTAAAATGGTGCAGCTTTTTTCCCTGCTATAGTTGAAAACCAAAAAGCATTCAGTCAGGTTTTTATCAAAGCCATTTAAATGTTTCTTTGCAGAACCTTTTTAAAAAGCTGCAAGGCTTTTCAACTAATTCTGAGTTAGAAAGCCTCTCTGAGATGAGAGTGCTTAGTTGCCTCTATCATGCAGAGCAGAACCAAGAAATTGCTACTACCATGAAACCATGCATAATGCTATTATTTTGTTCTAGAATTACTTGCTAATCTGTCTCAGGCTATGTGAATTCAGTTATCCATATGTTGGCGCTATTCTGAAACATGAAGCTCAGCTTGAGGGGGTTTCTCTCCTGCCAGTTTTTTAATTGAGTAGTTTATCTATGTTAGTGAACTGCAGAAATGGATCTAAATTCTATGCTACCTCACCTCTGTGCTGATTCAGTCCCTGTTGACACAGAGCAGCATACTGCCCACTAATCATAAACACCATTTAACTGGTTTGTTCCTCCAAGCAATTTCAATTATGGTTCCCTGCCACACACTATGCCCTTATGTCTGCACTCTGTGTGCTAAAACCCAATTGGTGAGCTTCAGGCAAGGGGCTGGAGTTTGAGTATACAGATGCAAAGACAGACCGAAACACAGACCTTTAAACACTGATACCAATGCACCTCTTTTTCAACACCATGTAGACTTAAATGCACTGCAGTCAATGGTCAACAGGTGAAAATCCCATCCTCTGATCCTCTAAACTAGGTATTGATTATACTAAACTCAATTAGAAGGTTCTAGCAGGAAAGAGCAGCTGAAGGCCAGGACACATTAGTCTCAACATCTCCACCCTAATTTTTTTTTTTTTTTTATAAAACAGAAGTTCCTCCTTTCTTAGGTCATCTCAGAAGAGTAAACCAGTACCTGTCTTTGGGAGGCCCTTTCCCTGTCTTAGGCAAGCCCTCTTCTGTAGAAATATCCCGTCTATGTAGGAGTCTTCATTGTGGGTGCAGTATTTGCAACCAAACCTGGATACGTTCATATTATTGGCCAATAGACTAAGAGGACTTACTAAGTGACCATATGTTGCATTCTCATGGGTTTTCTGATATTACATAGGATTCAAAAGATGAATGCCCATGAAAACAGGCATTAAGATTGGCAGCAATAGGTCCCCAATCACCATAGGAGCCAGCCTCCCATTTGGGCTATGGTACTCTACCCACCCTTTGGCTAAAGCACTTACAATCTGGTGTGCTAATTTTAACATTTCAAGGGCTATTCAAGTAACCATTGAGTTGTTTCACCACATAAGAAGCATTAGCAATATTAACGGATGTCATAGAAAATCAGTGATGAAAGTGTGAACTAGACATTTGTTGTGCTAGCCATAATCCACCTGCTCCTACAATAGGGCAGTCTCTTGATTTAAATTCAAAAGTCCAGATTTAATGTGGACACTCAGGACATTCTGAGTCTGGAGAGCATCATTGATTTGTCTCACCAGTTTATCCAGGGTGTCTGACACCAATGATATTTGTGTAATTGTAAGTCCTGAAACCATAGCTGCAGCAACGCACACCATGATGACTGCAACCACTGTAGCTCTCTCTCCAAAATCTTGTTTCTCTCGATACAGGGCCATCTCAGTCAGCTTAGCAAGTGGTATGATGGCTTGTACCCAAACCAATAAGGCAGCACTGGCAAGGTGTTCCCAGGAGTTGCTCAGGCCAGTTTGTGAAAGAACAACCAAGAATATCTTTTCTCCCAAAAGGTACTATTCCATAATACAAAAAGGAAAAGAAAAAAGAAAGAAAACTAAAATAGTGCCTGGGCTCTCAGGGAAATATTCCAAAAAAGAAAGGTAGGAACTACTCTCCCTTGTATAGGATTCCTTTTAAAGTAATATTCATAGCCCAATAAATGTAACAAAGCATAAATCATTCAAAGGAAAATGTCTGATTAATAGAAGCCTGTTCTTTCGCCATATTGTTTAAAGCAGTTCCAGGTGTATAGTTTGAGGAGTAGAAAGATGAATACAAGGGACTAGCTTGGCTCACTGATCAATACAAGGGGGTTCCTTACTAGGCTTCACACAGTGCTTTCTGCTTGATTGGGACTCACCAGGAGCCTCATCAAGAGAATGACAGGTGTCATTCTCAGGCTCATCACAGGATCCTTTCTCATCATTTTCCACATCCCAAACATATCACTTTGTTACTCAAATGGGCTTATCTGTTCCTGGAGGAAAAAACACAAACAGCTCCTCTCACGCTAGCCAACAGAGGCATGGGCTCCTTCCATTGTCCTGTAAGAAGGTCTTTCCATAGTACCCATCCTAAGGACTGGGAACTTTTATTCTAATGTTTTTCCATGGCCGGATGACCCTCACTATCCACAGTTATAAAATTTAGAATAAATAAAATAGATGCAAATTGTGAATTGGGAGAGAGAATTTACCCCCCCCATTTTGTGAAATACTGTTTTATTACCATATGCATTATTTCTACTATAGCTTGTTCATTAGGGTTATATGGAATACCTGTAATATGTTTAATGCCATGATTTACACAAAACGTTTGAAATTTTCCACTAGTATATACAGGACCATTATCTGTTTTTAATAACATTAGGTAAGCCCATATAAGCAAAAGCCAGTACACAATGAGCTACCACATCTTAATTTTCTCTCCACTATGCAATGAATCAAAAACTACTTTAGAGCAAGTATCTACTGAAACACGCATATCCAGCTGAGTGTAGGTGGGTATTAACTCCAGCAATGAGTATGTCATGAAAAGGAGCATAGGCAGAACATTTGGTGTTAATTGGTAAGGCAGTGGCTCTGGAGCAACGAGTATGGTGCTACAAAGAAACGAGCATTTAAGTGATATTTTTTATGGAGTTTAGAAGCCTTTTCTTCAGGGCTGGAAAATAATATTTGGGTTTATACATCTGCGAGTTGATTACCCTTTGAGTATCACTGCTAATATGACTTACAAAAATAGGATCCTGCCTGGACCATAATAAATATTGTAGACAACATAATTGTTGTTGTATACAGGACACAGGAGAAATATAAGGAGCAATTTCTAAAGGAGCAATAATTTGAGACAAGTAAATACTATCAGTATATAAATTAATTGACTCACCAGGAAACATTTGCAATGCTAGAATACAGGCTATTATTTCAGCTGCTTGAGCAGAGACATTGCCAACAGGTGTTTGGGATACCATACCCTGAGAAACAACCACAGCATTTCCTTTTGGAGGACCGTCTGTAAAAACTGTTCAAGTTCCCATTAGATGCCTAGGTTTTACAGTTCATGGAAAATTAACAGGATGATTTTTAAAGAAATAAACAATGAATATTGGGGATAATGGCTATCAATTATTGCATCAGTTGATAATAAGTATAGAGTCCAATCATCAGTATATTGCTGTAATGTAACAATTGATCTTTATCATAGGGAAGTACAATTTTGTCTGGATATTTGCCAAAGGTTTGTGTACTGATTTTCCTAGCTTTTCAAAGTAATTGCAGAAGTAACTCATAATGTGACATAACAACACGAGAAGGAGAAATAGGCATAAGTACCCACGTAAAAGGTCCAAATTGACAAAAAACTCCAGTTGGTGCAGAATGAGATGCTAACACTAATAATTGTGTAGGCTTTTCATAATCTACCCTTTGCAAATGCACTTCTTCTATACTCTGTATAAGCATTTTTAAAGGTCTTTTGGATTCCGGAGTAAGTATTCGGGGGGGAGGGGGAGGTGATGAGCAGTCAGTATCTCCAGGTAACATGTCATATAATGGTTTAAGCTCTCCAGACTTAATAGATAGTGAAGGACATATCCATTGCATGTCACCACAATAACATTGACAATTGTGTAAGGTTTTAAAATGAGCATGATCAAACTGCAAGTTCTGTGGTTTAATTTCCCATTTTTGCAAAATATATCCTAGATAAGTATACGGAGGCATGCATTGAAACTTTTCTGGTGCAATAATCAATCCAACAGCTACTAGGGCTTGTTGCAAATCAGCAAATACATCACACATTTTTCCAGACATTTAGCAGCCAATAAAATATCATCCATATAATTAATTATATAAAGATCAGGATTTTTCTGTATAATAGGGTGTAGTGCTGCTACCACATAAGATTGACATATCAGAGGACTATTTGAGATGCCCTGGGGCAATATGACCCAATGGAAGCATAATGCAGGTTGTTTAAAATTGATAGAGGGTAGACTGAAAGCAAATCGAAAGCAATCATCAGGATGCAAAGGAATAGTAAAAAAATAGATTTAAATCCTTTAAATCTATTACATTAAGATGCCAATCATTGGGAATAGCTATGGGAGAGGGAAACCCTTGCAGTAGCGGCCCCATAATTTGCATGGTTCTATTTACTGCACGAAGGTCCTGAAACAACCTCCGTTTACCAGATTTTTTCTTTATTACAAAAATAGGAGTATTCCAGGGGGACGTGGATGGCACTATATGCCCAGAGAGTAATTGTTCTTGTACTAAAGCATGGACTGCCTGCAATTTTTATTCCTTTAGGGGCCACTGTTCAACCCATACAGGGTCATCTGACAACCATGTGATAGGTATGGGTGCGGGCAGTGGGACAGTGACTCATAGTAAAAATGTCCCAGCTCATTGCAGTCCTCCCAGAAGATGAGTAACCTGGTCATCAGGCATTAATATCCGGCCCTGCTGCAAGGTGCCTAGGCCCTGGTCAGCTCGCCATCCCATAGCTGTCATCTCTGAGGTGGCTTTCTGGAGGGGCACCTTTGTAGGTTGTGTTGTTAAGACTGCCCCATCCCCATAGATTGATAGGCAAGCCGGGAAGAACATATGGCTGGAAAACACCCTCATGACCTTCTTCATCATGCCATTTCAATATTTTTGAACCTTTTTGAGGGGTTGTTTGACCTATTCCCTGCAGCTGTACAGTACCTTCTTCTAAGGGCCATGCCTTTTGTCTATATTTTAAGGACAAAACTGATACATCTGCTCTGGAATCTAATATCCCATCAAAACCTTTTCCCTCTATAGTTTTTTAAGATGGGACCATTAATTTAACTGTGCTACCAAAAAAGCAGCCATTCTATGGGATCCAAACTCTTTATTGCCATGGGCTCATCTTTTAGTCCAGAACACAAAAGATAACACAATCAACATATCATACATCTGTACACATTTATCTTTTTGAACTATATACAGTCTATCTTTCCCAAATACATACGTCCCCTCTGGCTGGGGCCATCCCTGTCCACTTACTCCTCTTTCTCGGTTGGACTTCCAATTGCTACATGCATGGCCTGGAACCAAAACCTAGCGAAGGACATCAGGATTAACACATACACCAATCCACCCTCAACTTCCAAGCTCAAACTCTCAGGGTTCCCTTGTTCTCAAAATCTTGGTGGAGACCCCTAATTGCCACACACTACAGCCCTGTGTCTGTGCTCTGTGCCCTACAACCCAGTTCATGATCTTCAGGAAAAGGGCTGTTGGTTGAGAATACAGATGCTGAGACAGACCATCATGCAGACCTTTAAACACTGATACCAAAGCCCCTCTTTATTAACACCATGTAGACTTAAATACACTGCAGTCAATGTTCAACAGGTGAAAATCCCATCCTCTGATCCTCTAAACGAGGCACAGTTTCTAGTAACTTCAATTACAAGCTTCTAGCAGGAAAGAGCAGATCAAGGCCAGGGCTCATTAGTCCCAACATCCAGCTGAAGGCCAGGACTCAATAGTCCCAGCAGTTCCCCTTCCTAAGTTTATACTAAATAGCTATAATCCATTAAACTTCTTTATTAATGAATTCACATTTATATTTATTCACTCTGTGTAAATGAATATTATTGAAAACAGGACAATAGAACAATAGGACAATGTTCATAAGAGAAAAAAATGACATAACATAATTTTTTATCACATTCTGAGTATTTGCATATGGAGACTCCTCAGCATTGCTGTTGTTCAATGTTTGTGATACTATAAAAGAAAAGCAGAGATAATGATATGGGTATTTGTCTAAACACACTGTAATCAGTCTCCAGGTTATATTTTAAATATCCAGATCTTTCTTTATTGAAAATTGAAAATGAGACAAATCTTAAACCGCTATGTTACTTGAAGATTACATGGTTTTGCTTAGTGCATGTGCTGGTGCATGGAAATGGGGTCTGTATGATCCTTTTCGCTCGCTAAGACCCTTGCTTCATGGCTGAAGTGTCAAAGAATGATGTTTGCTACCTCATCTCAGTGATTATTCAGTCCCAGTTGACACAGAGAAACATACTGATGACTTATCATAAACTCCATTTAACCATCTGATTGGAGAGACTCCTAAAAAATCAAACTCCTCTTATTCTTAAGCACTCAGCCAAGAAGCTCTCTCTTCAAGGAGCCCTTCATCTGTTTGGACTAGCATTATCCTTGGTGTAGAAAAGGCAATCATCAGGAAGTCCCATTTGACTCCATTTTGGGTGCTTAGAAATGTTTTAAAAGAATTTTTATCATATGTCAAAGTTTTGGCCCCCAATATGTATGCAAACAAGTAAGTTATTTGTTTGTTCCACCAGAAATAACCACACATATAGCTATTATTAAAGAAAAGTTATCAGTCCATGGATCAGGATCATTACAAGATAAGTCTTACTTCTTAAATTCAGCGATATTTCTTCTCTCTTCTCTGCCTTTTGAAATATTCTTAATAATATCCTTTTCTTAATATAGCAATTTCAGTTTTTTCCCTTTTTCTTTCATGACTCTGAGACTCCTAATTTTTTCTCAGCTACATCAAAGTAAGTTCTCCTACCTAAGCTTATAGTAACTAGCTATAAAGTCAAGATATGGTTCTTTTGCCTAAGCTTATACTCACTAGCTATAATCCATTTAGTTTTTTATTAAACAATTCACAGTAATATTTATTTATCCTGTGTAATGGAATATTCCATATACTCTCCTTGAATTTTCAACACACACCACCTTTTTATTTTATTCTCTTTATATCCTAATGGAGACATATATTTTCATCATTTTCATTTGCTTAACGGTTTTCTGTTTAAAATCTATTCAGGATAATATTTAGGAATTTATTATTTTATGTTTAGTCTAATATATCTGTATTGTTTCCTTACATATTTCAATAATTAAGCAGCAATTTATCTTGAATACTCAGGACTAGAAGCTGAATAACAGCCACATGGACAGGGAAGTTAAATCTGCTCAGGTTTTCCTTAACTTTTTACAACAATATTGACTGTGACCTACAGCTGCCTTAAGGTAATGTAAACCTTCTAACAGGTCCCTTTATTCATCATGCTGTGTCTCCATTCTTTGATATGGTGCAATCAAATCAACACAATTTCCAAGAACAAAAGCACTTTGATTATAATTATTTCTATGACATAGAAAATCTCATAAAGAGAACGATTCCAGTATATATTTTTTCTTTCTAGTACTTTCAATTGTTCAAATGCAAAATTAAAATTAACACACCAACTTATATTTAAAGGCTCTCTTTTCCTTGATGTCTGTTTGCCTTCCAGCATAACAGGACAGAAAGGTTAACACAGGTATTTTCACTATACATTTATTTTATTTCATACTCATCCTGTTTAGGTCCATTGTTTTAATCTGAAATTCTTCCTTATTATTGTACTATTGCATGGAATATGCAGCAGTATTCTCTAGGCTGTTCTTTTTTTTTTTATTCTATGTGTCAGAATGATATGGATATAGACCAGGGACTTGCTGATTTTCTGACATGAATATCCACTATTCAGAGAATAGAATGTAAAACTGAAGGAAACCAAAGCAATACATGATGACTTGGAAGAAGTAAAACAAATTGTCTTGTATAGTGGCTATCAGTGTGTTGTTTGAGCTATATTCACTTTTCTGTTTTACTTTGCTATTATTTTAAGGCTACTCTGTGAAAGGAGAAGAAGTCACATTCAACAATCTGCTCATTTGGAAGGTTGGAAATCTAAAATATATTTTTAGAACACTCATATTTAAATGGTCACATATTGTATTACACATTTCCAGGACATTTGAGATGTATTGGAAAAGGATTGTATCTGAGCCAGGCTAAACTGGCAAATTTCATTTTCAAAGAGAAAACCTATCTCAAATCAGCTAATTTTAATAAATATCTGCAATAAATCAGTATTTGATTATTAGCACATTTGTACACTTCAATTCCCAACAATTATTATTAAATACATAATTCTTGTATAATATCTAGTGCTCAAAAATCCCAGTATTCGTACTGGGAACAGTAAAGACCCTACACTCATTAGAGTCACTATTTGATTTAAGGTGCTAATTGAAAAGGAGAGCTAGGCTTCTTTTTAAAAAATGCCTGATATGAGGAACTATTTTTATTCCAGCAGATGGTGCCATACTGATGGACATAAAACTGCCTTAAATGAACTTAGCTGTTTTTACAGAGTGAAAAAATATGTATTTCTGATGCTAGAGTGGTATTGGAATCTTAAGAAGAATTTTACTGTTGAGAATATGGTAGGTTGTTTCAAAGCACAGTTTGTATATATCCATATTAAGAAGATATTATATATATATATATATATACATACATATATATAAATTGCATGTGAGGAACAAAAATTATGAAGACTACTTTCAAAGTTATCTGTGCAATAACAAATAATTCTATAGCAGTCTCTAAAATAATATATCATTGTCTTATCCCTCAGTATTTGGTTTTTGTTTTCCTATTTTTTATTTTTCATTGTTTTACAGAATCTGTCTGATACTTTAAAAATAAGAAACACAACCCAAACCAGCAAGATTTCTTCTGAAAGCTGAGCACTGATTGTATGTACTTTATTGTAAATCCCTGTCTTAATAAGCTTATAGGATGTAACACATCTCCCATGCATTTATGGTGGACAGTGAGCATATGCTTACAAATCAGATGTCTCTCACGAGGATGATGAAATCCTGACCGGGAAGCCCAATATAAAAGAGAACAGTTATCTGGAAAAAGAGAGCACTTGGAAATTGCAAATCTATAGTGAGGAGCTGTGGGCCACATTCCTGCTGCCCTGCTCTTGGCTGCCTGGCTAGCTTATGCCCCAAAATAACAACACACAAACTATATTCATTTAAACATGCCTGGCCCATTAGTTTCAGCCTCTTACTCACATCTTGATTAGCCCATATCTAATAATCTGTGAAGCACCAGAAAGATTCTAGCTTATGTCCATCTTGGGCCAGAGCTTCAACGTGTCTGTCTCCCTGAGGAGAGGCAAAGAAATCTGACTAACTTCCCAGCATTCTGTTCTGTCTACTCCACCCACCTATAGGCCGGCCTATCAAATGAGCCAGGCAGTTTCTTTATCAACCAATGAAATCAACTCAAACAAAAGACCCTCCCATATCACAAATCATGAGAAGAAATCTGAAATTATTGAATTCCATGCAGAATGAGGAAGATGCAGACAGTTTAAAAGTAGTTTGGATAATTTCAGGCAGAAAATACTTTTCAAGTGATAAGAGTATCTCCAGAGCAATTAAGCTAATTAAAAATTTACTATATTACAAAGAAATTAGAGTAGGAGTTGCATATGGACCAATAATGGAAAGGATCCATTTCAGTTACAGTATTTCACCCTCAGTGGAAGGCAGGTTTTTGTTT
Organism: Arvicola amphibius; assembly: GCF_903992535.2. NCBI lineage: Eukaryota > Metazoa > Chordata > Mammalia > Rodentia > Cricetidae > Arvicola > Arvicola amphibius. Next base: position 130,966,935 of record NC_052058.2, read on the forward strand.
ATAAAAGAAAACATTTTACCTAGTTAAGCTGATGCAATGGTAACTAAGTTACAATGAAATTATAATATTAGAAAGAGACTCACCATTGCTCATTATGCTGTCATGGTACTTTTGAGAGTACCAAGTAAAGTTTCTGAGCAAGTATTTGTTCTAGGGTATGGCTGAATGGCAAGAAGAATTAAGCTTGTAACATGAAGCCCCACTTGTTGGGGTTCTGTCCTACCCAGTTCCCACAGCTGGCAAGTCCCAAAGAAAATCACACACAGGTCTCCATAAGTTATAAACTGATTGACCCATTAACTCAGGATTTTTTTTACTAGCTCTTACAATATATATTAACACATAATACTTATTTTTGTTAGCCAGATGGATCAGTACCTTTTTCAGTGGGGCAGGTCACATCCTGCCTCTTCGGTGGTCTGGGCAGGACTGGGGAGGAAAGGGCAACTGACACAGAGACAAAACACAAAGGGTTCTAAATAAAAATTTTAATATATTTTTAAAGTTTTCTCCAGCATTTACCACAAGATAATCATTATAAATATAGACCATAAAGAAGCTATTTAATGTTTGATGTATAAGTCTGAATCACAATTTTTCTTATTTTTCTATTTATTGAATCCTGTTGTAGGCTAGTGTCTCCTCCATGCTTTTTTTTTTTTTTTTTTTTTTTTTTTTTTGGTTTTTTCGAGACAGGGTTTCTCTGTGGCTTTGGAGCCTGTCCTGGCTGGAACTAGCTCTTGTAGACCAGGCTGGCCTCGAACTCACAGAGATCCGCCTGCCTCTGCCTCCCGAGTGCTGGGTTTAAAGGCATGCGCCACCACCGCCCGGCCCTCCATGCTTTTCTTTCAATGACTTTTAGTTTGAATCTAATTAATTTCTTTTTTTTTATTTTCTGACATGACTTCAGCCTTCACTCCACATCTACTTCCTCTCTTTCATTTAGTCTCAGCTCTTGCTCTGCTCCTCCAAAGTATTCATACCATATGATGCAACTTTCTCATAGGCACCAGCAGAGCTTGGAATCATGAGTTGCTATAACACCAGGCACCTCACCTATACTTAGGCAGGGAAATGCAATCCTGCATGAGGAACAGGTTTCAAAGTATCAGCCAGAGCCAGTGAGACAAATCATTCTCCAGCTGACAGTTTTCTCACCAATCAATCCATCCTCACAACTGTCACAAATAAGCAGAGGATTTAGGAGGGTCTAAGGAGCCACAGGGGTTGTAGGTATGTTTCCCAAGAATGACAAATAGTCATTCAAAATTTGCCATATTCTCTCTTAATTTCCAGTTACTGAGGTTAAATTTCTTTAATATAAAACATATATTCCAAATATTAAAAGACTGCTGTATTTGTTCTTCTCTGGTGCAATAAAATCCCTGAAAGTTCAGTACTTTGCTGAAGCTGACAATATATTTCAAATAAACTGACTTTGTTTCTATGGAAAAGAAATGCATTATCCATTAAAGGATGATATAAAATTATGGAAATTGATCTCTAATAACTTGTATAAACTGAGCCACAGGTTTCTGGCATATGTTACATAATTTGTCATACCCTAAGGCAAGACATTCCAATAATAACTTCTAATTGTTTTTTTAAAATCAACTGATGAAACACCAAATGAAATCTTTGACAATCTTGGGGAATAAAGGGCATGATGTAAAAATAAACTTTTATATATTAATAATAATTTAGCTATCTTTGGTATGGAAGAAAGAGAAAGCAATGCAATCTGTTAAGCTCTGGTTAGATTTTATTAACTATCTTTTATATTATTATTATTATTATTATTATTATTATTATTATTATTATTATTGTTATTATAAATTTTCACCTCTTCCTCTCTTTCCATTTCCCTCCCTGTCCATCCACTCCCCTCCCCTTTTCTCTCCAGTCCAAAGAACAGTCAGGATTCCCTGCCCTGTATGAAGTCCAAGGTCTTCCCCACTCCATCCAGGTCTAGGAAGGTGAGGATCCAAACAGACATGGTTCCCACCAAGTCAGTACAGGCAGTAGAATCAAAACCCAGTGCCATTGTCCTTGGCTTCTCAGTCAGTCCTCCTTGTCAGCCACATTCAGAGAGTCCAGTTTGATCACATGCTCCATCAGTATCAGTCCAGCTGGCCTTGGTGTGTTCCCATTATATCAGACTCATTGTCACAGTGTGTGGGTGCACACCTAGTGACCCTGACTTCCTTGCTCATGATCCCTCTTATTCTGCTCCTCATTTGGACCTTAGGAGCTCAGTCCAATACTTCATTGTAGATCTCTGTCTCTATATCCATCCATTGCCAGTTGAAGGTTCTATGGTGATATGCAAGATATTTATCAATGTGGCTATAGTATAGGTCCAGTTCAGGCGCCCTCTCTTCAGCTGCTCAAGGAACAAGCTGGGGACATCTCCTTGGTCACCTGGGAAACCCTCTAAGCCCAATCTCTTGCCAACCATCAAATGGCTCCCTTAATTAAGATATATATTGCTGACTGCATCATCCTGAAAAAACTCATCAGGTCCCTGCCTTATTTAAGTAGTCATTTTGCTATCCAGAAGACAGAAGTGTATCACAGCCATTCTTATAATTGCACCAATTTGGGTGTATGCTGTTATATCAAAATTTAATTGCTGATCTCTTTCTCTATGAATGCCCTCAATTATAAGCATATCAAAAGAAAAGGGAATTTGTTGAACCTGAACTTTCTCATCTGTGGCATGACTTTGTTCTGCATGTTTGGTTTTCCACAACAGATAGACTCCTTTTGACAGACAAGCTTTGCTCATCTGTTGCCATTTCTATGAAGTAAGGCTTCTAAACTCCTGTTCTCTATCAACATTTGGATCAAAGGGCATTTGGGCCATACTGAGTCAGGTTGCATTTAATTATTTGAGTTGTTTGAATGAGATTAGGGCACCAATCTATTATTTTTTTCTGTGAGTCCTTTTGCTCTGTTACTAATAACATTTGAAATGATTACCCTTTCTCTCCTCAGCTTGTATTTTCTCTGAACCTACCTAACTTGGAGACACACAAAAATTTCTGATGGTTGGTAATACTCGACGAGGACTGTGCACCATAGGTTGATCTAAAACAGATATTCTGTGAGAAGAGAAGATGATTTCTGATAAGAGGAAATTACAGAGTTTCCTATTTATATGAAGGTGGAATGACTAAATTCCTTAAGCCTTTAAGATCCTGCTTAATATCTCCACCAGTTTTTACCTCTCAGCATTCCTCACAAGAAGTAAAGAACTTGAAGCTCCACATTGTGGTACTTAGCAGCATCTTCCTATAGCTCACTAGCTAAGGCTGATCATAATCACACAGTACTATAAAGGCTTCCTTATCTGTCAGCTTCTTTGGAGGAACGGTATGCCTTTCTCACTTCAAACCATTTCAAGCGCAAGTAACTTGTGGTTTCATAGTGCAACATTAAAGGATTTTTTTGTGATCCTACAAGGTCCATATTCATTATAATGATCTTGGATTTTCACCTTAATTTTTCTATGTCCAACATACTATGCATGTAAACTCAAAGGGAGAGCTGCTCTACAAATTCTAAAAATGTCTGTTCTTGCCACTGTTCCAACTTAGCTCCTCTTGTTTTTAAAATCTAGAAGCAATCACATAGACAGTTGATTACTGATTTTCTGCCCTCATATTTATGAATTTATTTACAATTATATACCTATGTTATTCAACTCATGTTCACTTTTACTTTCTTCCAAAATGTATACTCTTTACTTCCCCTGTGGTGTTCTTGACTTGTGGTGTCCATCATGCTATACCTCCATACTGAATCCTTACTTCCAAAGAGCCATTACTCAGTGTACTGACCAACCTTTTTCCATACTGTGGCAGAATTTAGGATTAAGATAGAAATTATCAAAAGAAAATTTATACACTTTTAAGAGCATCCAGTGAATACTACTATATGCCCCAAGTTTATTATTCAAAGTTTTTATGTAACTGGATCAAAAGAGTTGGGAGGGGACATTGTTTCCTTGCCATGATACAATTACCAAACAAAGTAATTACCATCACACATCTTCAAACAAAGAGTAACCACACACAAGGACAAAATATCTTTATGGCTTGGCACAGTTTGCTGTAACCATATGTTAGGTCAGAGCATCCTGGCTCATACCCTTGAAAGAACAAGAGTAGGTTGAACTCCCTGAACTTTAGAAAAGGTGAAACAGCTTCATTTCTCAGAACACTTGTTACAAGATGGCTTCTTGTTCATACCAGTTGCGAGGAACTGAAATAGTCTCACAGAAACTATATTAATTAAAGCACTGCTTAACCCATTAGCTCTAGTTTTTAATAGGCTAACTCTTACATATTAATTTAACCCATTTCCATTAATCTGTGTTTCACCATGTGGCTCTGACTTACCAATTAAAGTTCTAGTGTCTGTCTCTGTAAGGGCTACATGGTTTCTCACTGAATTTACCTTTCATCCTCTCAGCATTCAGTTTAGTATTCTCCCCATAGCTCTGTTCTCAAATTTCTCTGCAATAGGCCCAGTTCCTTTATTAAACAATGTTATTCACAGCATCCTGAAGGAAATCCCACTTCACCTCCTTTTTTCTATTTAAATAAAAAAGTAACGTTTTAACTTTAACATAGTAGAATTACAAGTAACAAAATAGTTATCAAACAAGAATTACAGTTACAATATTTATATCTACTAGATCTTTAATCATAACTAGGGGAAACTATAACTATAATTAAATATCCTTTAACAACATCAAAGATGCCAAAAGTATGTATTCTTCAAGCCTCTCAAAAACAAAAAGAATATGGCAGTAAAATGTATTAAAAACTTAGGACTTTCCATGACAATGAGACACATACACATCTGCTCTTGGCAACAACAATTACTCCAAAAGGAAGAGGGGCTTCTAGGAAGTTACTTATATAGTTTGCTAGTCATTTGGGCAAGGAATTATACTTTTTGTGGACTGCTTGATGATATGTATGAATTAAATATGCAAGACCCATAGAAAAATGACTGCTGTAACTGCTTGAAGAAGGTGAGACAGTTCTTAAGAGATCCTGCTTCAGGAAAGAGTCGGCAAGACTTTCTTCAGGACCCAGAACAAAATGACTGAGAAACTGCCAGTATATGTGGAACTGTATTTGATATTTCCTGATGAAGTCTGCAGAAACTATGGTCCATTAAGCTGAACATGATGCCTGAAAATGTACAGAAGTTTGGGTTACTGTCCAGACAATGTGGTAACTCTCTTAATTCTAGAGTTTTGGTAGTTCAATGCACTTCCTCTTAACTTATGTAATATCATATCTTTCTGGAGATGCTGATGGAGTTGAATAATAAATAGTTATAGTTTCCTTAGTATGATGAAATACAAATAGATACAAATATCATATAAGTGTACTTCTTGCTAGAAAACTGTTTTCGTTATATGCATTTTTACTTTGTTAAAATTAACACTTTCTGTTTAATTTACAAAAGAAAAGGGAAGGTGAATGTTGGGAGGTGATGTATGCTTTTAGTATCTTCTATTGTCATTTGTTAATAAGGAAGCTGATTTCAACCTATGTCTTAACAGAGTAAAGACAGCCTGAAAGAGATATATAGAGAGTAAGTGGAAGTCAGGGGGGAAACCACTGAAGCTGCTACCCAGAGACAGATGCCTTTGCTGGAGCCTGCCATCATTTGCTAGTAGGCCATGAGCTCTTGGTGTTGCAAGATTAGTGTAGATTGCTTAGTTATAGGAATATAAGACCCAACTCGCAATTCTCTTAAGCTTTTAGGCCACACATTTTCTCAAATAATATAGTGTTTGAGTTGTTATTTCAAGTATCAGAAGCTTTGTTACATATTAGCAGCTTCTGCCAACAGATCTTCTAGAAATACACGTCCACAAAGAAGATTTCCTCTTCTTTGAGATATTAAATTGAATCTCCATTGCATGCAATATTTTCTGAGTCCAAGAATATTGGTATAGTAGTAACTATTAATCAGTTCTAATTAGAAGAAACACTGCAATTTTGAGCTCTTGACCAAATGTGGAAATTGAGTAATTTGGTGTAAAATTGATGTTTTTTATGACAGGTATATGTTAATGTTTAACACTCTAGTGACTCATTTACCAACACGCTCATCATGAGAATTACATATGCTTTTGCTTTCTTATGAAGACCTTCCTTTGTCAAAATAGTTTATCCTTTTTTGTTGTTTTGGTTATACTGAAATCTTGTATTTCCCATACCAAGTTATTTCTGTGTTCCACTATTTTTGGTAAGTTTTGTAGCCATTTGACTATTTCAAAATCAGTGACCTCCAATACAAAGACACACAAATCTCTTCTTAAATCTAAGTTTGTGGATAATGAAAACTTTATGTTAAACCTTAGGGTGAAGAAACTATATGAGGTATGAAATTTCTTAGGCAGTTTTGATAGACAGTGGGCATGTGATCTCCAACAAGATGTCAGATTCCAGAATGCTGGCCCCTTTACTGGGGAGTCTAGTTCTAACAAATATTAGATATCTCGAAGAAATGAATAGTTTTTGCAAATTGCAATAAGGGGGTGAAGACTTTGAAATTAGTGAATCTGTAGATTGAGGAACGTGCATCCATAGTCCAAAGATGTATGAATAATTTCGAGAAGAAAATGCTTTTCAACTAAGAAAAATACCTCCTGCCCAGTTCAGTTAATGAAACCTTAACTAGGTAACAAAGAAATAGGACTGTGAGTTTTAAATTGACATGTATACAATGGAGCAATTTTAGGTACAGTTTTAACCTTAGTAGAAAACTAATTTTGTCTGAGAAATGGAGAAAGTTTAGTCTAGTTGAGCTAATAAGCATCAACATTGTTACAATGAAATCAGAAACCTGATTAACCTCACCAATGCTCAGAAAGGACACAGTTTCTTGTCAATAAACACATATCTTTTTTGTACATATTCAATTATAACTTGACTGCAATAAAAGCACACTTAAAACAGACAAAAAGCAATCACAAAGAATCAGAAGCAATAGGTACTTGTCAGCACAGATTCACAATCAAAATAGAATGGAGGCTGTCATGTATATAGGTAAATTCGAGATCAAAATTGCTATAAACTCATTAAGACAACCTGTAATACTTTGCCCGTTTTGTCAGCAGGTAAATTACATTTTATCCTGTGTTCCACTGTCAACTGCTCTGCTTCTTTTCGCAGCACACAGGAAGGAGGGAGACAAAGATGACTCACCAGCTCTGGATGAGATCACCAAAGTAAGTGCAGCCCTTTCATTCAGGTGTCTGGTTTGAGATCTCTCTCCTCATTGGTTACGAGATGGCATAACAAAAATGATCTGAGGTGTTTTTAACCAGTGGGGCTTTGACTAATGTCCAGTTGTTAGCTGTTAGTCCTGTTAGCAGGACTTTAGTCAAACCTCCCTATAAACAGCCCCAGATAAGAAAATGTGTCCCAGAGACCTGCAGGAGAAAGAAGCAATAGGAAAAGCAAGGAATTTGGGAGATTCTGCATGCTACTCCTAAGAGTCACCTCTTCCTGTTTGCAGTGCAGGAAATGTACTCGAATCTCTGAAGTCACTACTTCAGCTGTAAAATCGTGATTCCTGGGTTAGTGTTGGATTCTACATTTTCTGAAATGAAGATTATTTTAGAGGTCTAAACTTGGCAACAAACGGGGCAACAGATCTTATATGCCATTAGAAGTCCCACTTAAATAATTGCTATGTCGGCAAATAGGCCCCACACACCTGGGAATCTGAACAATTCAAGTGTCTGATTCCCCAAAAGTATGTTTAGGGATTCTGACATGGCATTCTCTGAATGTGATACCAGTAAGCTGCAATCGGCAGCACAGAATCACAATCGGCCATCAACAAGGAGAAAGGGAAAATTTCAGGTAGATAGGCAGGATACAGACCTGTGGGATATGTGATCACCTCCTGGTTAACTCGCAATGATTTCCCCTTTTGATAATTGGATTCTGGTCCTAGGTAAACGACCTTATTTCCTGTCATCCATTTTCACTTTCATTTTTTCTGCCAGAGCAAACATTGAAATGGGAGGGAGAAATGAGTCAGCAGCTCAGATGCAGATCTCCAAGGTTACCAACAGGCTTTTGTTTCTATGGTGGAATTGAGTTCACTCTCCTCATTGTTCCTGGGGAAATATGACTGTACACACACTTCTTCACTCAGAGCCAAGGAGAGCTAATAATATTGTCAGCATAGCTGGTCCTTCCTAGACAGGCTCTGGCTATATGCAAGCTCTCAGCTGCAAATGTTTATAACCGAAAACCGAATGTACATTGCTCTAGACACAGCATACTGCTTTTTCCAACTAAATGAGCCAAATCCCATAAAATTAGCAAAGTGAGGTACCAGTATATTTCCAGTATAGCACTTGTGAGCTCACCTGGTATGCTCTGTGCATCAAGTTGATCCTTGCTTCTCACACCTCTCCATTTAATCTTGTGGGCACCACTGTCTCAGAATTGAAACACTGCTGTATCTGAAAGGAAATAATTCACTTCAGATTCTAGCATTTGACAAAGTCTAGGGGAGTCCTGACCTTTCGTTTTTTCTCTGAGTTCTATTATGACTTTAAATATGCATTTTTTCTGCATAAAAACTAGTAATCATTGAAAAGATTATCTACTAATATAAAAGCATACCGTTCTGTCACCAAAGACTCTGAAGTTAGAATAAGGTATAGAAGAGGAAACATACTTCTATCATACTATTGCTTTTTAGTGATGTGGGAGAGTCTTCTGTTTAGTTGATTTCATTGGTTAATAAAGAAACTGTCTGGCTCATTTAATGGCCCAGCCCTTAGGTGGGTAGAGTAGACAGAAGAGGAAGAAGGAAGTGAGGGTAGATGTCTCAGTCAGATGCCATGTCTCTCCTAAGTGAGGCAGATGCCATGCCTCTCCTCAGGGAGACAGATGCAATGAAGCTCCTGCCAAGATGGATGTATGCTAGAATCTTCCCGGTTAAGGCACCACTTCATGGGTGCTATACAGATTATTAGATAAGGGTTAAAAAGATGTAAGAGGCTGAAACTAATGGGCCAGGCAGTGTTTTAAAAAGTACAGTTTGTGTGTTGTTTTTTCGGGGCATAAGCAAGCCAGGCAGCCTTGGAGCGGGATGGCGGGGAACTCAGCCTGCAGCTCTTCACTATATTTAAGGCTTTCACAGGCTCAAATTGTTGTTTGGGTGACATAGTCCTTTGTGTTTTTTAAATTTAAATGCTCGTGTATATGATACTTTCACACTTATTTACCATTCCTAATTAGAAAATTAGACAGAATGAGCTTTTTTTGGACATCAAGTGTTTATGATGCATCGAGGTATACAGACTTCCGCATGAAAATATATTAAGACAAAGATTTTTTAGACATGTTTAGAGACATAAAAGCTTAAGTTGTTTATTAGAAAAGGTTTATGATCTACAAAGATATTTTTAGGTCAGTAATACAGTTAAGATAGAAAATCTTAGGTACAAAAGTTTGAACTCACCAAGATAGTATAGATAATAGATACCGTCTCAGAAGTTACCAAATACAAATGGACTGAAACATTGAGAATGTAACTCTTACCTGATAATTGCTCATATAGTTTTATTGTGTTAGAGTAAAACCTTTCTTTCTGTTTGGACAATTGAAGGAAATGTCGAATATTTGACACACGGGTAAGGTGTGTCCCTATCCCTCCATCACCTGCCTAAGAAAACGTTCTGGTTTGTTTAATAAAGGACTGAATAGGAAATAACTAGTTAGGAGAGGATAGGCAGAACTTCTGGGCAGAGACAAGAATCTGAGGAGGGAGAGATTCACCAGGCAGACATGGAGGAATTCAGGCTTATGGGAGTGAGGAAAGGTAATGAGACCCGTGGCTGAATATAAATAAACAGCTTAACTTTTATGTGCTAGTTTGGAACAATCCTAAGCTAAGGCCAAGCTTTCATAATTAAAAAAAAAAGTCGGAACCCTGATGGCCCCTTGGCCTGGAGAGGGGAGGGAGGGGAGGGAAGGGGAAGGAGTGAGGGGAGGGTAGGGGGGAGCGAGGAGGGGAGGGTAGGGGGAGAAGGAGGGGAGGAGATGGAAATTTTTAAATATAAAAAAATAAACCATGAAAATAAAAAGTCCCCAAATCATTATTTGGGAGCTAGTGATTGACAGAAGGCTCAGTTACCTTTGCCTAAATGATGGTATCTTTTTGCCATGCACAAGTTTTTCAGTTTCTTGAGATCCAATTTATTCATTTTTGATCTCACTGCCTGTGCTAACAGTGTGCTATTCGGAAAGTCTTTGTTACTGTGTTTTGTTGTTGTATGCTTTGAACAAGGGCAGATCTTATCTTGAATCTTCCATCTCAGACTGTAAATGCCTATGTCTGCTAGTAATGTTGAGACTGGAAAGCATTGGTACTTTGGAATCAACAGCCTCCATTTGAATCTGTTAGAATATTTTTGCCATCTTTACAGTATAAATATATGAAGCTTTCAAGTAGGTTTAAAGACATGAAACATTAGAACATAGTACCACACAGCCTCTTATTTTCTATGGAAAGATCTTCCCTGCATATCATTATGTAATTTTCCACATAGTGCCAAAGAACATCTCTGATGAGGTTCAAAGGATGCTCAGACATATGAACATATTAATATTTCATTAGGACTCAGTTTTTCTTGCATTTGACTCTGGAAAAATAAAATATAATATTTTTATGTAAGTCTGTCACCATTGTAGGCTTAGATTTCCTCATCATTATGGCTCACTGAGTAATGCTTTTTATCTTATTGTCATAATAACAATATTTACTTGATTTCTGTCCTAAATTTTGGTTCCTATGACAAAAATGTATCTGAAGACTTCTTTCTATTTTCTCTTTTCAGTCCTGTAGCTAATGAAAGTGAAAGATATTGGTCATGCAAATTTGAGGGTTAACCTGCCATCATAGTACAAGTCGTAATCCCATTTAAATTACAAATAATAGCAGATGTATTAAAATTCTATGATGATGAAAGTATGTAGGATCTTCCAAAACTGGTTCTTTCCAACATAATGGCAGTTGTAAGCATATTTTTTGAAGTCGTCTGTGAATCTCCAGTTTTGCATTTATAGCCATGACTTTGGCCAATAAAAAATTGAAATAACACATTACTTGGATCTAAGTGAGAAAAAGCTGATATCCCTTCATACTATATAGACTTGAGTTTTACAAGCTCTCTCCTAATATAATATAAAGAAAGCATCTCAATTACTTTCAAATTTTTTATGCTTATGTATGTGTACATGTTTGAGTTTGACAATGAATAATTATATTTACACATACATATGCATGTATGAGTACACTTTCTTAATGTAGATTAGAATTTCATACATGAGTACTGTATTTATGTTATTTCACACAGGGAGTAAGAATTCCAGAACTCAGGAGCTGGGAGTATAAACCAGAAGTTTTTTAAGTTGCCACATTGCAGGGAACAGAACAGTGAAGGCCACAGTTAGCTGGGAGGGAGAAATGAGTCAGCAGTTCTGATAAAGATCTCCAATGTTTGCACAGGATTTGTTCTTATTGGTGGAATTGAGATCATTCTCCTCATTAGTTCATATACAGGAACAATTTGAATGCACACATTCCTTCAGTCAGAGGCAAGGAGACCTATAACATTTTCGCATAGTGAGTCCTTACTATTCAAACTCTGGTTATGTTCCAGTACTCAGCTGTCATGTTCATAACTGAAACCTGAATGTCCATTTGCCCAGACAAGGCAGACTGCTTTTGGATCCTAAATGAGACAAAGCCGATGAATCTAGCCAAGTTGGGTATTGTTTTATTCCCTGTATTAGTGTTCTGAGTCACTGCTACTGGCTCTTGTGCAGCAAGTAGCTCCCTGCTTCTGAAACCTCTGATTCTCTTGAAACATGAGGCACCAATCTTTCAGTCTTGAAACACTGCAGTGTCTGCAAGGAAATATTTCATTTCAGAATTTAGCATCTGACAGAATCTAGGGGAGTCATGTTATTTCCTCTTTTCTCCAAGACCCATTGTGGGAATGGTATGGCACTGTACTTTTTTCCTGAAAACTTGGAGTCATTGAAAATACTAAGCAGTTACATCTAAAGGCACTACCCTGCCTGCCACCATAGACTCTCAAAGCAAAATAAAGTATAACAGAGGAAAACATACTTTTATCATCTATTGTATTTATCATGTATTGTATTTCTCAGGGCTCATCTTTGCCTTCTTGGTTGTCATAGTCTTTGAGTTTTGTCATATAAACTATTGTATATGATTCTTTCCTATTTGTATGCCCATTCCTATTTAGGAAATCAGGTAGTATGAGCTTTGTTGAAAATTAACTATTAGTGATGATGACAAAGAAGAATTACATACCACTGTTGAAAACAGTTAACACACCAGATTTCTTTGTTATTGTGTGTGTTGCTTTGTTATTTTTATGTAAGTTTGTTATAATTTTAGTCTTAGATTCCTAGTCATTAAGACATTGTATGTTTTGACTTCTAGCAGAAAGTTTTCATAACAATAATTACTTGAGTTCTCCCCTGACATTTGGCAGCTATGGCAAAAATATATCTCATGCTAATTTTTATCCATTAACATGAGGATTAACCCTCAATTCTAGCACAAGTAGGCAATTTCAGCTAAGTTCTAAATAGCAGCAAATGTATCCCCATTCTTTGAATATGAAGTTTGTACGAACTTCCTAAATACCTTCATTCAATGATTTTTGGGAGTGTCAACATTTGTTGTATGCTTCCTGAACTAAAGCAGTAGGATCAATCCAGCGTATCTGCTGTTTGTAAGTAATCCATAGATACAAGAGATAGGAGCAACATTGAGGAATCTCCCATACATAACCATATAGCAGCATGTAATTAGGCCTCAGTTTGTTTCTATTTGACTCTGACAGAGTAAAATAGATTGTTTCTGTATAAGTCTATTAACATTCTAATATTATATTCCTGGCCATTAAAATAATGTCGGGATATTCCTTCCCAATTATGGTCTTAGTCATAATTCTTACAGTTACTTGAATTTTCTATTGATTTTTGACTGCTTTGGTGAAAATATATCCGAAGACTGCTCACTACTTTTTCTTTTAGGGCAAGTAGCTCATGAGAGTGAGAAATTTTGTTCCTCCAAATTTTACTCCACTAACAAGGTGATTATTGTGTTACAGGATTATTCTTCTGTTATATCACATGTAGTCAATTCCAATAAAGGTCCTAAATAGCAGCAGAGGGATTTCTATCCTATGATGAAATAATAATGTAGGAAATTCATAATTAGTATAAAAATACATTTTTCCATCAAATTGGAAGGTGTAAGCATATTTTTACAATAGTCTGTATAGCTCCACTGTGGTTCTATAGGCATGCCTTTGGCAAAGAAGTCAGCCAAATAGTACAATACAAATAGTACCTGAGTGTGAAAGTTCTGAAAACACTTTATACTATAACGGGTGGGGTCTATTTTACACAATACCTCTCCAAATATGCAATGATGCACTTCAAGTGCTTTCACATATTCATATAAGTATGTACATCTCTATGAGTTTGCATCTACACATGTGTAATAACCATATATAATATGCATATGCCTACTTGCTGGGCATAGTTTACAATTTCATACATGAGCAGTGTATTTACATTATTTCACAATAATTTGCTTCCTCCTTCAATAAAACATTGGAACGGAGAAGGTCAAAATAAATATGAGTAAATATTAAAATCATTTTGTTATATTGTACATGAACAAATGTATACATAACTATTCCAAGTGATGTACAGAATGTGTTGGCTATATAACCAATTTTAGAAATGACATTTTGTACTTGAATAGTTTATCTATGTTAGTAAACTGCAAAAATGGATCTAAATTGTTTGCTACATCACCTCTGTGATGCATACTGCATTACAAACCCCATTTAACTGGTTTGTCCCTCCCAGCAACATGGAATTATGGTTTCCCTTCCTAAGTTTATACTGACTGGATATAATCCATTAAACTTCTTTATTAATCAATTCACAGTTACATTCATTCACCCTGTGTAACAGAATATTATTGAAAACTGAGGATAGTGAGAAAATAGGACAATGTTTATAAAACAAAAAAATGACATACCATAATTTTTTATCATATTCTGAGTATTTGCATATGGAGACTCCTCAGCATTGCTGTTGTTCAATGTTTGTGATACTGTAGAAGAAAAGCAGAGATAATGGTATGGGTATTTGTCTGAACACACTGTAAACAGTCTAGAGGTTTTATTTGTTATGTCCAGATCTTTCTTTATAGAAAATTGAAAATGAGACAAATCTTAAACTGCTATGTTACTTGCAGATTAACATGGTTTTGCTTAGTGCATGTGCTGGTGCATGGAAATGGGGTCTGTATGCTCCTCTTGGCTCCCTAAGACCTTGCTTCATGCCTGAGGTATCGAAAACGATGTTTGTTACATCACCTCTGTGATTATTCAATCCCACTTGACACAGAGAAGCATACTGACTACTTATCATAAATTCCATTTAACTATTTAATTGGAGAGCCTCTTAAAAAATAAAAACACCCCTGTTATTCTCAAGCACTCAGCCAAGAAGCTGTCGCTTCAAGGAATCCTTCATCTGTTTGCACTAGCATTATCCTTGGTGTACAAAAGGCAATCATCAGGAAGCCCCATTTGACTCCATTTTGGGTGCTTAGAAATGTTTTAAAAGAATTTTAAGTCTTATGTGAAAGTTTTGGCCCCCAATATGTATGCCAACAAGTAGGTTATTTGTTTGTTCTACCAGAAATAACCACACATATAGCTATTATTAAGTAAAAGTTATCAGTCCATGGCTCAGAATTATTACAAGATAACTCTTACTTCTTAAATTCAGCGATATTTCTTCTCTCTTCTCTGTCTTTTTTAAATATTACCTTTTCTTAATCTAGCAATTTTATTTTTTTCTCCGTTTCTTTCATGTTTCTGAGGCTCGTCTTTTGTTCTCTTCAACTGTATCAAAGTAGGTTCTCCTGCCTAAGCTTATACTGACAAGCTATAATCCATTTACCTTATTTATTAAATATTTCCTAATGATATTTATTCATCTTGTGTAAAGGAATATTCCATATATTCTCCTAGAATTTTCAACACTCACAACCTTTTTATTATATTCTATTTATAGCCTAATGGAGACATATATTTCCATCATTTTCATTTGCTTAATGGTTTTATGTTAAAAATCTATTCAGGAAAATATTAGGAAATATTATTTATTTGTATGTTTAGATACTAATAAATCTGTATTGTTTCTTTACATATTTCCATTATTAAGCAGGCAATTCATCTTGAATACTCAGGCCTAGAAGCTGAAGAACAGCCACATGGACAGGAAAGTTAAATCTGCTCAGTTGCTCCTTAACTATTTACAACAGTATTGAATGTGCCCTACAGTTGCCTTAAGGTAATGTAAGCCTTTTATCAGGTCCATTTTTTTTATCATACTGTGTCTCCATTCTTTGATGTGATACAATCAAATCAACACAATTTCCAAGAACAAAACACTTTATCTCTATGACATACAAAATCTCATAAAGGGAACTATTCCACTATACATTTTTTTTCTTTCTATTACTTCCAGTTGTTCAAAAGCAAAATTACAAGTAACTCACCAAGTTATATTTAAAGACTCTCTTTTCCTTGATGTCTGGTTGCCTTCTAGCATAAAAGGACAGAAATATTAACACAGGTAATTTCATTATAAATTTATTTTATTTCATACACATCTGTTTAGGTCCATTGTTTTAATCTGAAATTCCTTCATCCTATTGTACTATTTCATGGAATATACAGGAGTATCCTCTAGGCTGTTCTTTTTTTTATTCTATGTGTCAGGATGATATAGATATAGGTCAGGGACTTGTTGTTTTCTGACATGAATATCCACTATTCAGAGAATAGAATTTAAAACTGAAGGAACCCAAAGCAATACATGATGTCTAGGAAGAAAGTAGAACAAATTGACCTATAGAGTGACTATCAGTGTGCTGTTCGAGTTATTTTCACTTTGCTGTTTTACTTTGCTATTGCTTAATGTCTATTGTGTGAAAGGAGAGGAAGAAGTCTCATTCAACAGCCTGCATATTTGAAAAGTTGGATATCTATAATATATTTTAGAACACTCATATTTAAATGCTCACATAATGTATTACACATTTCCAGGACATTTGAGATGTGTTGGAAAAGGATGATATCTGAGCATACTTGGCCAGCCAGGCTAGACTGACAAATTTCATGTCCAAAGAGAAAACCTATCTCAAATCAGCTAATTTTAATAAAAATCTGCAACAAATCAGTATTTTTGATCTATAGCACAACTATACTCTTGATTTTCCACAATTAGAACAAAATACATAATTTTTGTAGTATATCTAGTGCTGAAAAATCCCAGTAATCCTACTGAGAACACTAAAGAAACCTACACTCATTAGAGTTACTATGTGATTTAAGGTGCTAATTGAAAAGGAGAGCTAGGCTTCTTTTTTAAGAATGCCTGCCATGAGGAGCTATTTTTGTTCCAGCCGATGGTGCCATACTGATGGACATAAAACTGCCTTAAGTGAACTTAGCTCTTACTACAGAGTGGAAAAGAATATGTACTTCTGATGCTAGAGTGGTATAGGAATCTGAAGAATTTTAGTGTTGCGAATAAGGTAGGTTTTTTCAAAACACAATTTTTATATATATATATATATATATATATATATATATATATACATATATATATCCATATTAAAAAGATATATTATGGATATTAATTGCACATGAGAAACCAAAATTATGAAGACCACTTTCAAAGTTATCTGTGCACTCCAAAAAATTCTTAAAAGTGTCAAAATAATTTATCATTGTCCTTTTGCCTAGTAGTTGGTTTTTGCTTTCCCATTTTTCTTTTTCTTTGTTGTATAGAAAATTTCTGATACTTTAACAATAAGAAACACAAACCAAAGCAGCAAGATCTCTTCTGAAAGCTTAGCACGGATTGTATACACTTTAATGTAAACCCCTGTCTGAATAAGATTATAGGATGTAACACATCTCCTATGCATTTATGGTAGACAGTGAGCTTATGTTTACAAATCAGATGCCTGCCACCAAGATGCTGAACTCCTTACTGGGAAGCCCAGTGTAACAGAGAGCAGGTATCTAGAAGAAAGAGAGTACTTTTGCAAATTGCAAATCATGAGAAGAAATCTGAAAGTATTGAATTCCACGAAGAATGAGGAAGATGCAGATATTTTCAAAGTAGTTTGGATAAATTCTGGCAGAAAGTACTTTTTAAGTGATAACAGTATCTCCAGAGCAGTTAAGCTAATTAAAAATTTACTATATTACAAAGAACTTAGAGTAGGAGTTGCATATGGACCAGTAATGGAAAGGATCCATTTCAGTTACAGTATTTCACCCTCAGTGAAGGCAGATTTTTTGTCTAGAAAAGACAATATTTTGCCTAGTTAAGCTGATGCAATGTTAACTAAGTTACAATGAAATTCCAACATTAGAAAGAGATTCACCATTGCTCTTTATGTTTTCATGGTACTTTTGAGAGTGCCAAGTAAAGTTTCTGAGCAAGTACTGCTTCTAGGGTTGGCTGAATGGCAAGAAGAAGGAATCATGCCAGTAAACATGAGGGCCGGCTTGTTGGATTTTCGGTCTTGCCCAGTTCCCACATGCTGGCAAGTCCCAAAGAAAATCACATAGAGGTCTCCATAAGTTATAAACTGATTGACCCATTAACTCAGGCTTTGTATTTATACTTATAATGTATTTTTTTTGTATTTATACTTATAATACAAACCCATTATCCTTACCTATGTTAGCAAGATGGCTCAGTAGCTTTTTCAGCAGGGCAGGTCCACATCCTGCTTCTTTGGTGATTTGGCAGGGTTGGGGAGGAAAAGGCTTCCTCTTTCCCAGCATTCTCCTGTGTGAACTGAACCATCTTTATTTCCTGTCTGGTTTTGTTTTCCCACCTATAATTCCTGCCTGGCCAATCAGCATTTATTTAAAACATGATTGATAGAATACAAACAATTCTCCCCACACCACCACTTCCCCCCTCATTTTTTTTTCTTTTAAGAATCAAGAATATCCACAGTCGTTTTTTTAGGAATGTGAGTGTAGTATTCCAGGATATATTCTGTCTGGTTGTGGTGCTGATAATCTTTTGTGGACCTAAAGAAAATTAGACTTATGATCAAGTCCTGACGGAGTATCCGTGAGGCTGATCATCTCACGCAGCATCTTGAATCTCTTCTGGATATAGAGCTCAGATATCTGGGCCATCTATTCCAACCAGAGATTTCTCAGGTAGTTTTCCTTGATCATACCTTATTTTTCTTAACACAGAATGAACCCACAAACCTCTCATTTCTGTGGAAACAAAATCAAATATCTTCTCCAAAGGGACATAATTTTTTTTACTTCAATTTTGAAGTCAAGGTATTTTCAAAATACCTACCTTAGAATAATTCAGCAGCACTTATAAGCAAATATCCTTTAGCACCTCTTGCTCCTTTCTCAGCATTCAAACAATCCAAAGATAGCATAATTAAAATACAGTCTCAAGATCTCTGAGTGTTTTTCCATCTTTGTGCACTATATTTTAAACTCTATTTCATTCATTTTTATGTTTTGGCTTTTTTGGGATATGGTTTGTATATCCTTTATCCTGGAACTCACTGTATAGACCAGAGAACAGACTATCCTTGAACTCATAGAAATGTGCCTGTCTCTGCTCCCCAGTGCTGGGATTAAAGTTGTGTGCTACCACTTCTTGAACTCACTGAAAACTGTCTATCTCTGCATCCCAGGCATTCGGAATTAAAGGTGTGTGCTACCTCATCTTGAAGTCACAGAGGTCAGTCTACCTCTGTCTCACAAGTGTTGGGGTGAATGGTGTGTACCAGCACACACAACTACTCTTTTAATTTCTTTTTTAAAGGACTTTAACCTTTTTCTTTCAAGCCTGCATACAATTTTAACACACTGTATAACCATTTAGAGGTTTTCTTGTCTTTGAATCTCTCTTTACTGTATATTTCACTTTTTTCTGACTACACATTTACCAAGCAATATGGGTGGGATTAAAGCTGTGGATTGACTGTGGATGCAGCGCATTCCTTAGCTTTGTGAGATTCCAGGCTCATGGTGGAGGTACATCTGCAAGCCATTTTTATTGCCACAAACTTTATGACATTTCAAGGTCCTTGGTCAGCAAGCTAGCTGCAACAGTGTGTCCACAAACAACACGCAAATGCTCTCTTTTTGGTAGGACCGTCTACCTCAAAGAGGAGTCAGAGTTGCACTGGCAGGAACAGCCCAGAAAGCTGGATTTTAAAATGGTGCAGCTTTTTTCCTGCTACGGCTGAAAACTGAAAGACATGCAGTCAGCTTTTTACCAACACTATTTAAATGTTTCTTGGCAGGACCTTTTAATGGAACTGCAAGACTTTACAGCTAAAGCTGAGTTAGGAAGCCTCTCTTACATGCGAGATCTTTGTTGCCTCTAGCAAACAGAACAGACCTGAGAAATTGCTACTACCAAGAAACCATGCATAATGCTATTATTTTGTCCTAGAATTACTTGCCGATCTGTTTGAGGCTATGTGGATGTAGTTGTGCACACGTTGGCACCATTCTGAAACATGAAGTTCACCTTGCGGGGGTTTTTGTCCTGCCTAGCTCCCACAGAGAGCAAGCCCAAAAGAAATCACACAGAGGTCTCTATAAAACTATAAACTGATTGGCCCATTAGCTCATGCTTCTTGCTAACTCTTATATCTTATATTAACCTATTATTCTTAACTCTGGCAGCCACATGGGCCAGTACCTTTTTCAGTGGCATAGGTCACATCCTGCTTCTTTTGGTGGTCTGGGCAGGACTAGAGAGGAATGGGCTTCCTGTATCCCTGAATTCTCCCTTTCTTATTGTACCAACTATGCTTCCTGCTGGTTGTCTCACCAATTCTTCCTGCATGGCCAATCAGCATTTAGTTAAAACATGATTGACAGAATACAGACAATTCTCCCACACCACATGACCACTGTGACTGAAACACAGACAAAACACAAAGTCTATAAATAAAACATTCAATTTATTTTAAATGTTTTCTTCAGAGTTCTTCAGAAGATAATAATGATAAACATTGGCCCATAAAGAAGCAATTTAATGTAGATGTATAAGTCTGAATCACAATTTTTCTTATTTTCAATTTTTGGAACCTTTTTATAGAGTCCTGTTGTAGGCTAGTATCTCCTCCCTGTTTTACTTTCAATGACTTTTAGTTTAAATATAATTAATTTCTTTTTTATTTTCTGACATGACTGCAGCCTTCACTCCACATCTACTCCCTCTCTTTCATTTAGGCCCAGCTCTCGCTCTGCTCCTCCACAGTATTCTCACCTTATGATGCAACTTTCTCATCGGCACCAGCAGAGCTTGGCATCATGAGTTGCTATAACACCAGACACCTCACCTATACTTAGGCAGGGAAATGCAATCCTTCATGAGGAACAGGTTTCAAAGTATCAGCCAAAGCCAGTGGGACAGATCATTCTCCAGCTGCCAATTCTCTCACAAATCAATCCATCCTCACAACTGTCACAAATAAGCAGAGCATCTAGGTGGGTCCTAAGGAGACACAGTGGTTGTAGGTATATTCCCCAAGAATTACAAATAGTCATTCAAAAATTGCCATATTTCTCTCTTAACTTTTAATTTCTGAGTGGTTAAATTTCCTTTAATATAAAACATATATCCCACAATATTAAAAAGATTGCTGTATTTGGTTCTTCTCTGGATGCAATAAGAAACCCTGCCAGTTCAGGATGCTGCTGCTGAAGCTCACAATGTATTTCAAATAAACTTACTTCATTTTAAATGGACAAGAAGGACCATTATTTGTCTTTTTGTGTTTGAGGTCTTGTTTCTTTGTAAGCAGCAGAATGTTGGATACTGTTTTCATATCTAATCTCTTAGTCCAATTGATGTCAATTGATATTAAGTTGATATTAATGACCAGTGGTTGTTACTCCGGTTATTATTATTTTTTTTTTGGTAGTAGATTTGTGTGCTTACCTTCTTTGAGTTGTGCTGGTTGAAGGGTCGCTAGATGTCTGAGTTATTGGGGCATTGTTGGACTCCTTGGTCTTATGATTTTCCTTCTACTTACTTTCTGTAAGGCTGGATTTGTGGCTACATATTGTGTAAATTTGTTTTATCCTGGTTTTTATCTCAAAGTGTGGAATATTGTCATGAATCTCATCAGACAGCAATGTCTTGGCACCTCATTAGAATGTTCTCCTATTTTTTATACTACAAGGGTTCATTTTCATATATCTCACCAAGTGTACTATGACACATTTCAATTACTTTCAAATGTTTATATTAGTTACTTAATATATATATATAATATCTATGGGCTTTTTTCATGCACATATGTATATTCTTATTTATCAATGAGTACAAATCATCTATTATTTAGAATTCTTATGTAAGGGCAGTATAGTATTTTATATTACTTTACAATTCTTTCTGCTTCCTTCAATACAATATCTGCACTAAGAAATTTCAAAATAAATACTATAATCAGTAAGATTATTTTTACATTTTTTGCATACACAAATGTACAGACAAACTATCACAAACTATATAAGAATGGGGTGATTATAGTAACCATTTTATCTTGTCCCTTTGAAATTTAAAGAGCTATCAATATTATTGTTGCAGTAGAAGCATATCTTTTCTGTCTTAGCATAA